>NC_061120.1:177367452-177404648 GCF_002878395.1 Capsicum annuum | reverse complement strand
TAATTAGTGTTTTAAAAGTTCTAGATTTCACCTTTTCATTAGTGTTTTAAAAGTTCTAAATTTCATCTTGTTATTGTCGTTTGGGATAAGGGACATCTTGATCTTGATCTGATGTTAACTCGGAGGAGGAGCTAGAATTTTAACTTTTAAGCTAGGAAATGTTGATGTACTAATAATTGAGTTGAAGTTACTACATGCAAATTCTTTTTCAAAATAAATGGATTCCTTTTAACACTTGTTTAATCATTCGAAATGAATTCATTTTTCTAAATTTAGTTTTGATGAATATTTTTAGAACAAGTTTGAAAAGAAGTAAAATGATACTTAATATTGATAAATTATTATTTAACTATGTCATTCATTAACTTTTTGAAGATGTGTACCACATTCAAAGATTCATTAATTTTAGATTAGAGGAGGTATTTATTAAATCATTTTAACATAAGCATTTTGAGTAAAAGCTAGCAAAGTCAAACACATCTTTTGAGTAACTAATTTGAAGTTTAGTTTGAAATGTGTTACTTTTAGGAGTAAATCTTAATTTTAACTTTTATACTGGCCTAATAATTAATGGATTTATCAGTTTAATAAGACTCTTTTGTTGGGTTTCACTCTTTTAAACCTATTAACAGGAAAAAACTTATTTTTTAGATGATCAAAGGAATTTGGTAATAGCGATGTTACATTTAATAATTTTTTTTTAAAAAAAATATTATGTAACCACCGTTTGTCTACTTTGATTAAAAATGAAAAGTCATGTAAATTTTGTCGGTTTTACTGACCTTTTTAAATAAAAATAAAGAAGAAAGAAATGTCATATAATTAAAAAATACTAACATTTTACATGTGGATGGTAATGTGGCATAGTCACGTAGTTTTTTCATCTAGGTGGCATGCTTGGTGGAATTTCGTTAAGGGGAGGGGTATTTTTTAGTCAAATATTTAACAAAGGGGTATTTTTGAGCCATTTCCGTAAAATAAATAAATTGGTGGACCATTTTTATGTTTTTTTAGGTTAGAAACGCGCCTTTATTTTATTCTCTTTTTATTTTATGCCACGTCAGTCTCAAGGGTTGAAATTAATTCACTATAAAGTTGTTAAGGGATAAATAATTGTCTGCAAAGTTAAAGGTCAAAAGTAAATTGGGTAGACAAATTTAAGAATGTCTTAACTACTTTTCTCTATTTTTTATTAAATTAAAATAATTAAAAAATGAATTTCATGACCAAATGAACTCATCTAATTAAATTTAAAAAAATATTTTCTTAATAGCTGATTGATTTTTAAGAGAAGATATGCGAAGGACTTTGGAATTGAGATAGATTAGTTGACTTTAAGCCTGTCAAGTGGGCCGGGTTGAATCGGCTCGAACCGGCCCACTTAAAGGAACCGGCCCGCTAAGCCTTAGGGCTTTAGGGTACCGGATCTGGGGTTGGTTATTTTTTTAATTTGAGCCTGGTTAAATCGGCCCGGATTTTTTTTTTGTTTTTTTATTTTTGGGTTTTGGGCCAAACTAACCGTTGGCCCAACGGCTATATAGCCGTTTTTGGGTCCAAACGGCTAGTTTGAGCCCATTTCTTAAATAAATAAAAAATTACTTTAAAAATTATTTTTTAATCCCCGAAAAAATTCTATAAATACCCTACACCTTCAAATCATTTTTCACATAATTTTTCATTTTCTCAAATCTCATTCTCTCTCAAATCTCAATTCTCGATTTTCAAATATTCAATATATTTAGTTTCTTAAAGTTTTCACTTTAATTTTTTAATTTTGCGTTTACAAAGTAAGAGCGGAAGTTTCTAAAATCACAACCTTCGGATACTTTTAAAATTTGGTATTGTCGTTCCATCTCTTACGTTTAATTTTTATTTATTTATTAATTTTTTAATATTTAATTTTATTATATTTGTGTATTTTGAATTTTTTTGGTTTAATTTAATTTATACTATGGATAAATTAAGAAACTTCGTTACTAAAGGTGTTAAAATTTTTTGTCCCGAAAGCGGTAATGGTAGTAAAAAGTGAATTACTGGCGGTAGACGTAGTTCAAGTAGTAGATATATCCATGTGCCTTCGCCTCCAGTACCGCTTGGTACACTTTTTGAGGAAGAAATAGGTGTAGGTGCTCATGATATGGATTATGTAGAAGCTCAAGAAAATTATGGTATAGAAGAAGAAAATGAAGTACATACTGTTAATTTAGACGAAGATAATGAAAATATTGGTGAGACATCCGCAGTAGGAAATGCTAACGTTAGATCTGAATCGATTAATTTCTCTCCCCGTCCTCCCCGTGCCCCAATACCTCGTAAAACAACTAGTGTTGCATGGAAATTTTTTGAATGTATATCAGATACTAAGGTGCAATACAATATTTGTCAACAAATATATAAGCATAGAAGCGGAGGCAAGCAAGGGGGTACGGGTACGTTAATGAGACATATAGGTGAAGCTCACGAAAGAGAGTTAAATATTGCACGAGGTGGTGGGGATGTTGGTGGGCCAACACAAACTAGAATGAACCCCGCAACCGGTCAGGTAATGAAGAAGTATAATAAATTGAGGGACCGAGAAGAAATAACTAAAATGACAGTTGTGGGTTGTTTGCCTTTTAGTTTTCCTTCTTCTGATGCCTTTATTCATTATATACAAACAATTTATAATCCTATGTTTAACGGTATTCCTAGAAGTACTTGTCAGTCTGATATTTTTAGACTTCATTCACAATATTATTTTTATTTATCAACATTGTTAAAAAATATTCAATGTAGATTGTCCCTAACTTCCGATCTTGGTCGTGCTGTAAATAAAAATGATTATTTAAGCGTTACTTTTCACTGGATAGATAGTAATTTTGTGATGCAAAAACGTATTCTTACTTTTTTATATGATGAAGATCGTAAACATACTGGACATTTTATTGCTGATTCTATTGTTAAAGTTGCCGGATATTATGGTATCGAAAATAAAATTTTATGTATTGCTTTTGATAATGCTTCTAACAACAAGACTGTTATAAAAAAACTAAAATCTACGCTATCTCCGTTGTTGCCTGAATGTTTTCATATTAAATGTGCATGTCATATATATAATTTAATTGTAAAAGATGGTTTTGAGTTTTTTGAGCTTTATATTGAAAAAATTCGTCTTGCTGTTGGTTTTATTCAAGGAAATAATCGTAGATCAAGAATTAGAGAATTTAAAGTTAAATGTCAAGAAAATTGACTTACACCGATATTGATGCCTGAGGAAATTGATATTAGATGGAATTCTACGTATGATTTTTTAAAAACTTGTTATAAATATAGAATTCCTATTACATTAGCTTTTAACCAACATTACGGTTCATTTACTGATTCTGTTGATTGCATGCTACATGATTCTGATTGGGTTGTAATTAATGATCTTGTTAAGTTTTTAGAAAAAATTTATGTAGCTACGGTTGAATTTTTCGGTGCTTATTATCCTACTGTTTATAATATTTTGGCATATATAGCCGATATTTCTGGTTTACTCAAAGAATATAAAAATAAAGAATATTATAAAGAAGCTGTTGGTGCCATGTTTACCAAATTTAAAAAATATTTTTTCCCGATTTCCCCTATTTACTTGGTTGGTGATATGCTAAATCCGTACATGAAATATAATAATATGTGCCACTTTAGTACTATTATTTTTACTAACTTAGAAATAAAAATTAACAATGATTCTGAACAAGTACAACCTGATTTGTGGACGGCTATGAGTGATGCAAATGAATACATAGAAAAATTATATAATCAGTATGCTGGTTTATTTGATTTAGCCGTACCTACAAATATCACTCCAACCGTCGTTCCTCATCCTCGCGAGAAGTCATCATCTTCTAAAAGGCCGACACATAGTGGTTTTTTTATTCCTTTTATGATTTAACTTGTTGGAACAGTGTTAATAAGAGAGCTTACACATCAACTTATCAGGAAGAGTTGAAATATTATCTTCGGTCGCCGTCAGAGGATCACAGACGACGGATCAACACGTTGGATTGGTGGAGGAGTAATGAAACACAATATCCTGTGCTTTCAAGATTAGCTAGAGATATCTTAAATGCTCCAATGTCAACCATTGCATCAGAGAGCGCCTTTAATCAGGGACGATAGCAGTTTGGAGACAACCGACACTCATTGGAAAGCAATGCAATGAATGTTCTAGTTTGCCTCATAGATTGGATTAGAGCGGAAAGAAGGAACCAAGGAATGGAATTGAAGCCGAGCGACGAGCTAAAACTTGAAGAAATTATGTCTTCACGGAATAACTTAGCTGAATCAAGTCCAATGCATGGTTTTGCCCCCGTTGACTTCGACTATCTTATTCAAGTTCCCGTTAATATTAACATAAATGAGTTGGAAAAAATGATGCATAATTTGTAGATTTTTCATTCATGTAAATTATAAATTTAGGATCATTTTTCAATCAATAAAATTTCTCAAATTCATTCACTCCTTAGTCCTTACTTTTTATATTTTTTCATTTAATGATTTTAAAATTTAAATTGAATTTCTAGTTTTCTACTTTAAATTTAAAACTTACTTCTAATATATTATTAATTTACTACCAAGTATTATTAATTTATTATATTAAGTAGCATATGTTTTTTATATTTGTGTTTATATCTTATATAGACGTGTATATTTAACGTATACATGTGTATATGTTTTATAAATTAGTATATAACTATATATATATATATATATATACATATATATACTGTAATGCATATATATTGTAGTATATTTTATCAGTAGTAGTATATATACATTGAATGGTGCATATACATGTGTATATATCTTCTATAGACGTGTATATTTAACGTATACATGTGTATATGTTTTATAAATTAGTATATAACTATATATATATTGTAATGTATATATATTGTAGTATATTTTATTAGTAGTAGTATATATACATTGAATGGTGCGTATACATGTGTATATATCTTTTATAGACGTGTATATTTAACGTATACATGTGTACATGTTTTATAAATTAGTATATAACTATATATATATATATATATATTGCAATGTATATATATTGTAGTATATTTTATTTAAACTTTAAAGTAGTCCATATATATTGAATGATGCGTATATATGTGTAATTGTGTATATGTGTATATATTTTTTAAATTCTAATGTAGTATATACTATATATATAGTGTATATATATTGTTTAACGTATTTATAATGTATATAGGTGGGTATATATAATGTATATTGAAAAAAAGTTTTCTTTAAAATATTTTTGACCGGGTTTGACCTTGTTTTTAACCTGGTTTAGGTGGGTTTGGCCGGGTTGGGTTAAGTGGGCCGGGTTAGGGTTGTTTTAAATTTTTTTACTGTTGAGGCCGGCCTGACCCACTTATACCCCAACCCGACCTCGGCCCACAACCCGGTTAATTCAAACGGACCAATTTCGAATTGGCCCAGCCCAGCCCACATGACAGCCTTAGTTGACTTTGTGCTTTGACATATCCTTCTGTCAAAAAGTAAGGACAATGTCATTAATAAAGGATGTATTTGAAGTATCGGCTTAAGTCATCGCCAGACATCTAAAGTTGTCCCGAAAGTTCACTTAGACCCCTCAACTAAGGCTTGTACCTATCACACCCCTAACCCACCCGCATTTGATCCAATCAGGTTTTTTTTGCCTATGTGGCACTCCGCGTGTTGTCCACTCAATAGTGGTGCCTGAGACACGTTTTTTTTGAATAAATAACGAATGAAAACGTGCCAAGTGGCACTGAGGGCCTAAATTTTTTTTAATAAAATAAAACTTTTTTTAAAAAAAGGCTCCCCCACCCCCTCTTCATTTTCTTTCCCACTCTTCTTCCTCATTTTCTTATTCTTAATTCTTTTCCGCCATTAATTTGCCGAAAAAAATGAAACTTTGCCGGATAGTTTACCGGAAAAAATGGAACTTTGCCAATTTACCTCCCATTTTTTCTATTTCTTCTCTTTTTTTGTTCTTAATTTTGAATTTATCTTTGAATTCGATTTGAATTTTTTATTCTTAGTTCGATCTTATTCTTAATTCTCTTCTGCCATTAGTTTGCTGGAAAAAATGGAGTTTTGCCGAAAAAAATAAAACTTTGCCGGAAAAAATAGATATCCAAATTAATCGTTACTTCTTCCGTTTATTTTTACTTATCCACTATACTGAAAATAGATATCTAATAATATTTGTCTAATTGGTAAAACTAATGAATAGTTTACTCATTTACCTGTAGTTATTAATTACAGTCATTATGCAATGCATTTCTCACTGAATTAAATTAATTATATTTAAATCGTGATATGGTAAAATTAATTTATGTGTCAAGTCAATAGTTGACGACTATTGATGGACGGAAAGATTACATTGTTGTTTATATTCGAATTAATATAGTATTATTTAATGAGATAAAACTATGCATTCAATAATAGCTAAACGTAGATCAACTCCTCTTCCTCTCTTATATCCAAATCGATTTTGATTAATCTAATTCATTATGTTTTGCAAAAATGTAATAAAACTTCGTATTTTGGTTGAATGGGATAGACGATGGTATACCACCTCAAATCTGTTAACCACTCATTTTTATTTATATCTGAATTTTTTCCCATTAAACATTTAAAATTAGTAAATGCCCCTCAAATAACTATCCTTTAATTTTAAATTACAGATTAATGAGTTAAACCAAAGGAGTAAGTTTACTAATACGTAATGGTTAATTAATTTTCCATTTCTAGTAAGCTTTCAATTTTCATAAATTTGATTCACCTTAAAAGAGTTAACCACTGGAGCAACAACTTTGGCACCCAGTCAAATTTCATTGTAATCGTATTTTTAGCGAAATATTATTATACAGAATATGTAATATAATACGAAAATTTTGTTTCAAAAAAACTTGGTCATTATTAATAAAGTATTGCTGTAGCTAGAGACTAACTATTGCGAAAAGCTGTTGTGTTTTCTCAATTTTGAGAATTAGTAGGCAACATTGGGCATTCCTTTCGATAGGCCAGAAATCAATATTAAAAGTACAAGTATACGTACCCATGCGATACACGAATAATATTAAATATTATTTATAATAGTTTCACATTAAAATATCTCTTTCGAGCAAGTTAAATCATACTCTCTCCATTCCATTTTATGTGTCGCCATTAGGGCTAGGCATAAAATACCGAAAACCAAATTATCAAATCGAATAAAAAAAATTGATAATTGGTATTCGATAATTCGGTATTTAATATGGTATTTGGGAGTAAAACTTTAATATTTCGATATTCGAGACTGGGTTTGGTAAAAATATTAATACCGTTTGGTATTAGGTATTTATCGAATTTTATATATGTCTATATATATCGACCCCCCCCCCCCCCCCCCAACCTCCCCCCCCCCCCTTCCCCCCCCCCCCCCCCCCCTCCCCTCCACTTCTATCTCCACACCCTTACCCCATGCTTTCAATTTTTCTTAAAAAAAATATTCTGCCCTTGAAGCCAGAAAAAAAAAGAGTGGCACCTAGAAAAGTAAATCCCCTCACTTCCAATTCCCCCCCCCCCCAAATCAAATCTATATGCGTAAAAATAATTATGTAATTAAAAAAAAAAAGAATGTTTCATATTTTTTTTTATTAAATTGTTTACAACCTAAGGATTTCAGATTATCATATAATTTTTTATTCTGTTGTCCTCATTTCTCATTTAAAATTTATGAATAGTAGTAATATGTGTATTATCTCATTACTTTATTATATATATAAATTAGAATATATAAGCTTTGTTATGCCAAAATAATAAAATACAGATTAAAAGAAGCCTCAAATAATCTAATCAGTTATGAGTGGTTATAATTTAAAATTCTAAGTTAAATACTTTTACATCTATCAAACTATAATTTCATCTCATATTCTATTTACTTTTTTTTTTCTCAGATTTTTTTTTTTAACTCATCCTAAGAATCAAAGGATTTCCATAATGATATTCTTGGATATTATTCTAAAAATGAATTTTAAATGAAAATGAAAATCTTAAATTTATTATAGGAGAAATAATTTTAATATGTAACTATGCACATAATATTTAATTATATTATAAGCTATAACATTTAAGATTTATGGTGATTTAATATTTTATTTGTTTAATTAAAATACTATCAACATAAGAAACTATCATTATAAAAAATTGAATCGTTGCTTGTATTTTAGTTATCACAATTTTTTTTCTTTATATATTAAAAATTTAAATAAATATGTAATGTTATCTATAGGATTGCCTTTCTTATCATCAAAACATTCTCATCTCAAATTGAAATAGAAAGAAATATCTATCACAACTTAAATTTTATCTAGTTTTTAAAATTGATTCGCATGTTTAGATGATAAAAAATCATTGAAGATATACCTTTTAATTAAAAAAATAATTAGCAAATAATTATATAACATTGACTTAAATTGTGTATATATGTTAAACAATTCACTGAATATTTAAAAATAATAAATCTAAACCTAATAAATTAAATGGTTGGTGTGGAATTTCAAACTTGAACCCACAATATTTAACTTTCGAAATCACTATAAAATCTCGTAACATCATATTAAATAATTAACTTATCACAAAAAATGAAAACACATAAATTAATATGAGCATCTATTTTTTAAATACAAATTATATAAAAGTAATAACAAAAGTTAGCATTTAAAAAGAATCAACTTAACTTCTCAATTAAAGGTTAATTTATTTTTCATTTACGTATATAAATTTATTTTTATCAGAAATCAAACGAACAGAAAAATATTACTTACTTGTATAGTGAAAATAAATTAATCTGTAATAGCACCATCAATCATTTGTAAATAAAAAATAAAAATTTTAAATTTCTAAAAAATAAAGAATATGAAGAATGTAATAAATAAATTCATGAATAAAATTAATGATCATTAACATAGAAGAAGAAGGAAGGTTAATATTATATATCATTGTAGGAATATATATAGAGATGTTAAGAAGTTAGAAATCAATTCCAACTCAAAGTTTGTTTGAATTCAAATTTCATAAGAAGATCAGTACACTAATTGGGATATTAATTTGGATAAATATAAATATAAAAAAGAGGAACAAAAACTTCTAGTTGTTAATAAAGAGAAAAATATGCTATAAAAAAAGGAACCAATCAAACAACTTATTTTCAATTTAAATTTTAAAATAATTTTTATTAGTGAAATATTGGAGGTAAGGGATTATTAACAATAACAATAATGATATTGTTACTACTACCACAATTAATACTTCTACCATACGTAATGCGACTGCTATTCTTTTTTTTTTTTTTTAACTTTTTTTTTTTAATTATTACTATTTTTTTACTATCTTTACTAACACCATGTATGTACTACTATTACTTTTACTATTATTTGTTTATAGATTATTATGAAATAGTTAGAATTCTAATTTTAAATTTCAATAATATTTCAAATTGGTTAAGCTGATTTTTAATTTTCTAATTATTTAGAATTTGCCTTTTTTAAAATCATAATCATATAATTAAAATTAGAGTAGGTAATTCTATTAAGTATTAAATCACATGTATTCAAATATTTGATGTAACATTTAAATTTTAAAATGGATAAGTTTGAAATATTAAATGTCTATTAGGACTCTTCACATATGAATTTCTACTTTTAAGATAATGATTTATATATTTTTTTTTAAATAAGGATGATGTATTTTAAATTTAAATATTTAATCTTTCAATTCAAAAATTTTATTACTATATCTTTTAACGTTATCTTAAAAATTGCCACGTGGCTATTTTAATAGCTTGACACGTGGCATCTTGTCTTGATTTTGTTTTGCTTTTATATATACTAGTATACATACCCGAGCGATGTGCGAAATTAAAATATATTAATAGTTTGAACATATAACATCATTTTGGTTTAATTAAATTATAATTGTATCTTACTTTTTAATGAAGTGTATTTAATAATATACACTTAATAAAATATTAATACATATGCACAATCATCAAATAACATTTTGATAAAATTAAATATTATAATTATATCATTTTTTATACCACCATTTCAAAATATATCATGGTTCTAGCTATTCACAATTTCATTGCCAGTTTCTTCTCACTTTATTTGAATTGAATTACATCCACCTTGGAATGAAGTTCATTTTGTTGAAAATAAATAAGGATGTGTCAAATTTAAGAAAATATGTGTAATCATATGACATGGGTACTCGCTGTAAAATAATGCTTTAATACTTTGAATTTAAATTGTTCAAGTTTTAGTCATCTTTAAATTCACTGCTATAATTGATTTATAATTATTGTCATATTTACTGGACGTTCTATTTCATCTATCTGGATTACAGTCTCCTAAAATTCACACAATTTTTTTTTAAATCTCATAATAGTGCTCTGACACATATTATACATATTGTATTCACATTTTAAGTCGTCTGTCTTCTGTATTTAAATGTCTATGTTTAGATAGGTCTTATACTTTTTATTTTATATTAACTCTTTCTTTGTGTTCTTTTATTTACAGCTACTCCATTACCCGCTACTTAATATTGTGAAATTAAAATATAACTTTAATTTAATTATTACTTGATTTGATATTCTTATCTATTAATCTCTTTTAATATAAAATTCATAAATATAAATTATTCATACACCTAAAGTTAGTCATCTTTAAAATATTATTCTATTGATTGAGATTATTTCATTAATTATATTTAACAATAATGTTTTGAAGTATCATTTACTCATGTTATTTTCTAAATAACTGAAATTATAAATAATGTTAAATTATCACCCCAAGTTAGTTAGGGGTTTGGGCCACAAGTGACAAAAGAGTTTTAAAATGAGGTGTAGGTGACACGAGTCTTAATTATTAGGTGGAGGTGACAATTACTTTATTATGGATAAGGAAGTTTGAAAATAACCCACAAGACTTTAAATTTACACTTTGATCCAAATGTTAGTTAATATATAACGGGGAACGAAGGAACAAAAGATGTCTTTTTCTCTCTTCTCATCCATTGTTATTTTCTCTCTCTTCGCAATATTTGTTATTCATTGTTGCTGCTGCTTTATTCATCATCTTCTGATTCATTATCATTATCTTATACTTCATTATCATCTTCATATTCTTCTTGTTGACCATTGTTCTTGTTGTTGCTGTTACCCCAACTGCTGCTCTTTGACCAAATTCTTATGTCAAATTTTATTTCGTAAATCACTTTCAACTTTGGAATTAACTTGAGGGGAGACTTTGGTAAGTCAGATTATGCTTTTTAGTTGAATTTGGATAACTGCTAGTGTGTTGTTTTTTCAACGATAGCTTGCACGGGAACATGAATGCAATACAAGAGCAATCTGTTTAAACAGATCCACTATCTGCTACAACAGATAAATGTTCTATTGTAACAGTAGACTCATGTTGGATGGATTCATGTTTAAGGGTTTTAGGTGCCCGTAATATGAATCGAATAGATGGGTATTCTGTTGCACCAGATTAGTAATCTGTTTCAACAGATAAATAATTTGTTTCATCAGATTACTAATATGTTTCGAACAACAAAATTCAAAGACAGCTCCTGTCACACACAAAAACTAAACTAACAGATAACTCATATGTTCTTGCTATTGATACTGGAGTCAAATTATTCCTTAATTGTAGACATGTCATTCGCTAAGAAATAGAAATAGACAACACGAAAATTAAATAAGAAATAAAAAGTTGTGCATCAAACATAATTTTTTATAAAGCAAACAAAAAAAACACATAGATAACAGAAAAAAAAACTTAATTATTATTATCATTATTATTATTTGTATGGCCAGACGACCAATCTTCAAAGGGCAACAGCAGCGCCCTTCGGAGACTGCGGATCTCCTGCAGCATCCTTACTCTGACGGCAGCCAACTCCCAATGCAGGTCATGAACCTTTTTTTGCAGTTCTCTCATGGCGTCTCGTAAAATAGCGACATCCCACACAGGATCAGCCATATCTAAAAAATGCATAAGTTGACAAAACACACACGTAAACACAAGAGTAAATAAAAGAAAGAATTCGAATGTAATGTAATACAACGTATATTTACACAAAAATTAAGAAAAAAACTTACCAGAGACAGAAAAAAGCTATCAAGTCCTTGAAGAGAAAGTAGTTGAAGGTGTAACAAGAGCGAGGAATAAATAGTGTGTAGTAGAACGAAAGATTGAGTAAGGAGGGACCTATTTATAGAGGATTGAACTTGAATGAGTTAGGCAAAAAATCACAACTGTTCACCTCCATTTATTAATGACATTCTTGATTACTGTAAAAAGTTATGACTTAATTAAATTAATCAATATTATAATAAGTCATGACTTTTCAACTTTATTATTATTAATAATTACCTCTTTCCAGGAACTATTTTTTTACACTGTTTTAGACAACAGATAATATATTTGTTGCATCAGATAAATCATCTATTACAACAGATATATCATAATTTGCAACAAATAGATAACCTGTTGCATCAGATAATATATCTGTTGCAACATATAATATATATATGTTTTTTAAAAAATAAATTATCTTCATGACATCCAAATTATCTGACTTTTTAATTATATAAATTAATAAAGCAGATTTAAAGGCCCAACTGTTCACCTCTATTTATTAATGACATTCTTGGTTACTATAAAAAGTTATGACTTAATTAAATTAATTAATATTATGATAAGTCATGACTTTTCAGCTTTATTATTAATAATAATTAGTTCTTTCCAGGAACCCTTTTTTTTACACCGAGTTGGATAATAGATAATATATCTGTTGCATCAGATAAATCATGTGTTACAACAGATATGTCACGATTATATATTTTGAAAATATATTATCTTCATGACATCTAAATTTTCTGACTTTTTAATTATATAAATTAATAAAGCAGATTTAAAAGCACAACTGTTCACCTCTATTTATTAATGACATTCTTGATTACTGTAAAAAGTTATGACTTAATTAAATTAATTAATATTATGATAAGTCATGACTTTTCAGCTTTATTATTAATAATAATTAGTTCTTTCTAGGAACCATTTTTTTTACACTGAGTTGGACAATAGATAATATATCTGTTGCATAAGATAAATCATCTGTTACAATAGATATGTCATGATTTGCAACAAATAGATAACCTGTTGCATAAGATAATATATCTGTTGCAACATATAATATATATATTTTTTTAAAAAAATATATTATCTTTATGACATCTAAATTTTCTGACTTTTTAATTATATAAATTAATAAAGCAGATTTAAAGGCTCAACTGTTCACCTCCATTTATTAATGACATTCTTGATTACTGTAAAAAGTTATGACTTAATTAAATTAATCAATATTATGATAAGTTATGACTTTTCAGCTTTATTATTATTAATAATTACCTCTTTCCAGGAACTGTTTTTTTACATTGTTTTGGACAACAGATAATATATTTGTTGCATCAGATAAATCATATGTTACAATAGATATATCATGATTTGCAACAAATAGATAACCTATTACATAAGATAATATATCTATTGCAACATATAATATATATATATATTTAAAAAAAATATATTATCTTCATGATATCTAAATTTTCTGACTTTTTAATTATATAAATTAATAAAGTAGATTTAAAGGCACAACTGTTCACCTGTATTTATTAATGACATTCTTGATTACTGTAAATAGTTATGACTTAATTAAATTAATCAATATTGTGATAAGTCATGACTTTTCAGCTTTATTATTAATAATTAGTTCTTTTCAGGAACCATTTTTTTTTACATTGAGTTGGACAGATAATATATTTGTTGCATCAGATAAATCATCTGTTACAATAGTTATATCATACGCTGCATCAAATAGATAACCTGTTGCATCAGATAATATTAATGTTGCAACATATATATTTTTTTGAAAATAAATTATCTTCATGACATCCAAATTTTATGAATTTTTAATTATATAAATTAATAAAGCAGATTTAAAGGCACAACTGTTCACCTCCATTTATTAATGACATTCTTGATTACTGTAAAAAGTTATGACTTAATTAAATTAAGCAATATTGTGATAAGTCATGACTTTTCAGCTTGAAGCTTAACTTTATAATTATTAAAATAATTAGTTGTTTCCAACAACCGTTTATTTTTTACACTGAGTTGCACAAAAGATTATATCTCTGTTGCATCAGATAAATCATTTGTTACAACAGATATATCATTAGTTGCAACAAATAGTTAACCTGTTGCATTAGATAATATATCTGTTGCAACATATAATATATATATATATTTTTTAAAAATAAATTATCTTCATGACATCCAATTTTTCTGACTTTTTAATTATATAAATTAATAAAGAAGATTTCAAAATAAGAATATTTCTAGTGAGTTTTTGACGGTTTAAATTGTGTTTATCATTTATTTCCTTACTCTTTTCTGTGAAAAGAAATGAATTAATTAAATCAAGCTGGCGGTGACTTAATCTTTCCGTTTCTTTAATAACCATTTTTAGTAATTGAGTTATGGCAACAAATT
The DNA here is from genome assembly GCF_002878395.1 of Capsicum annuum. NCBI lineage: Eukaryota > Viridiplantae > Streptophyta > Magnoliopsida > Solanales > Solanaceae > Capsicum > Capsicum annuum. The sequence continues at coordinate 177,390,015 of NC_061120.1, read as the reverse complement.
GTATATCTGTTGCATCAGATAACCCATCTGTTTCAACAGATATACCATCTGTTGCTATAAATCGACATCTGTTTAAGGAGCTTTTTTTATTTCTTCTAACTGATTCATAAGTCGCAACAGATGAGGAATTTGATGCATCAGAAGCATTTTTTGTTTTTGTTTGTTTGTTGAATGTGTTTAGACAAAAGTCACAGTCACGACTATTCATTAACTTTTTCCTTAAAAATCATATCATCATATATATATCTTAATTAAATTAATCCAATGTTGTGACTTTTTTTAAATTAAATAATCTTTTTTTTACGATTATAATATCATTTAGTTCCTTATTATTTATTAACGAACCATTTTTAGGAGAATTTCTCATCATGACCATATCCCTAACTCCAACCGCCGACATGTTTTGAATAGGGAATAAATAGAATGATAATTAAATATTGAATAAGAATTAAAAATTCAAAATCGACCAAACCAAACCAAACCAAGCCAAACATATACATTGATTTTTTTGAATCCCTTATAGGTAGATCAGATATAAAAAAGGGAAATACATACGCTAAAAGAAAGAAAAATATAACCTAATTATTATTATTATTATTATTATTATTATTATTATTATTATTATTATTATTATTATTACTATTATTATTGTCAACCTGACAATTTCATCCGGCAGCAGCAGGGCCCTCCTCAGCCTTGCTCAGAAGTCGGTCAAATCCCTCTGGAGTTTATCAAACTGCCTTTGAAGTTCCTGTAAGGACTCGATATGAACCTTCTTGTACGAATCTGAATCTGACATATTAGTATTGCAAGTATAGTAGAATGAACGAGAGTGAGTGAGGAGGCCGGAGGGATCTATTTATAAAATGATTGAGAATTGGAAGGGACTGGACTTAGTCAAACAAAAAGCCACGACTGTTCATATCCCTTAAAAGGAAAAATTACATAAATCCCATATTTAAGACACCATATTACACAATATTCCTTAATGTTTTAAAAAATTACATAAAATCCCGGATTCATATTTACTAGTGATACATATGCTATATGTATCACTACTGTATACATATGTATATACTAGTGATACATATACATATGTATCACTAGTCCATATATGTATCACAATTTGAAATTCCGGGATAAGATGTAATTAGCAAACTATTCGAAATTTAATGTAATATTGCTGAAACTATCCGGGATTTATGTGTTGTGTGTGTTAGTGTTACTTAAATAATACTGGTGACTTTATTAATAAGTAAATTAGAAGAAAAAAATGGATCTAAATACATTTTTTTTGTATTTCTGAAAGAGAAAGATTGGTAATCTGTTGCAAAATATATTCCACCTGTCAGATAACTTACAACATATGGACAATCTGTTGCAACAGATGGATATATCGATTTGCTTTTCCATCAGCTGTGGGTCTGTTGCAACTTGCTAGTTATCTATTTATTCAATTTCATCAAGAGCAATCAATTTTTCTAAACACTTCTTGGCCAAATTCAATTTTTGCTCTTGGATTGCTTCTCTTTTTTTCTTTGCATCCTTCAACCAAACTAAATTTTTGCTATTGGATTGATGGCAAAAATTGAATTTGGAGGCCAGCTTGAAGGATGGAAAGAAAAAACGAGACGCAATCCAAGTGCAAAAATTGAGTTTGGCCAAGAAGTGTTTAGAAAAATCTATTGCTCTCGATGAAATTGAATAAACAGATGACTAGCAAATTCCAACAGACGCCACAGCTGATGGAAAAGCAAACTGATATATCCATCTGTTCCAACAGATTGTCCATATGTTGTAAGTTATCTAATAGGTGGAATATATTTTACAACAGATTACCAATCTGTCTCTTTCGAAAATACAACAAAAAGATAAAATATTGTATTTAGATCCATTTTTTTAAATTTACATATTAATAAAGTCATCAATTTTATTTAAGTAACACTAACACACACAACACATAAATCTCGGATAGTTTGCGTCAGATGTGGAGTCTATTGCGTCAGATATGGAGTCTGATGCAACAGATATGGAGTCTGTTGGAATATATAGCAGCCTTGCTGGTGGTTTGATTTGCTCCATTAGTTGCTCGGTCTGATGCAACATCAACAACAGCATAAACTACAAACAACAAATAAAAAATATCAACAACAAAAACAACAACAACATTTGTTCCAACAACATCATCAACAACAAAGAAGCATGCATCCTATGTTCCAACACCATCAACAATAAGGGATGGACCCACATAGAGTCCTGTACAGACTGAACTCATATCGAACTTTATATATGTATGTGCAAATAAAGAAAAAAATGTATATAATCTAATCAGTGAGCACCCATAGTAAGAGTTGTTTGGTTAGCCTAGTAGTTGTGTATGGGTGCTTAAGGCTATTTATTTCTTTTGGTCTTGAGTTTAATTCCCACTCAGCACATATTTTTTAAATTTTGGTAACCAACTCTTCTCTTCTTATTCACTTTAAGCTTTTTATTTTTTTCTCCCTTACTCCTTGTGTTGATTGTTCGGACTCCACTATTTTTAAGTTAAAAAGCACCCACCGTCTAAACCACACCACACCACAAGTTCTAACAATGCCAACCCCACCAACCCCACCACACCACAAGTTCCAACAATGCTAACACCACCACCAACATCAATAACAGCATCAACAACAAAGAAACAAATAAAATATATAAAAAATGATACTGCACACAAGGCTTTTAAACTTCTCCCAACAAATGACTTTTTTTGCATTTTATCATAAAAATTCTCGTTATGTTTATTCAATAATTAAAAGTTCCTTCAATTTTTTTTAAATAAATATGATATGGGAAAATGGTAATTAAAATAAATAAATAAATAAAAAGATGTAAATAAAGTTGCAAGAAGAAGACGAGAATGAAAGAGCAATAGTGAATCATATCATACCTTAATGTAAAAAGGGGGTCAAAACAGCAATTTCAGTCGAGGAATCTAAGATATGAATATCGATCGGTTTAGATCCGAATGAAAATTTTTGCGAAAGAAGAGAGAAAAAAAAGGCTGTGATAACCCTAAAGAGGATAGAAAGAAAAAAGATGAGAGATTTAGGGCTGAAGGAGAGGAGGGGAGAGATGAGATAATTCTAATTTCTATATGTACTACCCTTAATATTAAATGACTAAACAAAGTGTATTTATTCAAATTTATATTTTCAAAGCATAATTAATAAGGCTAATTTGGTAGTAAAACAAACCCCTAATTAATATTTTCTTGATGGGAGTGCCAAGTCAATATGAAATGGAAGAAGTATTAGGGGTTTCAATATTCATTAATTAATATTTACTAATAATTTGAGGGGCACGAGGAAGAAAACGAGTGACATTGAAAAGACAGGACAAGACTACTCAATGAGATTTTTTAGTTATCCAAGAAACATTTTTTTACCGCCTTTAATAGTACTACTACTTTATCTACTCGAACAATAGTTTGCTTTAAAATTAAAAGAAAACAAAAAGATTTTCAAACAGATTTGTCTTCCGTTGCAACAAATTTAGATATCTGTTTTAGAAATCCCAACAGCTCAGTCATCTGTGACAACAGATAAAAATGTCATTTGATAACTAAATCAGAAACGTCATCTATTATAACAGATATCAATATCTGTTTGAAAATTTCCAACACCTCAGTCATCCGTCATAATAGATGCAAATGTCTATTTGATAATTAAATAAGAAATGTCATATGTTGCAACAGATATTGTTATCTATTTGAAATTCTCCAATAACTCAGTTATTTGTTATAATAGATTTCATTGCAATTAATTTAGGATGAACTAGGGATGAAAGAATGAGCTCCTCATTAACTTAATATTAAGATTAATAATAGTACCTACATTGATCTAGGCAGAGCGAGGGATGAATAAATGAGCTCACAGGGTCAACTACTAATCCAATTGAGTCATTGCATTTGCATGGTGTTAGCATTACATTCATCTCGACCCGAGTCGACGATCGATCACTCTGAGTTGAAATGTGTTCTCATTAACTTAATGTTAAGATTAATAATAATACCTATATTGATCTAGGTGGAATTAGGGATGGATGAATGAGCACAAAGGGTCAACTACAACTTCAATTGAGTTTTTTGGTAATTGCATGATGAGACGACACTGCATTCCTTCCAACAAGAGTCATTGATCAATCACTCTGAGACGAACCGATTCTTACTACATCGTATGTTCAATTAATACCTTAATTGAATAATCTGAGACTAGGGGTGAGTTCTCATAGGGTCAAATACAACTTCAATTAAGTCTTTTGCCAAATGCATGATAAGACGGGATTGTGTTCCTCCCGACAAGACTTGTCGATCGATCACTCTAAGCCAAACCGATTCTTACTATCTCATATGTTCAACTAATACCTTAATTGATTAATATAAGACTAGGGGTGAGTTTTCATAATGCCAACTATAATAGATGACAGTGCCTATTTGATAATTTACAATAGATGGGTAATCTGTCGCAATAAATGACTTAATCTGTTTGTTAGTTTACAACAAATTCGTGATCTGTCGCAACAAATAACTTGATCTGTTTGATAGTTTACAATATATGGATAATATATTACAACAGGTTACATAATCTGTTTGATTTGATCCAATTGAAAAGACATCTGTTACAACAGGTTGAACATTTGTTTATATATAATTCAATTGAGTTCATATGTTAGACTAATACCTTAATTGAATGTGAGTTCTCATAGGGTCAACTACAACTTCAATTTAGCATTTTGGCACTTGCATAATGAGATGGTACTGAGTTTCTCCCGACCAGAGTCAGCGATCGATCACTCTGAGTCGAATCGATTCTTACTACCTCATATGTTAGACTAATACCTTAATTGATTAATATAGGACTAGCGTACTAATACCTTAATTGAATAGTCTGGGACTAGGGGTGAGTTCTCATAGGGTCAACTACAACTTTAATTGAGTCTTTTGGCAATTGCATAATGAGACGGTACTGCATTCCTCCCGACAGAGTCGTCGATCGATCACTCTGAGCCGAACTTATTCTTACTACCTCATATGTTAGACTAATACCTTAATTGATTAATTTAGGACTGGGTACTGATACCTTAATTGAATAGTCTGGAACTAGGGGTGAGTTCTCATAAGGTCAACTACAACTTCAATTGAGTTTTTTGGTAATTGCATAATGAGACGGTACTGCGTTTCTCCCGACAGAGTCGTCGATCGATCACTCTGAGCCGAATCGATTCTTACTACCTCATATGTTAGGGTAAGTTCTTATAGGGTCAACTACAACTTCAATTGGGTCTTTTGTCAGTTGCATAATGAGATGGTACTGAGTTTCTCCCGACAGGGTCGTCGATCGATCACTCTGAGTTGAATCGATTCTTACTACCTCATATGTTAGACTAATACCTTAATTGATTAATCTAGGACTAGGGTACTAATACCTTAATTGAATAATCTAGGACTAGGGGTGAGTTCTCATAGAGTAAACTATCGATTAATCTAGGACTACGGATGAGTTCTCATAGGGTCAGCCACAACAGATGGCAGTGCCTATTTGATAATTTACAACATATGGGTAATCTGTTGCGACATATGACAATTCATTTGATAATTTACAATAGATGGGTAATCTGTAGCAATAAATGACTTAATCTGTTTGATAATTTACATCAGATTCGTAATCTGTTGTTACCTAATCTGATTGATAATTTACAACAGATGAGAAATTTGACGCAACATGTTGAACATTTATTTTTTTACAATTTTAATTGAGTTCATATGTTCGACTAATAGTACCTAAATTGATTAATCTAGGACCAGGGGTGAGTTTTCTCAGGGTCACCTCCTAGAGTACTCGGTCAACTACAACTTCAATTATTTTTATACAATTTCAATTGAATTACCTTTTCGAAAATTGCATGATGAGAGGGTTAAAAATTACGCATATATTTTATGATTTTAAAAGTAATTAAGATCATTTCAGACTAAATTAATATTTTCAAAACTACTTGTCATTCTTTTCCAAAATACAAATCAACCCATACAAAATATTTCATCATTTCAAATCTCGAGGTCTGGCTCTTTCTCTCTCATTCTCACTTAACAATACAGTACAGACAACAACTACTCAATAAATTTGCTTAACCCTCCATAATAGGTCACTTTTCTTCTCATTTCCAACCACATATATGTTATTTTCAACTTCATTCTCGCTTGTATCAGTCATTTTATTTGTATTCGTAGGCAACAGAGTTCGAGAAGAGATCTATATTCATTTTTTTTCTAAAAATAAGGGTTTTTAAGTTAATGATGAAAAATAAAACTTTTAGTTGTATTATCTTAGATAATAGGTTTATAATTTTGAGTTTTGATTGTAAAATCGTAGGAAGAACTCGATAAATCCCTAGTTTCCATCGTAGTATTCCGTTGACTGTCATGGTATAGTTGGATGGTGGTGGTGTTGGTGGTGGTGGTGATGTTTGTAGTCGTCGTGGTGTCACTGGTGGTGGCATTGGTTGGTGGTGTTTATGGTGGTGGCTGTTGGTGTGTCGGTATTCGTGGTGTTTGTAATGTATTTTTTAAAATCTATGCATATATCAACTGTAATGTAATTTTTGTTTTTCTTTGTCTGTAGGTAAAACATGTCTCCCAAAAGAAAAGAAAGTGAAAGTTGATCAATGTCTGACCACTAAAAAAAAGGCTACAGTACAAAGGGATTTGGAGGAGCTTTCTAAACAATCTCAGTCAAGGAAAAGTGAAGCTGAAGAGAGATGTGAAAACAACATTGAGGGAGGTGGACAAGGGTCCGTAGATGGTGATAAAGAAAATAAAAGTGAGAAAGAGGAGGAATTGGAGAGTCAAAAAGAGAAAGAGGATGATCATCAACATGATGATAATGGATCACCGACGGGGTATGAGTTAATATTGACACCCCAGCATGATCGTGTCAAAACTTTTAGTATTGACAGGTTTCAAGTTGCGATGCCGATAAATGACCCAGAAAGAAAACAACTAACTGGTCAAATTGTACTTAAATATCAGATGAGGACATTTTTTGAACATTTTATAACGAAAACATAGGTGGACTTTTTAAGAAGAGCTACTTTGGACGCTTTCTTGAGCAGCCTGAGGACCCCTCTGCCCGTATTCGTTTCCCTATAACGATGGTATATAGTCTTCCCAAGCGCAGGATCAAGTACGCGGGGGATGGTAAAGATCAAGAGGAGGGGGCAAAAAGAAGATGGATGAAATCTGGATCAACTACTGTGACGTGCCTGTTTGTTTTGGCTTGCAAGAGTTTGCCATAGTGACGGGCCTAAGATGCCATCATCCAGAAGGACCACCACCCAGCAAAAGATCTAAGGCAACAAAATGCAAGGAAAAAATAGATGGGTTGTTTGACATTGCTCGACGTGGCTAAAAAGCATCGGATTTGTTGACAGATCTCGAGGATAAAACCATACCAGAGCAGTACATGGAGCAATTATGCTTAGTTTAGTTTGGTTTGCCCATTCGGTTATATTGGCAAGAGACGTTAACAAGGTCATAGAAGATGGTTTGTTGGCGCGTGCTGAGGATTTTGATAAATTCAATAATCATCCCTGGGGATATGACAGCTTCTACTTGACTGTCCAATATTTACTGACAAAGCTATCCTCAGGGACGACCACATTATACGGCTTTCCTTGGGCTTTCATGGTAAATTTAATCATTAATTTTACTCATCCATTAATTTATATTAAATATAGTTATTATGATTTTTTTTGCTTGCTTCCTATTTACATTTTTTAGGCTTGGACATTTGAAGCCACTCCTCCTCTCCGAAAGTAGTTAGTGGATTACCCGAATGAGGTTTCTCATCCAAGGATGTTTAGGTGGTTGGATGCAAAGAGAAACACCAATATTAAGGAGGTTGATCTCTTTAACCCTTCGGATGATGCAGTACGTCTTCCTCAAGTAAACTAATTCTACTCAAAAATAAGAAAGATATTGAATAGATGTTATATCTGGTGCAACAGATATTATATCTGATGCACCAGATGGGACATCTGTTGCGACGGGGTATATCTTGCATCAGATTACCCATCTGTTGCTTTGGTTCTCTGAATTCGACTCCTAAAAGATTAACCATCTACTAAAAATTATGCCACAGATGTTTAATCTGATAATATATCATTTATCTGTTGTGACGTACAGATCATCTGTTGTATAACAGATTACCCATCTTGTACAGTTGTTGCAACAGATGATTGATTTTCTGCATCAGATTATCCATGCGTTGCTCTGTTTCTCTGAACCAGACTCAAACGGATTTTAACAATATATTGCAAACTATGCAAAAGATGGGTCTTTTTTTTAAATGTAGCCCAACTGTGAAAATTATTATATTATATGATTTAAATGCATCTGTCTTTTTTTTCTTTTTTATAGGTTTTGCATCCATGGATCGTTCCTACTAAGGAGGAGTCGATGATGACTCTTTATATTACTCTAGGTCATGTTGATACTATTGTAGACCCAACGGTGGAGTTAATAAAGAAGGAATTGGCTGGAGCAATAGCCATAAGAAGTGTAGTTAGGCAAGGTCAGCCTAATGTTGAGGCTCTTCATGACCAACCTTTTACTAAGGCAGATCCAGGTGCTTCTTCTGATGGAGTTGTTGGTGTTAGTGGCAGGCATGCTGATGCTGCTACCACTCGTGATGATGAGCATGTTAATGCTCAAAAAAGAATAAATATGTTTGAAAACACCCATTTTCGCCCTTACACAGGTCCCTATCACCCCTCTTCACCCTCGTTTTCTTATTGCAAATGCGATGAGTGCAAGGACAGACATGATAAACTCTTTGAAAAAGTAGAGGCTATCTCTAAAGCTTTCAAGGAATTCAAATCCAAGAGGTGTGTCATACCATCCAAGAAGGTGAGGGAGCCACACACTCCTACAGCGTTGGTTCAAAAAAAAAAGAGCAATTACAGACATACTCTCCGCTCGAAAATCAAAAGAAATTGCAATTCGTCCCTTTCCAAAAACTGTTAATGTTCAGGGACCAGTCAAGAAGGTAGACATATACGCGGAACTTAGCGCCGAAGAGAACAGGGATCTGCGACAGGCCAAGAATGCCAAGCCAGGCGCACCAGATTACCCCAGGCCTTTCTTTTCCCCCCAAGACTTCCAGACTATGACTGATATGCATATGCCGTACGAGGACAAGACAAGTTTAATTTTCCTAACCTAGCCCTTCTAATCTACCCCATGAAGAAAAAGTTATGCAACAAATTTCACATCTGTTACAACAGCTGGGTATACTGGTGCAACTGGTTATGGTTATGTTGCAACTTATTATTCATCTGTTGTATAAGTTGCGTTGGATTATTGATTCAGAGAACCCTATGCAACAGATGGACCATCCGTTGCATCTTTACAATTACTAAACTATGTAAAAATTAACTTCTTATCTCACAGCATGTTGACATAATTCTCTGCCTCATGAGAAAAAGGCAATTAACGTATCAGGAAGCTTATGACGCTACCGATAGGATAATGGACCTTGACTTTTACAAGAAGCTCAAGGATAGGTACGATCAACTCAATAGAGAGGTATTAGCCCTTGGCGTAGGACTTGATTTTCTAGTTCCTACGTTGGTCTTGGATGAAGAAGAAACGTTAAGATATGTTAGAGGAGACAAGCCAAATCCACACGGAAAGAGCTGGACCGAGGCAAAAAAGATTTTTGCAGTCATTAGCGTGAACGACATGCATTATCAGGCTGTTGAGATACTAATCGAGGAGGGAAAGATCAATGTTTATGACTCCAACGTACCTCTTATTGGCAATTTTGATCTTTTTCTCCTCGTGGAGCCACTGATGGTGCTGTTGCCCATCTTGTTGAGGGAGAGTAAACTGATGAATCATTTGCCAAAGGAAGTGTTGATGAAGAAATCATGGGATTTTGAAGGTCAAAATAGGAGAATGATCCTTCCAAAAGATGATGCCGCTAAAGCGAGCGGCTCGCACGCTCTTGCACACATCAAATGTTTGCTGACCGGCACAGAAATGACCGAGCTAATGACTTTTCTTTGCAACAACGCGGTGGCAAGCCTGCAAGAGGTCTGGGTTTATGGGGTACTAACTGGACGCTTGAAGCCTGTGTATATAGAAGAGCCTGTGAAATAGAAACTTTTAATTTCAGGTCACCCGTCACTTTATTACATGTACATGTAGTGGCAATAATTTTTTTTTGATGAAAGTTGAGTTTTTGATAATGCAATAGATTAAATTATCAATCTGTTGTAAAATATCTTTAATCCGTTCTGGCAGATAGTTTATCTGTTGCAGTAGGTTGGTCATCTGTTGCATTACGTCAATGTTATTTCTATAAATAATCTAATAATCTAAGTCTAATATGTTGCAACAGTGGAAAGACCTGTTTGATAATTTCCAGCAGATGACTTAAATTTTACAACATATGTCTAAATCTTTTTGATATTTTCTAACAGTTATGCTTGAATATCCATGTGTCCGTCGACAACAAATTAGTATCAAATACACACACCACCATAAAAATTTCAGCAATTAGGCTTCAATATTCATGTGCCCAACAACACTAAACCAGTAGCAATAACGGCAACAATGTAGTATCTTCTTGCTCGATTTTATTTCAATTCAGAAGCCTTGACTTTGTTCAACAAACCCCAGATTAAACGATTTGCTTGTGAAGGGTGTCATTCTCCATACCAATCAAAGTAATCGCATCCACCCAATTTCTATAATAAAGAGAACACAATTACAAAACAACTACAAGTCAATAATTAATCAACTAATTAAATAAAAAAAATATTACCTTTGAAATCTTACAAGTAAAAATTCTACGATCCGGATTTTATTGAGTCCAAGAAGTCTTTAACAGAGCTTCATGACCGCACTTACAATATCAAAAATCTTTATCATAAAAAATAGTGAAAGATGCGCTCGACACTGTCAAGATCAGTTGGAAAAAAATGAAATTAATAATTTAAAGAATTTGGATAGATAAAAGAAGATGACGATGAAGAAGAAGATTTGGGAATTTAGGGTTAAATTTTAGGAAGAAGATGAATATATAAGACAATGGGTGGAAAAAAATGACCGTTGAGGGCCAAGTGACGGCAAATCAACGAAATGTATCAAACTGACACTGACATATTTGATGCCTATTTTATTTTATATGTTTAAAATGGACATGTCTACTTGATGCCTATTTTATTTTAGGTGTTTGAACTGAAAACCGTCGATGGGTTGCGCCTTTTTTATTTCAATTCAATTCACTTTAACCTTTTTACACGTAGTGGCAATTTTTTATGTCCAACGAAAGTTGAATTTTTATAATGTAACAGATTCTCCGTCCGTTGTAACAGTTATCCTACCTGTTCTAACATATAGTTTATCTGTTGCAATAGGTTGGTCATCTGTTGCATTATCTCGATGTTTTTATCTAAAGTCCATCTGTTGCAACAGTGGAAAGACCTGTTTGATAAATTCTAACAGATAATCTACCTGTTGCAACATATGTATAAATCTGTTCGATTATTCCAATAGATGTGTCGTTTGTTGCAACAGATAAAGTCCATCTATTGCAACATATGTCTAAATCTGTTATTTTTTTTCCCAATAGATGTGTCATCGGTTGCATTATCTTGATGTTTTTATCTAAAGTCCATCTGTTGCAACAGTGGGAAGACCTGTTTGATAAATTCTAACAGATTACCTACCTGTTATAACATATGTCTAAATTCATTTGATTTTTCCAATACATGTGTCGTCTGTTGCAACAGATACATTATCTATTGCAATATTTGAATCTTGTATTCCTTTTCAATTAATAAGTTTAAATCTAAGGAATAAATAAAATTCGTAGACAAAATAAAATAAATCAAAGCCTTCATAAATTAGTTGAAATAAGTCAACGAATAAATAAAATGTAAAAAAAATTATTATGGGTACAAATCTCAATAAATACATCAACAATAATTTAAGTATACTGCCAAGGATTGCTTTGACAGGCTCAAGCTATAAAGATCTACTCAGTATGGACAAGTTGTTCTTCATCCGGTGCTATGGAATTTGATTTTGCTTGTCGTGGATATTTATTGTCGCTTGCGTACGGTTTCTGCGCTTTCTGTTCTCCGTATTTCCATAAAAAGAGTAGCATATTGTCAATGCTGTTCAGCAGTAGCTTCTTCTACATCCACCTGGAAAGCCAGAATTGGTCAATGCTATTCATGGAGATAAAATAAAACGAAAAAGGATAACTCATCTCTTCTAGCAAATCAAACAGGTCTTCCTTCTATTTTAAATTGTCTCAAACATATTATATTTTTGTTGCATTAATGAATCAACTGTTGGGATAAATTTCTACATGAGGAAGACCCTGTGTGATAATTTCCAACGGATGAACCATCCGTTGTAACATATGAATCATCTGTTGCAGCAGATAAGTCGTCTGTTGGTACAAATAAAAGTGGTACGAAGAGCTGTTTGATTTGCTAAAATAGACGAGACATATGTTGCACTAGATAAAGTATCTGGTGCAACAGGTTAGTCAATTATTGCAACAGATGTATATATCTGTTTGATAATTTTCAATAGATGTGTCATCTGTTGAAACAGATATGTGTCTGTTTGTTTTGTCAGTTGGAAGACATATAATATATTCACCTTCTTTAGCTCGTGTTGCTCTTCTTTGGATATTGTACGTTGCTCGGTGCAACACATAGACAGAGGAGTTGTAATTTCACTTTTTTGAATGCCCGATAATGCCCTGAAAATCACTCTCCTTCTCCTCTTAGCCCTAATCTCTAATAGAGCGGATGTAAATAAAATCCTCTTTGATGTCAATTCCTTTACATAAGCAGTTAATGCATTAATAGTATTAATCACTACATCATGTTTCGCCCTGCAGTCTTTACATTTGCATGCAGAACATTCGCTGGGAGAGAAAAAATCTGTATAACCAGTATGATCATACTCATAATGGTTTGCTTTAAATACTGTAAGAGGAGCATCATTAGCACCAACAGCAGCACCACTACCACCACCAACAGCTCCATCAACAACAACAAGTCCACCCTCTAAAATTGTTTTTCTTGTAATGGCTGTTGCTCCAAACAATTTCATTTTTATTCTATCGATGATCTTAGGGTCCGATAAAGTTTGCACAAACCGTAAAGTAAGAAAAAATGGCACCTTCAACTCTCGATTGGTCGGAACTAGCAACGAATGCATATTCTAACATAAATTATTACATATATTAGAATGATGATTAGATCATTCAAAAAAACATTAATTAAAAGAAAAAATAATTATAATTATACTTACTGCATCCTTTGGGGGGTTGAAGAGATCAAGAAATTTTTGCATTTTTATCAGTTTTGGCCGACAACCATCTCAAGATTCTTGGACAGAAAACTTCTTCCTGGTAGTTCACTTGTTGTCTCAAATAAGGAATGACTTCAAATGCCCAAGCCTATAAAATAACGCCAATAAATCAAAACCATTATTGAGCGAAAAAAATGAATGATATCATAATAGAAGAAAGAAACATTTACCATGAAAGCCCATGGGAAGCCATATAAATTGACTGTCTTTGGCGCTAACGGAGTCAACAAATATTTAACAGTCATTTTAAAGCTTTCATACCCCCATGGATAGCTGTCAAATGCCTCAAGATCCTCGGAGAGCTTTATTAAATCGAGGCTTATGTTGTTGTTAGCGTCTCTCACTTAAAGAATATTATGTACAAACCAAACCAAGCACAATGACTGTTTGTGCTTCTTTGAAAGTCCTTTACCTTTCAACGCTTCTATGAAATTTTTATTTTTGAAGCTTTGACCAACAATGGACACCAGGTCATCACGATCACACGACTTGCCTTTGCCTTTTTTGGGTGTGCGGGGTGCTTTTTTTAGGTTAAAATAGGTATAACTTGAGAAGGAGGATAACATTTTAGTCCAGTAACTATGGAAAACTCCTTCCAACCAAAACAAACAGGCATGCCATAGTAATTTATAAATACCTCATCCATCTTATCTTTGTTTTTATACATAAACCTACGCTTGAGAAGTTCATATACCATTTTCATTTGGAAACGAGCATTGTTGTCCTCGAACAAATCAATATATTTTCCAAAGCAGCTGTCCCTGAAATAAGCATCCAATTTTTGTTCTCAAAGTATTTTTCTGAAGGCGTCGAAAGATTTTTCCGTGGCTGACTTAACCACGAAATTACCCATTAAATCTGCAACACCATCGTACTGCATTCTCACAGGATAACGATCAATGCTGAAGGCTTTGACTAGCTCTTCGGTGAAAGGGCTATTAGCATCTCCATCATCTCTTTTGAAACATTCCTCCTCCCCGTGTTCATCATATTCTGCTCCCGATTGAGATAACACTTGTAAAGCAAGCTCATAGAGTGGTGGATGTAGCCTAGTTGCTTCATTTGTTCCTTTACTTGGACTTGATTCATTTTCTGTTCTTTTGGGAACCATATTATCTAAAATTAATAGGAACATAAAATAATATATTATTATTGATTAATGCATCGTTAAAATAGGATAACAGTAAATCAAACAAGAAAAATAGTAAAATAACAGTTGCAACAGGTAGTATATTTGTAGCAGCATATAACTAAACTGTTGTAGCGGATGAGTAATTTGTTGCAACAATATAAAACATATCACTTATCTTTTAAGACAGATGAATAGTTTGTTCAACAGATCACACAACTGTTGTGACATCATCTGTTGCAATATATGAGTGATCTATTGGAATAATTAAATAATCCATAGCAACGGCTGAGTAATCTGTTGCGACAATACAAAATAGATCGCTCATCTGTTGAAAAAGATGAATGATCTGTGCAACAGGTCACACATCTGTTGCAACACATGATTAATCTATTGGAACAGTTATCAATGGTCAATATTGTTTATATTTCTTCTAACATAGGGTCGTCTATTGCGATAGATGAATGATCAGTTGGAAAAATCAAGTCTTGAACTTTTCCTGTAGAAAGAGTTGGTAGGATTTTATCCAACAGGAGGTTCATCTGTTGCATCAGATCATTAATCTGATAGTTCTTCCATTGTACCAGATGGTTAATTAGTTGCATCAAATTTTTTATCCGATGCTTAATCTGTTGCAATATATGGTAAAGCTGTTGCATCAGATATTTAATCTGTTGTATCAGATTATTAATCTATTGTATCAAAATTATAATCTGATGGTTCCTTTGGTGCATCGAATGGTTGATCTGTTGCATCATATGATAAATCTGTTGCATCAGATGGTTAATATGTTGCACCAGATAGATAATCTGTCGGAGGAAACAGTAGCACGATTTTGTTAAACAAAAAAGAACAATTTCACCATTTTTACCAAGAACAAGAATAGAACAAATCAAACCAAATTGTTCTTTTATTTTTATAAACACAAACAATAAAAATAAAACTTCAAAAAAATACAACAAACAATAAAATATCATAATTCACTTCGATAAGAGAAGGAAAGAAATACCAAAAATTAGGGTTTTATTCAAACTGTATTTTAAATTAGTGCAACAAATATTAAAATTTTTAACCAATACTATAAGAGAAGTTG
Source organism: Capsicum annuum (assembly GCF_002878395.1). Lineage (NCBI taxonomy): Eukaryota > Viridiplantae > Streptophyta > Magnoliopsida > Solanales > Solanaceae > Capsicum > Capsicum annuum. The sequence continues at coordinate 177,374,355 of NC_061120.1, read as the reverse complement.
GATCAAGTTCATCGTTTTCTTCAAAACTAAAAAGGCCATAAATTTTTACCTGTGAAAGAAGAAAAGGACCGATGAAGAATTTGAAGCTGTTGTGGCCGGAGAGCAAGGTTGTCACGTCAATTGAAGTCGAAAAGGAACTCGAAGCCCAACTATTTGTAGTCGGATGTTGGAGTCGCCGAGAATTGAAATAAAAATTTTGCAGAACAGTTGGTTGGGAGAGAGTTGAGAGAAGTTACCGAGAGAGGGATGAGAGACAGATTGATTGAATTGAAGAGGGGAACTTGAAGCCCAACTATTTATTGTCGGAGGTAGAAGTCGTCGGGGGGTGAAGAGAGAAATTTTGCAGAACTGTGGGTTGGGAGAGAGTTGAGAGAAGCTGTCGAGAGAGAGGAGAGAGTGGTTGATTTAGATTGAAGAGGGTGTGGGTTGGGTTGATTTGTATTTTTAAAAAGATTAGAAAGTTTTGAAAATATTAATCAAGTCCATAATTAACTTGATCTAGTTTCCTAATAATATTTGACCCTATCTGTTGGTCAATGTCACCAATCCTTCATTCAAGACTTAAAAGACGCCTTTCCTTCAATTTTTTCAAGTTAGTTTTTAATCCATTTACATCACCCCTTAAGGTGAAGATCGTCCGTCCTTAAATAATTTAGTAATTTCTTCTACATTATTTTCAAAAGTTACTTACTTATAAATTGCTATAATATTTTATTATTTTATGATACATCATTTTTCCATTTTGATATTTGACTATGTAACCTTCAGTATTTCACTTATAATGCAAATAATGTTATATTGTATTTTAAGATGTGATTTTGAATTCATCTAAAGTGTAATGAGAACTTGTATATTTTGACCATCTCCCTTTTCATGTACATGGTTTTTTCCTATTATAATAATTTTGTTAATTTATTTCCATTTAGTATTTTACATAATATCATATATAATATAAATACTGTCAAATTCATAACTAATTTTTTATTTTGAGTTCGTCTTAAGTATTTTAAATTTTTTTTTTTTACTTATCATAAAGTATATTAGTGTTTTTAATAATCTTGTTTTATTATTTCGTGTAATAAGCACTAATAATTTTTTTATTTATAATTGTTTAAAATTCCTACATATAAGTACTTTTTGCTAATTTAGCTTTTAATTTAAGATTATTGAATATGTACAACATTTTTTTTGAAGATACATTCAAGTCAATTTTGTAATACAAAAATTTGAATACAACAGTATCAATTATTATCCTATATTTAAAATTATATAGAAAGATTTTATTTATTTGAGAAGGAAATTAATAATTTCAAAGAAATATATAAGGAAATTGACAAATTATGAAAGAAATTTATAAGAGACAAAGACACATTCCTATAAATTAACTACTTTAATTTATATTCGCAAAGATGAATCAATCTAAATACATATATATTTAAATTGCTTAAAAGTTATTTTGACTTAAAAACACCTAAATTAGACCAAACACACAAAAGAAGTATAAACCAATGAAGTATAACTTAATGCCACTAAATAATACTCTCACCGAAGAAGAAGAAATTGTATAATCGTCCATCTAACATATACGAAAATGCAAAAAAAAAATGCCTCTGGCTTTTATAAACTAAACTAATTAACAAACAAAAAAGTGATATAAATATATAGTATTTGGATTTTGAGAGGGTTTTGAGAGGGTTTCGAGTAGATTATGAAATTACAGTCGTTTATCATACAATTATATGCTCCTATCTGAATAATAATTTCGATTCCTTTCTATAAAACTTATTGATTTGCTTGTTTGCATGAAACTAAGTCCTTAGTTCTTCAAATCTCTGTCCGTCAGAACATTGACTATGAAATCTTTTCTTGGTCATTTTCATCACATACTTTTCAGCCAAAATAAATCGATGATTTTCTAAGCACCCTTCAAGGACTAACTCGTAGTACTCAAACCAACATGTAGACTCTCATTGTTAAAAAAATAAAATAAAGGATACGTGTCGATAGTTTTAAAATCGACAACTTTAAAATTGGGCACATTAATTAAAAAAATGACTGTAACTAAATTCAAAATTTATTGTTTTGCATTTTTTAAATCGTGCCCTTTTTTATAGGAATTTTTTGGTGCTTATGTTTGCCACTCTAAGAAGCTTTTTACCTCTATATAATATAAGATTAATCACTCTCAATTTAATGTTTTAAAATTTCCTAGTTTTTTAATGGAATTTTTATTTTATATTAAAATATGTTATTCTAGGTAACATTTAGTCTTTTAGTTTAAAAATATACTATTAAAATCCAACAACCTCCCACAAAAAAAAATCCTAAATGTGCTTTGCCACTAAACGTGTTTATTAGGTCTATTTTAATATAAACAATCTGTTTTTTTCTTTTTTGGCTATAAAGAAGGAGTAGTTATAGGAGGTTAGTCGAGATATTTAGTATACAAAATGTAATAACTTCCCTCCCAAAACACCGTGTTTACTAAACAAACTGATTTTAAAATTTTAAAAATTAATTTAAATAATCTGCAACTTTTTTTACAATATATAAAATATTTTAAAAAATAAATTTCTATCAAAATTTCCTGTCATAATTTAATAATGCTCATTTCAAAATCAAATACTTATATTTTTCAGACATATTCTCCTTTTGTATAAAGCAAACAAATAAAATAATAATTAAAAAAAGTATAACTTTTCACATTACCAAATGTTACTAAGAAGTATCACTATTATTCTCGATGCTTGTGTTACTTTGAAAAATATTAAAGAGAAATTTTTGAAAATTAAATTTATGAGTAAATAAAAATTTTCTTCAGAAAAATAAGCATCAAGAACAAATATACCACATCAAAATCATAAGAAAAATTCCACCACCACCAATAAAAATTAGAGAAAAATTGCTGAGGATAATTAATACAATTTATCTCTTTGCTTTCATCAGAAATCAAACAAACAAAATCACAATAGAAAATATTAATTACTAAAATTCAAGCTATAAAAATAGATTAGCATGTAATACTATCACTATTCATCTACATATAGGAGGGTGAAATTGTTAAAACAAAAAATCTAAAAAATATAGAATATGAAGAATGCAGTAAATAATTCATAAATAAACCTAACAATCCACAATAAATAATAAAACGACAACAACAAAAAAGCTTAGCATTATAAGTAAATAAATTCATGAATAAAACTAATGATCAATAATAAATTATAAAATAACACACAAAAAAAAAAGCTTAGCATTATAAATAATTGTAGAAGTATGTATAGGAGAAATTAAATAGTAGAACTTCATTCTAACTGGAATTTCACTTAAATTTAAATCCAAACAATTAAGTAATTAGGATATCTCTTTGGATAAATATAAATTTTAAAAAATAAAGGAGCAAAATCTTATAATTGCTAATAAAAAGGAGCTAAAGAGAACCACAATTCTTCTACTATAAAAAAGGAGCATTCAAAACCAAACAACTGATTTTTAATTTAAATCTAATAATATTTTAATTTTCAGTTTAAATTTAATAATATTTATCATTGGATATAACTTGGGATGTTTTTAGTTTACTAGCTTAGATGTAAGCGCCCGTGCGTGTACCTCACTTTATTGAGTTCAAACGTTACACTAAATAAGATATTTGTTTAAATAATAAAGATGAATACAATAATTAAATTCAACATCTTTTAAAGAATTAATTTAATTAAACATAATCTTTACCAAAAAGTTTATCAAAACCGATCGACATTCGTCTACCACCTGTAAACTGCAACAAAATAATACGATGATGGAGACATCAAAACAATATAATTAAATCTAAAATTAAATCTAACTTTTACACAAAAATTTCCTCAAAGTCGTCTGATACTCATCTACCATCTATAAACTATAACAAAATACTACGACAATAGAGATATTAAAATAATACAACTAAACTTTACCTTTACACAAAAAAATTCTCAAAATAGAGATATAAATAAATACAATTAGACCTAACATTTACCTAAAAAAAAATTCAAAGCCGACCGACATTCATCTACTGCCTGTAAATTCATCTACGACCTATAAACTACAACAAAATAATATAATAGTGATCATAAAGCTTTAGTTTTGATGAAATAATTCTTGTTTGAGAGAAAATTTTGACACTAAAGAATATATATATACACGCACACACACACGTTGAATTATATTATGTTGACAAAAATAGTGAAGAAGTTGAGGTGTTAGAAAATTAAGCATCCATCAATCTAGACATGCAGTCGAATCAAGTTAGATGGGTATCAATCATATTTTCCCAATGAGTAAATCATTTTCTTCTCCAGTTTAATGTGTATCTCAATATTTATAGAAGTATTTCCTTAATATAGTCCTATTATAAGAGTATTTTTCTATCATATTTTAGGAGTATTTTTCTAATTGATCTGTACAAAAGAAAATATTAATTGATTCTTCTTTTATATATTTTAGGAATCTCATATATTTAGGAGTCTAGTTAATATAATAAAAATAATTAAATAATAAATTAAATAAAATAGTGAAAAGATAATTTTGTCTAAAGAAAAGTCTTTTAATGAAGGACAAAAAGTTCAAATCACTTTTCTAAGAATTTTCACACTTTTTATATATTATAGATTATAGATATATATATATATATATATATAGATATTTAAATTCAACCACTACTACTTCTACCAACTATGCGGTAGTTCTTGTTTATTTATTTATTTATTTATTTATTATTATTATTATTATTGTGTGGGAATACACTGGGTTTGTTGTTGTTGTTGTATTATTATTACTTTTTTTTGTTAATATCTATAATAATATATTAAAAGTGTGAAGACTTTTAGAAAAGTGATTTGAACTTTTTACTCTTCATTAAAATACTATGCAATAGACAAAATCATCTTTTTACTCTTTTTAACTTATTACTTAATTATATTTATTATATTTTAAAGTAAAAAGTTTCAAAATATATGGTATGTTTTACAAATTAAAGAGTACTAAAATATATAGTAAGAATTACTAAAAAAATCAATATTTATAGATTTCTAAAATATACTATAAGAGGAGGAGAGAAAATTAAAAATTACTACATTTTTTTGGCTAAAAAGGAAATAAACAAATACACTTTTTTTCCGGCTAAACAAGAAATACATGTTAATGCCTAACTTCCTATTAAGGAAAAGTTAAAATTAAGAAAAGTTCAAAAAAAGGAAAAAGAAAGAAAGCAAAAAAAAAAAAGTAAAAAACGTATTATTATTCTACTATTAACAAATAATAAATTAAAACCAGCCAAGTATGTTATTAAATTTATTTCTTACCTGTTTTTGTAGTTTGGAAAACCTAATTAAATTATTTTCCTAATAATTAAGGGTTTGAAACCAACTAAAATAATATATTAATTTTTCCTTATTCGAGTTATGTAATTTAGGACTTTCAAACCAATTAATATTGTATATTATTTTTTCCTTATTTAGGACTTGTTAGAGTTTTTGTCTTGACTTTCTTATCAAAATTAAGTTTTACTTTTTCTTGGAAGGAAAATATAATTCTTTTTCATATTTGGCTAACATCTTTCTTTCGGGAAATGTTTTGGACATCTATAAATAGAAAACCCCCCTTCTCATACCATAACACAATAACATCCATAATGTAGTCATTAAAGAGTCTTTGTCTACGGGGAGATTTCTCCTAATAAGTTTTATGTTTTTCATATTAATTTTTTTATATGTAGGGTAATTGGCTAAACCATATCAATAATATAGTTTTTTAATATTGTTTTATGTGTCGTCTGAATATGTCCGCTATGATTTACAAATTATAAGCTTCCGCATGACGGCCTGTCAATTTTGAACCCAATAGGACTCTCTTATACATAGAGATAGAAAATACCAATATCGTAAAATTCTGAGGTGTACTTTTAATCCCGAACACTTTTTTTCCTTTGGTGAATTCTGAATTTTCTTTTTCAAGATATTTGTTTTCCTTCAAATAACATGGAAATCAAAATATTTTTTCCTTCACCATCGATGTTTGTTCTTCTACCATATTATTTTTCTTTCGTCATTGATATTGGTTCTTGTAATATAATTAAACGTTACATGTGCAAGGCACGTGCGATTAAACTAGTTATTATTAATGCTACTACTATTCCTATTACTATTTTTATTATATGTATTGTCACTACTACTATTTACTTATTTAATTATTGTTATTATTATTATTATTATTATTATTATTTTTTTACTGCGCACTATTACTATTAATTTTACTGCTATTATTTATTATTAATATTATTATTATATTTTTATCTTTTATTTAATATTTACATAAATTATATTTAGAGAGTTGTATAATATTTATTTGAATATTTAAGGAGATAAACATAAAAGAGTAAAAGTTCATTCAAAACTCTTTAACCAGGAGTTTCTATTTTTAAGTTAATGCAATCTTTTTTTCAAATAAAGAATAATATATTTTTAAATACAAATATTTTAATTTTTTTAATAAATTTATTTATTATTATTATTATTATTATTATTATTATTATTATTATTATTACTATTACTATTACTATTACTATTACTACTTTTTTTTTGGTTAATATTATTATTAATACTACTACTCCTCCTCCTATTACCGTTTCTATTATATGTATTGTCACTACTACTATTTACTTATTATTATTATTATTATTAATATGCACTACTACTACTACTAATTTTACTGCTATTATTTGTTATTAATATTATTATTATATTTCTAACTTTTATTTAATATTTACATAAATTATATTTAGATAGTTTTATAATATTCATTTGAATTTTTAAAGAGATAAACATGATAGAGTAAAAGTTCATTCAAAACTCTTTATCCATGAATTTCTATTTG
>NC_061120.1:177337069-177364452 GCF_002878395.1 Capsicum annuum | reverse complement strand
AAAATATTTTTCGGAAAATATTTTATGGTGTTTGGTTGGTTAGCAAAAAATATTTTTCAAAACAATATTTTTTAGTATTTAGTTGATGAGAGAAAAAATATTTTTTGGAACTATGTACTAATAGTTAACTTGTACATCACTTTCGTTAGCAATTCAACAATCTGTAGGAACTAATTTAAGAACAACAAATAAAACCAATATCGAGTAGCAAAACATTTCAAGTCACTAAAATTTAAGCAACTACTAATTATATAATTCAAGCTTCCTAATCAATATTTCCTTAAATACACAAAAAGAGAGATCAATATTTTCTTAAATACACAAAAGAGAGAAGTTTGGTAGCAAATACACGCTACATTATCAAAAATAAAAGTCTGTGAATAATAATTGCTTCCAAACCCTATGAAGCTAAGTTCTTCCAATCGATAGGTGTCACTATTGTTGTTGCTTGAATTGTTCCAACCACACCTTACGAAGCTTTTAATTTTTGCCATGAATGCCTTAGCTAAAGTGTCGCTTTGAACCAAGTAATCAAAAGCATCATCGAGGAACTCTTCCTCATAACCTTCCATTGCCATAACTTCTTTGTACAACTTTGTCACATCTAGACGACTATCAACCATCCTACCAATTGCCATTGCCACTTCTCCAAATTTAATTGATATATCATCAACAACATCTTGCACCTCAAAAGAACGTTTTCTATTGCGACTTGCCTTGCCTTGAGAAGCTTCAGTCACCTGCACATCCTTTTCCGTGGATGGTCCTTCAATGTCATTATCATTATCTTTCTCAGAAAAACACTCAAAATCTATATCTCCAAATGACTTAGCACAATCTCCCCTAGCTCGATCATTCCCACACACAAGAGACATTTCGTCGAACATATCAATTCTTTGGTTGACAAACTTATCATGATTGGGATGTACCTACAATACAAAGATTAGAGAAATTTCGGTATCAAATTCATTTGATTAGAATGAGTTAATGTAACATAAACAAACCATAACAAGCACCAAAATTTAAAAAGGTGGACACAGTAAAAGGAACTTTCCTAGTACATTAAATAGTAGCAAAGAAGTCATGATGAAAATAACGAGGAAGAAATAGTAGCAACGACAAAATAATACGATAAGTCAATAGCTGAAAATTGGCAAGACTTTTCAATCACTCTAAAAATTGACTAAACAAGAGAAATATATCAATTTTACTTCCTTTCCAACTGTATCAAGCATTGGAAATGATTCACTAGCTAAATTAAACATATACTTTCATTTAATGAATTTAATCTATCATCTTTAGCACAAATAAATAAACATTCCTTGCTCATAATCCATCCGTCAATTACTTATTCACATTGTTCCGTCTTTGTTGCATCAAACATAGGAGGTCAAATCCCAACAAAACAGAAAGATAATTCCTCTGTCCAATTTTATTGAGAATATTAAAAATAGTTGTTTAACTTTATTCCTTCAATTTAAACAACAAGAGATATGAAGAGTGTAACATTGATCACTAAAACTTAATAAGAGTGTAACGCGTCAAATATGAATATATAAAGCTAGATGGAGTTAGTATTTAAAATAGAAATTACATTAGATAAATAAAGATATGAAGAGATAAAGATAGATGTAATATTTAAAATAGAGATTACTTTAGATGCATTCATTTGCAATCAAGTTATAGTGCAAAAATGGAAAACCAACTTCCTTTCACTGGGATGTTGCGTAATGATTCCAAGTTTAATCTAGGTACTCTTCTAATTCAATTTTTAATTCATGACACATTTACTTATGACTTTTGTATTTATCTACAGATACAACTAAGTTTGACTAAATATTATTTTATCTATAGGTACTCTTCCTGTAGGTTGTGTATTTTGTTCACAAGAATTCTTTTTTTATTGAGCTTCTATGGTTCTACCTCTTCTATCGTGTTGAGGAGGAGGATCTCGAGACCTTGTGACAACATCCACGGATCAACTTTAACACCCAAAATAACATAACAGGAAGCAACAATCTTAATAGAACAACAACTCTAATACTAATTGGAATAAAAATCTGAAGCCACAAATAAAAGCTGACAGACGAGAGTAAGGTCCAACATGAAAATAAATATTTCATCTGTTCCATTCTATATAACACTTCATTTATTTTATTCCCGAGGAAAAAAAGAACGATTATGTCGAGGTGTGCACAAGATGGCTTGGACACAACGGTTATAAAAACTAAAATAAAAAGAGAATTTTTATAACCGTTGTGTCCGAGCAATTTTTCATACTGCCACAGTTGTTAAATGATCAATTAAACTCCTAACATTTTTCCATTCGCACCAGCTAACCTAGGAATCAATATTGGTATCTCACTTACTAAACTATCAACTTGACGAGTATGACTCACTAACTGACTACTTAACATTTTCAGTTTGGATATACGAAGACTTTGAATAGAGCATGGCAGTTTCCAATTCTCATTATCAAGAATCTCCTCGTTACTTTCATCATGAAAGATATTTGGCTCTCTGAGACATGGGAATCTTTGTAAATGCCACTTATTTTGTCCCTTCACTAGTGTCCAGCAATAGTAGATCCCAAGGACTTGTAAATTGAAGGGCAATCCTCCTTCATGAAAGGACTATATTTCGGGACAATAAGTCAGGTATAGTTCATTAAGAGATGGAAGGAGTTCCTGCATCTTTTCTGGCAGCGACTTCAGTTGCTTACAGTTGCCAATACTCAAACCACACAATGCCATCATCGGAGTCACCCATGCCACTGAAAGTATTTCCAGATTTCCACATCCAAAAATTCTGACAAAAATAGTACCAACGAAAATCAAAAGACTAACGAGGCTTTGGCAATCATCTACTCTTAAATCACGTGCTCTCGGGACTAACTCAAACTCAGATGATATAGAATCAGATTAATCTTGTAACAATCTCTCCAAAAATAAGTTATTTCCGCCAGAAATTTGAAATTTGAAAGTTGGATAGGTGTCTCTAAAATGAGTTCAGGGCATCCTAAAATTGTCAAGCTTGTCAGACGACAAAGATTTTTAAGCAACTTTCTAATCAACTTGGGGCAATATTCAATCGTAAGGTCATCAAGTGCAGGCAATTCTCCATTTCCTAGTACATGCCACTACTTTCACTTCGGCATCTCTGAAAATTCAAGCTTCTCAAGAGAGTTAAAGTGCAACGAATTACCATAGAGTTCTTTTATGTTTAAATTTGGTTGTACCTCAACATGTATTTCTCTTTCATTTTGTGAGTTGTCGGCAGTACTTACACTCCATTCCAATGATAACATCTCAGCGTATTTTTTCTTCCTCACGTTTGCCTTCAAAGCTTCCTTTCTATCAACCACATTATGCAACTCTAGAATAGATAGAGATCCATACAAGTTATGTAGTTCATCCAATTCTCCGATTCTCAAAGTACTGGTACTACTTAGAAGAAATTTAGCTCCCAATAACACATGAAGGCTTTTCAGTTTGCTTAGATGTAGCTCTATGTTTAAGAGAGAAGTGTCGGGGCTGAAGAACTAATTCCTGGGGCTCTATAGTTCGTGGGAATCTATTGTGTAATCCATATAACTCTTCAGTTTGAAAGAACTTTAAGAAACTAAGTTCACTTTTCAATTATAATAGAACTACCAATAAGAATTTCAGAAAAGAAACCAGAACCAGGTAAAACAAATTAGAAAATAAGAAAATATCCTTTGTTAATCAAGTTGATAGCTCACTTTCACGTCACAAAAAGATAATCTCCTTTACCATCATTATCAGTTGCTAATGCTACTACTCTAACTAACTGCAGTATGTTCATCTTATTTGAAAATTAAACCCAATTTTTATTTTTAAAACAAAAATAAACTCAAATCATTAACCCAAACAAGCAAAAGAAGAGATTTTTGGAGAAAATTTTGACCAAAATTGTAGAAGAAAATAATTATGAAACATACATTGAGATTCTTGCAAAAATCGCAGTGAAGAGAAGAGAAAAATTGACCAAAATGGTAGAAGAAATTAATTATGAAACATACCTTGAGATTCTTACAAAAATCGCGGTGGAGAGAAGAGAGATTAGAACCCTAAAATTGGGTGAGTAGTGACAGTGAAGACACTTCTAAATTTGGGACAAAGGAAGCCGAGTGTTATTGGGGTGGGGGAGAGGGGTGGGAATGGAGGGAACTCGCGGCACAATTTTTTTCTAGAAAATGACTTCCCTTGACAAGTCAGGAAAGTCATTTTCCATCATATGAAAAAAAATAAGTGACTTTAGAAAATATTTTCCCAACACTTTATTTCAACAAAACATGGGAAAATAGAAAAATATTTTCCATCATACCAAACACACCCAAGAAGGAAAAAAAATGGTTATCACTGCTTAGTAAATTCTAAAATTGTAGGTACTTTGGTTGAAAAGTTGACTTGACCTGGGAATTCCTTAATTGATATAGTGGAATCTTTGTTGTAATCTCTTTTTTTTTTTTTTGGGTAAACCAGATAATGCATTAAAATAAAATACGTTACTCTATAATACATGGAATGAGCTTAGCCAGGCTCCAGAACAAAAACAGGTGTGCTATGCCCAGTCATTTGAGTTTTAGATATGAATAACTTAAATAAATCCCTGAATCTTTAAGTGATATTATATAAAATTTCGATTATTTTGTTAATTATATTTTATCCCAATTTTTTGAAATGGTGATACATATATTATATGGTGATACATATAAAAAAGTGATACATTTGAAACTAACAAGATATTTATTTAAGGAAACAATAGATTCTCTTTTATTCATTGTATTTTTTTATTCAAGGAAAGATATCTAATTTTTCTCCATTTTAGATTTAATTTAGGTGTTTTAATTATGTTTCTCTTTTTCGTCTTTAATTATGAAAGATATGTTTTTTTTGGTCTTTTTTCTCTTTTTTCGTCTTTAATTTCATCTTTAATTTTAGTCTGTTTTTTTAGATTTAATTTTAATTATGTTTCAATTCTGCTTTTAGTCCTTTTTTTTAAAAAAGTATTATTACTTTTGTTTCCTACACTGACTACACAATTATCTTTCATTAATAACATATGAATCACCCAAAAATTAAAATAAATAATTGTATCTACCATATGAATCACCATAATACCATATATATCACCCATTAATATCATATGAATCACCCAATAGTTGTATCTACCCTACGAATCTCCATCATACCATATATATGAATCACCCAATAATTGAAATAAATAATTATATCTATCATATATATGAATCACCATAATACCATATATATCACCTATTAATATCATATGAATCACCCAATAATTGTATCTAACATATGAATCACCATCATACAAAATGTATCTATCGTATGAATCACCATAATACCCATACAATGATATCATATTTATTATTCATGTGAATAACCGTTAAAAAAATAAACATGTATGAATAACTAAATAAATTTATATATGTATCAATAGATTTCTTTTTAAAAAGGGAGAGATTTTAGGAGAGGAAAAAAAAGTTGCATGCATTAATGGAGGGAAAAAAATCAGGAAGGAAGATGATTTAAGCATTAATGGAAGAGAAAAAATTAGGAAGGAGGATTTAATTGTTGATAATTAGGGAGATATTTTAAGGAAGGAAATCTTGAATGAGTTAATGATGGAGTAAAAATAGGACGTGGGTTTTCTTAATACGTATCAAGAGTAAAGTTGAAAAATGAAATTTTATGTAAATTTTAAAAAATTAAGGGATATTAGGTAATATAGTCTCTTAAGTATGAGATTTGTGTAATTTATCCTTTAGATATAGTCCTACAATATCTTTTCTTACTCATATCATCTCAGACTACATGTGTTATAAAAGATGGGGGTGCCACAAAAATTCTACAGTTTTCCAAAAGGGTCTGTTTGGCTCCTTCCTTTGCTAAGGCATCGGCTACTCGATTCTGTTCCCTGTAGCTATGGTGAACAGGAGGTCCTCCTAACCCGCTTATCACTAACCTTCAATTATTAATGATAGGGTTAAATAGAGGATTTTCCTTTCTAAGCACGTGGATAACATCTTCTGAGTCAATGATATAGATCTAACTAAGAAAGAAGAAAATGAGATGAAAACTACACTACAGAAACAAGACAAAGCGGAGAACACAATAACAAGAAACACACTCAAACAAATGCAATAAGTAAAGATAGGTAACTTGACATAAGAATCCACAAGCAATAAAAACCTAAGGGTGTATCAAACCTTAAGGCCCCTAAGACTCAAAGAAACAAACACCAAGCTCTTACGTGAACCTAAGAGGACAATCACTTCACCTCAAGAACCCCTGTTTCTAAGCCAAAGTTCAATACAAGTGATTCCACACTTGCCCTAATTACACTCCCACAAGAGAAAAGTCTTTTAATGTTTTTTCAATATCAAAAATCAACTATGGAAAGGAAATAAGCATAACAATAGTCTATTTATAGCCTAATACAAAATAAAATGACCAACACACCCTTAATAAGGGGCGGCCATGGAGTGTAAGGCTCCTTCTTCTCTCTTCAACTTGTGACAATGACCAAAACCTCCTTAATGAGGGGCGGTCTAGTTGACACCCAATTTTGATCGTCCGATACTCCTTTTAGGCTGCTATTTTAGCAAAATTATTAATTTCAAATGTTAGCATTTTTTACACATTATTTTCGTATCGAACAGATATTGACATGTCACATTTATGATTTAAAAACTATACAAATTATTTTATTACCATTGTTTATAATTTATTAATTCAAACACGATATTTTACATAATTTTATTAAATTATTTTTTCTCATAAATATACACACTCACAATTTACAAATGTATTGTCTATTATTATTATTATTATTGAAAATTTTGTATAGTAATTTTACATAACATTAATTTTACATGCATGACTATTTTAATATTCACATCTTATCATTTTTTGCTATTACGCCCTTATCATTATTATTAAAATGACAACCTTATTTAATTTGTTTTTTTTTTTAATTTATTTAAGTTCTAGCCATTTTTTACTCAATCAATGTCAATTTTAACTCAAATTGATATTATTTCATGTTTTTTTAAAATAATTTTAATCACAATCGTTGATCAAAATTGATCTAACGATTGTGATCAAATCATTGTCCTCTTCTCTTTTAAACAAAACAAAACCCTAATTTCCATTTTCCCACTCACAAACAGCCGCACAACTCTCTACCCTCTTTCTTCTCTCTTGGCGCTCTCTCTCTCAATCGGCGATTGTCGCCGTCCCGTCACCCAAATCAACACCAGCCGCCGCAATCAACGGCTGCCAAACCAGCCTCACCCTCCCCCAAGATCAGCCGCTGATGAATGACGAACAACCCACTTCGGCAAAAATCGGCCGAACCAGCGACCAGCACCGCCACCACCGCCGGCGTCCTTCATCCTTTCGTTCTCCCTCCCTGTCGCGGTCGTAAGCAACCAACCATGGCCATGATCACCGTTCTCTTCTTCCTCTAGCGAACTTATCGTCGCCGCGTCTTGCTTCTCATCGCCGCCCGCCGGTTCTCCTCTCCACCAACCGGTTGGTCCAAATGGCGAAAACAACAACACCAACAGCCGCTTCCTTCACCGAATTATTGTGTTTTATTTTTTGTTATTGTTAAGCTTTACATTTAATCTTCTCCTATCCTTTCCCATGTGAGTTCAAGGTTCTTTTGTTGATATCCGTGTGCATTTACTGTTTGTTTTACTCTGCTTGTTTGTCATCTTCCTTAAACGGTTTTTCTGTGAGATGTGAAATTAACATTTTGTTTGGTATGATTTGGAATACGTTGCTTGATACTTCCTTTTCTCACTCTTTGAAATTTGGACTAGTTATTTTACTAATTTTTAGTGATAACAATTAATTATGGACTATACGACAATCTGTTATTCTTTATGGAGGAATACGTATGTCCTTGGCTGATTTCCCCTATACATGCAATTTCATTGCCTACTCTCATAACTTTGATTTCGGAAATTTAATTTGGTTGATTGATCCCTTTAAGCATGTAGATTTGATTTCAATTAGAGGGTTGCTCCTAATTGATTTATGGTAAACATTAATCCATCCTCAATCTGATTGATTTGATTTGCCATGTGATTGACAATTTCCTTCCTCTCTTTAATGTCATGATTGACTTTGTGATAGAGGATATGTTTTTTTTACCTTAATTGTCGTAGTATGATTGATTTTGTGATAAAAGATATAATTTGTTGCCTTGATTATTATAGTCATTTTCTACTATTTAAACAATCTTTTTCAGTGTTTAGGGACAACTTCTAATCCTCTCTACTCTCTCATATACAAAAAGACAAATATTAATATTCCTTTTCTCTTAAAGAACTTACAATCTACAGTACCTCAAACGAAAACTTTTAAACAATTTCACTTTCATTACCTTTTTCGTACTTATTTTGGAGCAGTAGTCTCGACTTGTCTGCGGTAATTCGTATATGGATCCTGTGCTGCTTGACTTTCTTATTCTTATTATTATTTGTTTTCATCAACCGATAAGGTCCTGTCGACATAATTTCCTTTATGCCTTATATAATGATGCTAGTAAACATGTCTATCGAAATTTTCGGTGTTTGCTTGCTACGTCCGTGTTATGTTATGTTCTTGCTTGTATTGCTATTACATATTGTCTCGCCGGTGTAAATAGATAATTTCGGGAATTTGAAGAGTCGCTGGGATATTGGGAAAGGGGTTGTCCATTCTTTTTCCTTTATTTAATTATTTTTTTTAATTCATTGTGTTGTAATAATTTTTGTAAACCTTTTGAGGTAATAATAAAATTGGGGACTGCTCGGGGGGCGGGGATCTATGTGCTCCATGAATCCCGTAGGCTACGTAACTTAGGTTTATGTTTTTATGTGCTTTTATATGATTATGTGAACCACTTAAGCAAATTCTTATTATTAATAATACACTTGTTTTACCACTTGAAAATCATATTTTTAAGGCTGTCAATAGACTTTCGACATGACAATTATTTTGGGCATACTAATTTAACTCATAAAAATGTAAAATCAATTTTCAGCATTTTTATTTGCTTCTTTATGTGTTTTTCAGCATATAATATTAATTTCTAGCACGTTAATATCATTTTTCAGCATATAGTAATAGTTTTCAGCATGTTAAGTTAATTTTCCTAGCATATTAAATATACAAAAAATGAATTTTCAGTATATTGAAATGTATTTTCAGCAATGTTTTGTGCCTAGTTGTTTAGTTTTTCCACATGTTATTTATTTTTCGGCAAGTGAATATGTTTCTTAGCATTTTAAAATTAATGCCTAATACTTTACTAATTTATTACTTATTTCGCATTACAAAATCAATGGGTATCCCTCCCCCAACGTAATTACTTTATTTTGACATATTTTGTTTATCAACTTTACAACACTATTTTTTTGAATGACTTGACAGTTATTTTTCATCAATTAACAATTACTTTTCACTTAGATATTATGCTTACATTAGCTTTCTTATTCTATCACATCACTTCGACTTGTCCTTTTAACAATTTTATAACATTACTTTTGACATGAATCATAGTTATCTTTTGTCATATTAAGCAATTGTTGAACACTTAGATACCATGCCTATAGGTTAATTAAACAAAACAAAAAATAAGTAATTATTTGTCTAATCCATTAATCAACTTTAGCCAACCAAGAGGTTAATTTGGGACAATTATGTGCTACGTGACGTCCAACTTGTTACACGTTTTGAGTCCTAGGCAACATAGTTTTATTTTGTCTAGACCACAAAATTAAAATAGCAAAGTCAAATGCCTCTTGTGCGATAGGTGGGACGATAAGTATTACTAAAGACATTAGTTTTCTTATCCTAGAACTCCTTTAGATTTGACAACTAGCTTAGGCGGGGTGGGACGGGTAGTCATTTGAAAATAATGATCTCCAACATATATAGGTAAGACATATGACTTATCTAAGAGTTCGGCCAGTGGGTCGGATAATGATTAAATAAGTTGGGATTCTGCTTCGAATGAAATCAAAACGTTCCTTTGTTTGTTCTTTTGAATTTATTCTTTTAAATGTTTATTCGGGGTAGTTAGTTACATAAGCAGTCCCCTTTGTTATAATTGTTTTTAGTTCTTTCTCACTTGTCTTATTTACATATTTTATTGACTTTTACCACTTAGATAATTAACAAGTAGAAATGATAAAATGACATGTTTGCTTATTAATTACTTTATCACTTAGTATTTAAGTTAATAAACATGAGATCTTTATTTGACCACATAGAATCCCCACATAAAGTACGAATTCGGTCGGAAACTACCTTTGTGGATCTCGAAAGGTGCCTAACACCTTTCTTTTGAGGTAATTTGAAAGCTAACCTGAATCTCTGGTGAACTAAGACAGAATAACAAAATAGGTTTGTAGTAGCCTAGACCGGTGCCTTAACGCACCTTAATTCATTAGGTGATGACTCTTTACACTCTCTCTTCAAATAATCCCAAAAAGAGTGGTCACCTCGAATCCCTCTTTCCGTGAGAAAAATGGGGCGCGACAGGGTTTGGAGTGTAAGGACTCATTCTTCACACTTAAACATTTGCAATCCTTTAGAGTGGTTCAAAAGACCTTCACACATTTCTATCTTCATGAATATGTCTTGAAGATTTTGCAAATCCCGAGTTTGGCTCCTTTTGAAAGGTCTTGTACTTTGTGCACCCATATCATCCTTTCCATCTTAAAAGGAATTTGACCTCAAATTCACACCTTGCAAAACGAAGAAAGGACAAACAATCACAACATTCTCATAGCATGAGGGTTAGGGTAACATCATCATGCCAAGCACAACAAATAACATCATCATGCCAAGGTGGTACACACTTGAAATATAACCATGAATCCTATGTTTTAATCATGAAAAGATTAGTACAAATGTCATAAAAGAAGTGCCATGATAAACACCAAGAGATAATGAAACTACAAAGGTTATAATGGCATCAATAATCTCCAACGGTAAGAATACCTTCCTCTTAAAAGCCATAAGACACAACTGTTTCATCACCCTTCTAGTAGACCACCCCAAGAGTGGTGGCACCAATGGTTCGCACATCCCACAAAGATTTTACGAAGTCAACGATATGAGTGATCCTTGTAGCATTATTGATCAACCAAACGGACCATTCAAGATACTTTCTTCCTCCACATAAGGTAAATTCAAGACTAGCATGGACATCATCATAAGCAAAGAGGTAGTATAGAAAGGAATTGAGTGTATAAGCATCATCCAATGTGCTATTATCAATGAGAATGCCAATTGGCTCAAAAGACTTAGCACATAATGCACACAACTTTATACATGTTAGTACTTAGACCTTTACAAGTGCTAACACTAGGTGGACACAATTCGATCTCATGAGAAGAATCAATTTGGTCATCTATAGGATCACCTAGTGCTTGCGTACTTACAACAAGAATTTGGTCTAGTAAATAGACAACTTTACACTTGTAGATGACCGAATTGATCCTTCTCATGAGATCGAATTGTGTCCACCTAGTGCTAGCACATAATGCACACAACTTTACACATGCTAGCACATACCACATAAAATATTTAAGCACATGTAAATTCTTCCTTTCTAGTAAACAGACAACTTGGCATCCACAAGTTTGGGTTCACTACACTTAAACACAAGTGTGTCAAGCAAGGATGCATTTTTAGAAGAATTACCCCAAGGAGACAATGACATTTTTGCCCTCGGATTTTCAAGAGTGATACTATCTTTAAGAAGGAGGTCATCATCTCTACACATATATTGAATAAGGGCATCACACAAATGGGGTTTGTCCAAAGTAGTTTCAAGCGAAGACTCTTTTTTTTACCTACAAGTGATAAAACCTTGGTCAAGGAAGGAATTACATAATATGTTCAAAGAATCATCCCCATTATCATGATCAAATCTATCAACACCATCACTAATTTGAGACTCACCAAGCACACCATACACATACTCAAGTAGTGGACTACATTCATGAGTAAGTTGATCATTATACACACCCTCACTAGTTGTTGGCAACTCACATGCCAACATAGACTCACTTTGGTTATCACAAGGGCCAACTAGTGTGTAACTACTCTCACCACTTAGCAATGTGATCTCATTCAACTTACAAGTGCTAGCACTAGGTGGACACAATTCGATCTCTTAAGAAGAATCAATTCGGTCATCTATAGGATCACCTAGTGCTTGCGTACTTACAACAAGAATTTGGTCTTCATGCAACCTAGCAACACCAAGATTACCACAAAAGGAAGACTCGTGCAACTCTCCTTTAGGAAAATCTGCAACTACATCCACTTGGCTACTACTAGCCACATCACAACATTCTAAATTTATGGGAGTGTAGGAGATAACATTGTTACCTTGTAGCTCACATAAGGTACGATATTCACTTTGTTGTGTGTCATGGCAACCCATTTGCTCCTTTGGAAAGCTCTCATCACAAGGGAGTTTAGCAAGTCTTTTCTCTTGATTCATCTCTTCATCTCTTTTCCCAAATTGGGATTCTTGACCTTCCTTTGGAAGTACATGTTCTTCAATGTAACAACCCATTTCGCCGTTACTAAATTATTCGTGATAAATTCATTCCTCAATATTATTTTGGTCCAAATTAGCCAATATTTTATTTATTGTGTCGCCTTAAACTTTTCAACGAAGATTTTAGCCTTTGAATGTGTCTAGATAAACTCAAGCCCGATGAATTTAATTATACATAAGTGATAATATCAATAATTTAGTTTGAAATTTCTTTAGGTGTGAATTAAGGTCGTACAATATCCCTAACACAAAGTTAAGTATAAAACTTTTTTTTCGATATGAGTTTCTATTAGGCCAAATTTAAACGATTATATCTCTTAGAATATAAGGATTTACGAAACCCATAACCTATTAGATTAAATATCTCCGAGTCTTCTTTCCAAAGCAATAAACCGTTCCTCAATCCAAATTCGAATTAAAAAGTTATGACTGTTTTACTGAGTACTATCTGGGCTGAAACGAGATTTCGCTGTCGTGAAAATTCTAATAATATTTATATCAACTTCAGCCGTATTTTAGGTATAAAAATCCCAAATTTCATTTTTCAACCATAGAGAGGTGATTTCCCAAGGCTTAAAGTAAAATTCCTTCGTTGAGGTAAGTTTTTCCATTATTTTTCTCGTCTTTTAATCTTTTAACATCTTGAAATTCTTAAAAGGACCTTTAATGGTGGAATTCTTTAGGGAAATACTCATGGGTGTTTTTCATATGACTTACAACTGATTCTAAACTATAAATTAAAGATTCCTAACATGAATTTCATAAACTATAAAAATTCTGATGATATTTATATCAACTTCAGCCGTATGAATTTCATAAACTAGATTATGAATTACAATTTATATTCCTAACAAGAATATCAAACTAGATTAAAGATGAGACCTTTAGCATTAAAAACTTCATTAATGGAGATGGGTTAAGCTTGAAAGAGCTAATTAATGGCTAATGACATTGGGGAATGATATAGACCTTGAATTAATGGTAGAATTAGTGGTTTTGAATTCCTAAGATATTTGTTTGAAGAGTAAATATTTAATTACTCTTATAATTGTTAGATTTTTAGATGATTGATTATTCCAAGACATGAAGGAAAGGAAAGAGCATCTTTATTGCAGTTTGCTTCTTCCAAAAGCTTGATGTCCAGGTAAGTTAGGTTTAATGAGTAGAAGATTGTGTTATTTTATATTTTCATAATTTAGAATTGATGGGAGAAAGCATGTCTAGGCCTGCGGACATGGAGTTGAGGTGGATAAAGACACTAGTACTTAACTTTAATCCCAAAAACTATATTATTGATTAATTATGTGATATTTATGATATTATGTGTTATGTGTTCGAAAGGAGATTGTTAGACAATGATGATATTATCAGAAGCTCTTCTATTGGACAAAAAACTAGCTTGGTTGTGTCCAATGAGAAACTGAAGATAAGGTTTGATCCTATTGGCTATGAGCTTAGTAATGATTTTATATTGGGTATTGCAAAGCTCAATAGGTTTAAAGTTCTTTAAGATGGTCGCATTCCTATATATGAGAATGAGGTAGAGGTAAGTACGGTTGACTCTAGAATCCATAGTAGCGGTGGAGAAGGTATGGGTATGAAAGTCAAGGAGCAGGGGGACAAAAGTGTCTCAATACCTTTGGTACATAAAGGGGTGCATCCCATCAGGGTCAAGAGCCTTAAAGGGTTTAAAGGAGAAAAATACAACTTTGATTTCTCCTAGGCTGGGGATAGAGTCCAGCAAAGGATGAGGGGAGGAGAGAATAAATCCTGAACTAGAAGGATTGAACTGACTTCTAAGGGTATCAGTAAGATGGCCAGTATGGAAGAGGAGGGTATAAAAGGATAAAATAATTTCTCGAATAACAGTCTGATCATGGATATAGACTCCATTCCCATGAACAAAAGAAATTCTATTTCTTCTTCTTCTATTAAGTGTGAAAGAGTGGAAAAATTCTAGAATTTCTATCACCCTCCATAAGCTAATTTATTCTAGACTTTAACATCCAAAAATCATTTTCATTTTTCAGAATAGAGCTAAATTCAGAGGTGAGATTTGATTTTAGGTTATGCAGGAAGGAGCTGATGTGATAGTGTGGGATTGCTGAATGCCAGCTAATCTAGCAAGGATATACTTATTTTTATGGAAAATGTTCCAAAAGACAGTCCTGTTCCAGGACCTGGCACTATTTTCAAAATCTAAGGTCACCCCAGTAAGGTTAGAACCTACAACAAAAATGGGAGATAAGTTATTGAAGTTTTCATGGTTACACCACATCGACTCAGTCCTGAAGGGTTTGAGAATGCTCTGAACAGGCCTATTAAAGGTCAGAAATAGGGAAGAGTGATCAATGTGGGTTCTAGGCAAATGTAGGGCAGAAACATCAAGAAAAATATGAAGCCAATGATCATTGGCAAGATATCTATCTAGTCTTTATAATATAAGAGTTATCTTATTTCTATATCTCATATTGGACCAAGTATACTTACTACCCTTGAAATCAAGGTCTATGAGACTACACTGATTAATGCATTCCTAGAAAAGGGAAAGCCTAGTCAAGTTAATCTTATTACCCTCAAACTTTTCATTAGTTTTTAAAATATCATTAAAGCCCCCTCCCACTAATCAACATTTACTATCAAGGGTTTGAAGGGAATCAACAATGGATATCAATTGATCCCATAATATCTTTCTAAGAGAAACGTCAGTACTAACATAAATAACACTAAAGATCCAGTAAGAGGGAAGGGAACTAACCATAACAATGACATGAATATCCTAAGTGGAGATGGAGATTTCATTGATGTTAATGGAGTCATCTTTCCATAGAATAAATATACCGCCAGAGTGGCCAGAAGTAAAAGATTGGATAAAGCATGGAAAACCCAGTTCATCAGCTAACTTCTTATGATCAGTCATCCTAGTCTCAAGGAGGGCAAGAATGGTGGGCTAGTGGATGCTGACCAGACTTGCAGTGTCTCTTAAACTCGTCATTAATGGCCCCTCTAGCATTTCATATTATGCAGTTCTGCATTATTACTTTAAAAGAAAGGGGGTGAGGGTTCTCCCTTAGTATTGATTTCCCCTTCCCTAGAGGGTCTGAGGGGCTTGACTATTCTGGGGATTTTTTTTTCTGGAGAGAGAAGTGATCTTAGCATTGTAGTATTCCTCTATCATAGGGTTTAGCAAGCCTATTCCTATTTCTAGTTTTGACAAGTCCCGAGGCAATAAAACAATCACAATTTCATGGAGAAAACCTTTAATTCCAAACCAACAGGTCTTTCCAAAGTGAGAACATCTGTCTTAGGGATTTTCAGCTGGGCTAGTAGGTTATCCATCTCCCTGTTGCTCTCTCGCAAGGCTTTTAGGATCTTTTTTATTTCCATGATTTCCAAGCTCACTAGAAGGTAGGGTAGAGAGGATGGTAATGGGGTAGGAATCATGGCTGGGTGACTTTCCCCATTGAGATTCACAAAATGGCATCTTTGAGCCAGAAAAAGAGGGTTTGAGGGGAGGGAAGAATAGGAGACTCGAGCTTGTTAGAGTCAACATCTCAGTTATTGCTGCTAGAGTATGATCCTTCTATCCTTCTATCATTCTAGAAGGATGAGCTGAAGATTTGGAATAGAGTTGTCATCCAAAAATTTTGACCAAAACTTTGGAGACCTTGGTTCAGACACTCCATGGCAAGCTAGCTAAGTACCTAAGACCTTGGATGAAGATTGTCATTTGGTTCCCCTCCCATTGTAGGTGGAGAGGAATTGATTGATTGGTCAGACACACCTCCAACCAGGATGCTGGAGTGTGGGTTGGTGGAATAGGCTCTATTAATATGGTGATTATGTTTAAAGATAGAGGAAGACTCATTGTGAGGAATGAAAATTATGTGCATGGTGTCCATTTGGTCCTTTAAGTTAGAAACTGAAGAGGGGATGTGAAGGGGTTTCACTTTGGATGGAGCATCAACATTTAATGCTCTGTCTGCATGGATACTAATATCCATCAAATACCCCCGAGGAGTGGAAAGGATTTCTGCCAGCATGGGAATAGGAATATCCTTAGGTACCTGAGAGGTAATGATGATCTTTCTAGGGTGGGACCCAGTTGAAAGCTCTTTTTTTAATTATTAGTATTAGAAAATGAAGAGGATAAACTGTTAAAGATAATCTTCAAGTTAATATTATTATTATGGTTGGACTTGTAATTAGGATCGAGCAAAGGGTCGAGGTCCATAGAAAGACTGAACCTAAGGTTAACACCTAGGCCAGAGGAACTGGGCTCATTCATAACAGGCTGGGATGAAGGCCCATTAGAGAGAGGCCCAAATTGGTTAGTGGTATTGGTAGATAGATCAAACTTAAGGGAAGTTGGGGAATTTAGTAGTTAGGCCAAGGGAGGCCCATTAATTTTTGAGACCCTAGAAGGTCCAGACGGGTGTTGTTGCCCTAAGGGGTCAAACTCGCCGTCAGTTATGGCCTCCATTGGCTCTGAAGGAAGAGATTTAAGAGACTTACCTGTGATGGTCTCCGCTTCTTTCGTACCTTTAATGGGGGAGATTACCTCTTTGGAGATTGCTTCTTGGAAGCGCTTCAGGTTCCTCTTACATATAAAGGTAACGATCTTCCATTCCTCTTTGAGATCCACCTGTACCACAATGGGAGAAGTGAGGGGTGCTGGTGTAGAGTGTTGGTTTGTCCTTTTCTCCACGTAATTCTGGGCTATGTGCCCCCAAAACCCACACGATTTATAAAGGATCTTCTCACCTTTGTAGAGTACGTGCTACTTGTGGTTTCCAGTAGTAATAAATGTTTTAACTAGTTTCCCTAGGTCAATTTGGACGCAGATACAAGCGTCCTTCCTTAGATGGTGGATGAGGTGCAAACATCCACTTTAAATAGTTTCTTAATTTTTCGTCCTACCCTTTCTAAGATGACTAAGTCATAGAATTCAGTGGGTAATTGAGGAAGTGGAATCCAGATTGCAGTGGAGTCAATCTGGGTTTTATTGGGGATAAAGTTGGGTTTTCATCGCTTGACCAACAAGAAACTCCCCGCTATAAACCAAGGGCCCCCTGAAGAACAATCGCTTGACTTTCTGGGTTGTAAAATCTGGCTATAATCTTTAAAGTACAAGAAAATGAGAAATAATTGGTCTTTAACTAAGTGGCGGTGGTGTTTTTTTTCCTTTTGTCCAAGTAATTATATGAGCTTAATTCCATGATTTTTTTTCGAAATTTTGAAAAAAAAAATCAATAAAGTAATAATGTATGCTATTGTATAAATTTAAAATTTTATGATTAATAAATTGTTATCACAAAAGTAATTTATTTATTTTAAATCATTGATAATTTAAACTTTATACATGTGATATTATATAAATACATAAATTGAGTATTACGATTAATAAATAGGATCTACAATAGTAGTCTATTTATTTGAGTAATTGAAATTAGCTCAATGTATTATGTATAAACTGTCTTGAATAAGTGTACATGAGAAGAGATATTAAAGGTTTTCACTTAAAAGGAGAAAACGTAATATCTTGAACTCTCATGAATATTAATGAAGAGAAATTATTTTGGTAAAGAGGGTTCATACCCATAATTACTAGATTAAAAGTAATGAAGTATTAAGTTTATGTGTTGGCTTAAACCTTTCTCCCTATCAAATAAATTTAGTACAAGTCATTACATATTTAATAACTAGTTTAATATCTGTATTAACTCTCCTAAACTGAGTAATATATGATTGGATCAATGTAACTAGAGTAGGTTTTCATTTAAATTAACAGTATACTCTCCACCCGAGTTAGGTCTGTCAATGTTTATGGAGTGAATAAACGGTCATTATATATGTGTATTGCATGAGTAGTTCCTCAATCTCATCGATTGGCTATTTGTGATGCATGAATATATATTTATATGATGAGTTTGAATTGAACCGTTAATGTTTATATGACTATGTTGTTGATCAATTGTAACGTATTTCAATCTCAGATTCAATATGTCTCCCTTTTCCACCTTTAGCACTATTTTGAGATTCAGTATGTCTTCTTTTCCCACCTTTAGCACTATTTTGAGTCAAAATAAACTTGAGAGTCATAATTTTGTTGAGAAAAGTTCTACTTCTAAATCGAAAAATGAAAAAAAGAAGAAAAAGACTCACAATGCTAAGAAAGTTATAGCTCTAACTGGCAGCGTGAAAAAGCACATCAATTATTTTCATTGCAAGATGTTAGGTCATTAGAAAACACATTTTCCAGTTTTACTAACCAAGAAGAAAAACAAGCTAGATTCATTTTCACTTGTCATTGAAACGTGTTTAGAGGTTGTTTCTACCACATCATGGTATGTAGTTTCAAGAGCCACTGATCACATTTGCACTACTTTGCAGGGGTTTAAAGAAACGCGCAAGCTGAATAAAGATGAGGTTAGTATTTTTCACACTGATGGTTCAACAGCTCCAGCTTCAGCAATAAGAAATATTAGTATTTCGTTTGGTAATGGTAGAGTTTTAATTTAAAAGACGCATTATATGTACCTACTTTTAGAAGAAATTTGATTTCAATTACTAGAGCTTTCAGCTCAAGACCAAAGTATTGAGAGAGTTCGGTTGTGAATTCGGGATCACTGTAGAAGACCACAGATACAAAGACGAATTTCATATTGAAAGAGTTCGGTTGTGAATTCGGGATCAGTGTTTTATTCTTCTATCATCCACAGTATTTCATATTTCTAATTTGAGATTATTAACCTACACTCTCTGGAAGCAATGGAAAAACTTCAGAAAAATGTTGACACTCTTGTAGTTATTCCCAATGATCATCTACTATGTATTCATATATGTTGATCTTTGCTTATAAAAAAAATATTTAGACAAATACGCATTAATATGATATATTGGCAGATAATTAAACACATAAAAAAATCATAGGAATACACACATAAAAATGATTAAGTTAAATAAGGTAAAGGGTATTTTTGTAAATAAATATTATATTCTTAGATATAATGCAATACATATTATTTTTAGTACCACAAATCAAACAACCACTAAAAAATAATACCAGAATAACTAATCCCAGCATAAGTAATCCTGATATAACTTGTCTTCAAACCAAACAACCTCTTAGTGTTTTTAGGTCGTGAGAGAAAAGTATGAAAGAAGGAAATGACCAAAAAGTCCTTACTTAAATCGTGCAGAAAAATTGGGCCCAGTCGTTACGACTCAGGTAACGACTCGTGAGGTCTGACCATGAGTCGTTACCTGGACTCGTGACCTGAGGGTCAAAAACCTAGGACCTCACTATTATTACTATGAGTCACTCATCACGACTCGTGACCTGACCTAACGACTCGTGATGAGGAATCGTGACCAAGGCAGACTCCTGGGTGAATCTTACTATTGAGACAACGAGTGGCACCTAATGACTCATTACGTGACATCATGACTCGTACCATAGACTCGTTATCAGGGGACCACAACCTGAGCCACTCACTGGTGAGACCACGAGTCTCACCCTATGAATCGTGATGAGTAATAACGACTCATAACCTGAGTCGTAGTCGTAGCAGTGTTGACAACACTCTAAAAATTTTAAAGTACAAAACCTGGGGGTATTACAGAGATGATAACTTATTGCACTCCCCCATGCATTAAATACCTTTTCATAACCGAAGTTGTAGCAGACGACATTGAATCTGAAGGTAAAAGCCTTGAAAAATATTCTTTAGTTCTTTTATGCAAAGCATCATTTTTTTTACTTCTCTTATTTATCTTTATTGATTATTTTAGTACTTTATTATTTGTTACTATGGCCCAATAATGAAGTTAAGAAAATGATATTTTTATGAAAATTTGATGTTTCTTGGTCTAAAAATGAAGTTTTTAGGATTTTTTTTTGTGAAATTTTACCCATTTCTGCATTTTTTAGCCGAGTGACGACGTGACTGCTGGTATGTTGGATTTTAAAGCATTGGCTACCGTGATGGTAACCTTAATGTAGGGGTGGCTCAAGGATGAAGTGTTTTCTTTATGTCCCTAAAATTTTGAGGCCCCCAAAAATTTAATATAAATTTAATGAATTTAATTTCATTTAAAATAATATTAAAAATTATAAAATATCAAATATAAAAAATTAAAATTAAATATAAAAGAAAGAAGAACTATCTAGATTTTATTAAAAATATTTTACAACTTTTTATCAAATTTTCATATTAATAAATAAAGTTTTCACGATAAATTCAAGGTAATGCATTGCAAACAAATAACACATATTATTAGATAAAATTAGTTCTTACTTTTATAAATAATAATATTACTATGTAAAGTTATATGTCTGATGTCTTCTAAGAAAATCACACTAAAAAGTAGTACGTAAGATCAAAAAATAACTCTAAATTATTGATCGTATTTTTGTTATGTGCATATATTTTAGGTCTCATATTCAAATTTGGCTTTAGGCCACTAATTTTACTGAGACGACCTTATTAATGGAGTTGGTGCGTGATCAGAGGCAATTCTGAAAAAAATAACTTCCATTGAGACCAACGAAAAAGCTATTGTTGACGGATTCATTAAACATTGGATTGGTGTTAGTACATGAGAATGAGAAAATGTCTGGCATAATGGTCTTTTATGTCTAGACTAATTTCTTTATCTTCGTGGTGACATCAATCTATGCTGATTCTCAAATGCTAACAAGAATTAACCTGCTGAACCCTCAATATGAAAATGTCAAAATGATGAAATCAATACTATGTGCTGGATTGCAAAGGCTTTTAACTGCTGAAAATGATCGCATAATCTTCAAGGAACAATATTAAGGGGCAGTCAATCTAATTTGGAGGTTGTTATGCTTCGCTATGCTACCGTGACTTCAAAGAAACTAGTTAATCGAGTGAAGGTCATTCAAAAAGGGATTTGAATGTCACTATTGGAAGTTTGGGAAGTCGTACTGTTTGTATAGTCTTGTTCTATGTCATTGTCTATGGAGTTGTTCTTTTCTCCATTTCCATCTTTACATATGATGAGTAATCTTATGTTTTTATTAATAAATAAAATGATTTTGAGATTAATTGAAGATCCTAAGCGTTTTTCTTCTTTTTTCAGATTACTTCACATAATTTGTTCTTTTCTATAATATAGACTTGCCAACTTGCCACAATTTTATTTATCTATTTATTTTGAAATCGATATGCATTCTTATGATTTTTGTGTAATATTTTTGAGTGACATAGTAATTAATAAAGTGGGTAAATATTTAAAAATCAAGGTTTAAATACCTCCATTTTATCCAGCGCCAATGGAAATATAGTACTTTTCCCTTCCAATCAATCTACTTCATATTAAGTTGGAGTGGATCGGATATCATGATGTTTGAAGATGAACGCGGGCTATAACGAATTATTTTTCTTTTTTTAAATAGTTATCGTCATTTTGTTTTCTCATAAATAAAAGGTTCTAATTGAACAAGCTATCTCAAATTCATTTAGTACAGGACCAATTAGATCCAAAATGATAAAACCTAATAACAATTCAGATTTCGATCAGTTCACAAAATTTTGGCTCAACTCGGCCGATCCGACCCCTTGATAGCTCTAGGTGATATGCATTAATTTTTAAAATGTTCTATTTTTTGGAATTATTTCTTCATGTTTGTCATTTTTTGCCTTTTTAATTTCTTTTCTTAATTTGCTTTTGCTGTAATTGAACCTGTAAATATTGATAATCTTAGAGCATTGAATAACTCATTTGTAACTTTGTCTCATCTGATTTTTCAGAATCGAAATCCAGATATGTCAGGGCATAAATCAAAATGCAGAGAAATACGGGAAGAGAAATCTATAATAGTGCCTCCAGAAGATTTGGATGCACAAACAAAGCTAAATCCTGAACAAGAGCAAGTGTTCAAGATTATACTGGAAATAGTTGAGTCTAGTCAATCAGGATTATTTTTTGGCGACGGACCAAGAGGGACCGAAAGAACTTCCCCATATCATGCATTACTTGCAAATATCAGATCATAAGGCATGATAGCGTTAGCAACGACAACATGTGGTGTAGCAACAACTCTTTTATCAGGAGGTCGTACGACTTGTTCAAGATTTGAGATACCGCTTCAGATAACTGATACGACAACCACACGTATGTTAAAGTAAAGTGGTGGAGTTAAATTAATTCAAATAGTCAAGCTAATTATTTGGGACGAAGTGCCTATGGCCAGCCGTCGAATGATTGAAACAATTGATACTGGACATTAATGAACCTTTTGGTGGAAAAGCAATGATTTTCAGCGGTAATTTTTGTCAGGTACTTTTAGTAATTCCAAAATCTACAAGGGCTGAAACGACAAATGAAAGTTTGGTAAAATCATATTTATGACATTAAAGGGAAAGGATTAAGTTAACAGGAAATATATGGGCAAGAACAGATCCATCTTTCAGTGAATTCTTACTACTTTTAGGTTATGGGGAGGAGCCTACAATAAGAGATGATTTGTTACTTCTTCCAAAAGAACTAGTTATTCAAACTAAGAGCAGTACTACTGGTGAAGATACATTAGTAGAGCAAATATTTCGTCGATGGATAAAAATGCAATTTGTGCAAAATACACGACAGAATGGGCTATCCTAGCAAGCAAAATGAATACGTTGATCCACTAAATGAGATGTTAATTTTTAGATTTTCAGGTGAAAGTATAACGTTTCTAAGTTTTGACTCTGCAGAAGATGATACTAACAATTATTACTAGAAAGATTACTTAAATACTCTCACACCAAACGGTCTACCCCGCACAGGTATGTTCTTACATATTTATGACTAATCCATTTTTTCCATTTAGTAACAACAATTACGTATTTTTTAGGTTTTGGGTTAAGTTGACAAAATTATATCATAAAAATTACAAATTTAAATTTTCAACTACTTATCTACTTTAATTAGATGGAACCAAAGATTCAAAACAACAAAATAAAGCTATATCCAGGAATGAAGCTACATAAAATATAATAAGATTTTAGTAGTTTTTTTTGTAGTTCCTGACAAAGACTTGGTCTTTAAATATAATAGGTGTTGTATAAGAGATACTTATGGAAGATGTTTTCATCTTCTCCTGCTCTTTCTTATGATTCTGTTGGATCTACCTTTGGAACATTTGATAATCCTCTAACATCCTAATTCTTCTAGTATGAACCTAAGTTTGAGCACAAACCTGAGTCTGCATGCACCTTATTTTATAGTATTTGCTTGGAACTTATTATTAAAATTCTTCACAGTATCATTTTTATAACATTTTATTGACTTGCAGATTAGTTTTGAAAAAAAATGCACCTATTATGTTACTAAGAAATTTGGATTCTTCCAATGACTTATGTAATGACACAAGAATGATATGTAGAGGTTTTGATAAGAACGTCATACATGTAGAAATAATGATCGGTCAAAATATTTTTAAGCATGTGCTTATCCTACGAATCCAGCTATCACCTCCCGAAAATAAAGGTTACCGGTCAAATTGATTAGGAAATAATTTTTAGTGCGACTATGCTTTTCAATGGCGATAAACAAAGCACAAGGACAGATAATACCAACTGTTGGATTATGCTTGCCACAACATGTTTTTTTACATGGACAATTATACGTTGCACTCTCAAGAAGAATGTCAATGTCAACGATAAAAGTTTTAGTCATGACGGAGCAGCCAAGACGAAAATTGAAACATACATCAAAAACATCATCTATAAAGAGATATTAGGTAAGATACAATACATCAAATTACCTAATACATTTTTTTACACCTCCTAACATATAATTACCGACTCACCTCAAATATTCATGTTCACACGTTCAGGAGATGCATAATTACATTAGATTGAGCTATTATGACAAGGTAATGAAATTTATCTTTTTTTTTAAAGTAGCATTACTGTGGCAAGACTCATAAAGAGATATTTAATTGCAACATTCAACAATTATGTTCTGTTTCTATTATATTTTTCAGTTTTACATATTAAGCACAAATTATGTTTTGTTCATATTACGTTCTTCAATTTACATGTTACACATAAATTTTATGAAATAGTATACATTGATCAAAAATCTAAATATGACTTGCAAGAGAGATGTGTGAGGGCACGTCCCGCCAGTTTCTATTTTTAGGAGGCTTGCCAGGGAGTTTCAAGATTTCCTCTCTTTGTATTAGTTCAAATTCTGCATCAATCAATAATCAGTTAAAAAATCAGAGATTTAGTTTTTTTTTTAGAAATACAAAAAGGCAATAGAAACCTATTTTTTCTATTATCTTATAGTGAAACAGACTATAAACCTTATAAAATCAAAGAAAAAGTTGAAATAAACAGACTCATACCTACTGCTCTACTCTCATCACCAATTCATTTGCAAAAAATAGTACATTTTCCAACTACTATAGCTAACTGAGATTTCTTTCTTGATTATATCACCGAAATACACAACTAAAAAAATCTTGAACAAGCTTACAAATATTAGAAACATTCAGACAGATGAAGTAAACTTATTTAAACTCAACTCGTGTCATAATTATAAACAAGTTATTAGCTCAATAAACTACTACTACCACTACGCCTCAATCCTAAACAAGTTGAGATCGGGTATACAAATATTATTCATTGTTAATCATCATAAAAAACTAGTACCAACTATAAGGCTTATTTGAATTTTAAGTCTATGAAGACCGTATATGGAATTATTTCACAGATTAAACATTTCTTGAAACTTTTGGATGTTCTAAGTAAATGTTGGCAGTTGTCCACGGTAGAGAAATATTTTGCAAGGACTTTGTTAGAATCAACAACAATAGATATAACTAAAGCTACCATAATTGAAAGGAAAGATTCAAATCATTTAAGAGAGTTCCCATCTGGAGGTGTGCAAAATGTTATGCTTGAAACTATTTCCTTTGAATGTGATTATCCTATTCTACACCAGTGTGTTAGTTGTTCTATGACAGTGAGTGTCATTGATGTGAGGCGTGCTTCATTAGTTGAAAATTTCATAGAGCTTAACAATGAGATGTGGTAGTGGTCTAAAGTTCCTGCTTCTACTTTACTTCCTTGATATTGTGGTAGCCAGTATTCAGATTATTTAACTATTAAGATCAATTTTCAAATGTAACATGCTAAATAAGGGCAATTACAAAGGCATATAAGAAGTCTTTGATTATGAAGAGTGAATTAACAAAACCTATAAATTAAATCTTTATTTAATTAGTGACAACCTGAGAATATAAAAAGATAAATAATCTGTTGACGAAGAAGAAGATTAGTGGTATCAAGTTCTTCAAATCTGGGCAACAAAGAAGGCATTTTTTATTACTCGATAATGTCGACTTTACTGTTGAAAATTTTTGGGCTATCTTCGTGTGATGTTATTCAGTAGGAGATCATGACATACCTTTGCAATAGCCTATCTCGCAATGCTTGCCAACAAAAAGACTACCATTTTCACCTGATTTTGATATACTACAAAATGTATAAATTCATATTAGAAAAATCCCACAAAAAATAAAGTTGCAAATAGTCTATATAATATCCTCCCCTTTGTTTTCTTTGTCTCAAATAAAATAGCAATACAACATTTAGATTTCAGTAATAAACTTGCATAATTTACATAAAGTTTTAAGTTATTCTAAGTTTAATACCATATGCCAAATGATGTATTAACTTTATGGAGATCATATCAGCTATACATGTTTTATATGAAAAAAAAATGGTGTACAAGTAATCTAGAATTTCATATCGACAGTGAAGTTTACTACTCTTCAAACAATTCATTCCCTGATAGTTTAAAGAATTTATGATTATCCATAGGCATAATTAGTAAAAGCATACAATAGTCTAAGATTTGAAAAAATACTACTATCGTAGCAGAGGAAGATGCAACCTTTGTTCAGTAGATTCAGTTAGACTTACCATTTCTTCACATGAAATTGAGGAAATCAAGAGGCATAAACAATCAGGAAAATGAAGAAAAGTACACAAACCCAATCAGGATATCCGAGTACAAAAAGAAAAGTAACCATTACATATGGTTCCATGTCTCCAGATTAAAATCATCTCGGTTCACCAATCTAAGTATGATAAGAAAAGTCATAATTATACACCGGTAATCTTGTAAGCTCAAGTTCATTACTTAAAAGGTTGCACGAGAACAACAACAACAACAACAACAACAACATACCTAATGTATTCCCACAAAGTGAAGAAAAGGTTTCAAGAGTGTGGTACCCTATTTCTACCTGAGGTTAAAACGATCACGACGTTATGGACTCTAAAAGAATGAAAATTTATACAAAGTCGCCACCTAATTTTTAAGGAAAATAAAAAAACCTATTTATTAACAAATATGATCAGTGTTTTTAGTCTGCGAAAACCAATTTAAGATTCTAGGTAAGGGTTCAAGTTATCCCAAAGGAAAGGGGTTAGGCACCCTTCAGGATCCACAAATGTGGTACCCCACTAGACTAAATTTATCAAAAGAGGAAGGAGGTATAAATATTTAAAATAATGTAAAATTTGTATGTGTTAAGTATAAAATAATTCGTTTGAAAAATCTAAATATTTAAAACTATGTAAATGTATATGTATTTTATAAATAAAACATATTGTTATGAAACACAGGTCAAAGATATGTATAAAAATGTATAAATTACATATGAAAAGAAAAAATATTTTGTGACATGTATGAAAAGAAGTGTGTCTTGATATGCTATGAAGAGAAAAGGTATT
>NC_061120.1:177294011-177334069 GCF_002878395.1 Capsicum annuum | reverse complement strand
CGCTAGGCGGTGCTTGCTGGAGCAGTGGGTTGTTGTAGCGGAGGGTAGCTGGTGGCGGCAAATTTGAGAAGCGGTGGGGTTGGTATTGCTTGGATGCTCGCCTGGATCTCGAACAGTGAAGAAAAAAGAGAGAATTGTAAGGGAGAAGGATATGAAAATGATGATTGTGTGTGTTGTCATATTTTGTAGTGTGTGTATTTTGTAAAAGAAAAATGGAGATTATCGCTCAAATGTGTGTGTATGTGCCTTTTGGATGAAGAAGAAAGAAAAAGGAAAAATTGAGTTCTGTGTATTTTGTAATATGTCAGAGTATTGTTCTATGTTCATGGTCTGTTCGTGAATGGATGATAGCATAGCTATTTATTTTGTGAAGAAAAATGTCAAAAATAGAGGTTGTTGTGTAATGTATCCGTTGGAGTGTTTTGAAGAGCAAAATAGAAAAATGAAATAAATAAAATATGCTTGTGTATTTATGAATATGTGTGTGGGTTTGCAAAGGAAAAATATTTATGAGTTGTAAAAAATAAATATATGTGTATTTTGAAAGAGCGGAAGAAATAAAAAAAAATGTGTGTAAAAAATGTATCCTCCCACCGCCTATTTATACAAAAAATTGAGCACTCATTTTATCCAATGGATAAAGGGATATCCTCTCTTTTCATAATAGAACACCCTTAGGTCATTAAGTTATTGGATAAAGGATTTTCATCCTTTTGACCAACGGACAAAGTAATTATTCAAAGGATAGTGTCATTGAGTGGTCATTGTTAGATGTGACAAGACAACACTGAGTGGTCATTGTCGGACGTGACAAGGCATTATTGTGTAGTCGTTGTCAGATGTGATAAGACATCGAATTATTATACTACACAAAAATAATTGATCCGACTCAGCGTTTGCGGACTGTAAAATATAGATGTTGAATGAAAAAATGTAAAGAATATTAAAATTATTAAAATATAAATAATTTAAAAATACTATAAAATATATATATATAACGTCATGGTGTGCACGTGTGCGGATGATTGTAAAATGTTAAGAACGATAATGAATTGATAAAAATCCTAAAATTAGAAAAATTATTAATAAATTATAAGAAATAAAAATATGACAAAAAATTGATCAAAATCCTAAAGAAAGGATAATTATCAATAATTTATCAAATAATTGTAAAAAAGATGTGAAAATTATGCTTTGTGCCCTTTAACGAACAAAAAGCCTGAAGATGTTAATTTTAGGCACGGAGAGTAAAAATTGGGTGTCAACCAAGTGTATTAGTTATAAGTCTCTTCAAAATATGACAACGAGATAGTGCTGCTCTAATAAAGTACTAGCGAACAAACACATTTCTTTGTCAGTCAGCAACCTCTCATCTATTTAATTGCAAATTATTGTGTATATCTTGAAACTATCTCTCAGTTTCATCCTCTTTGCCACGTCCCTTGAAGTACCAAAAGCTCATCATATTACTTGAAAGCCTTCACCTGCAGAGTGAAGTCGACTGCCTTAAGAGCTTCAATCTACTTCAAATAGTATGATTTAGGCTAAAAAGATATGACAATATGTATTACCTCCATGCATGGATTAAGATTTCTGGGTATGGATTAGATGGACAAAAACTTACAGTTTCCAGCCACGGACCAAAAAACAGCACAATCTTTAACTCCAAATAATGCAGTGCATGCATAAAATTTTTTGGAGATATTTCAAGAAATAATTCAAGTATCTCAACTGAAATACAAACATCAAGACATTCCAAATTGACAAGATGAAGCATACCTGAAGCATATTATATGTGAAGCTATAGTAATTAAGTAATTATTTAGAAGCACCAAAGAACCCACTTTCAAATACTCAAAATCAAGTCAAAATTTCCAAACCAAGATGCAAACTCAGAAAAGAAATATAAACAACTACACAATAAGAAATCAACACCTATTTTGTCCTAATCATAGTTAATCAGAACAAATCGAGGTTGAGGAAAAAGAGAGTTCACAGTGAGTAGATGTTAAATCTTATAGAGAAATTGAAGATCCTATACCCAAAATTGCTTATCTCTTTCATTGATCAACACAAGAGCTCCAATTTAGATTACCATTTTGGAGCAGAGAAACAACACAACAAAGAATCTATGTTGGAACAACAAGGAAGCTATCTGCGAAAATGATTTTTGGCACTAAAATCTAAATATAGTAAAATAGAAATAATGCTAGGGCAGAAAATGTACATGGAAAAAACAAAGTTATTCGTGATAGGACGATGAACGTTCTGGAGTTTAGACAAAGTACACATACCATTTGTTTACTTTTCTATTTATTTTTTTTGTCGGTTTCAATTATTGAGCGGAAACGGGTTTGGGCCATACTTTACTTATTATTTTACTCTTCAAAATGCATGTTTATATGGATGAAATTTTGAAAATTGTATAAATTCTACTCTCTACTTATCAATTTATATGAAGTATTTTAAATATGTATAAAACTTTAAAATTAATTATTATGCTTTATGTTTTAAATTAAATTATTTATTTTCTATTGTTATCAATTATCTCATTACAAGTGAAATAGAAATTTTAATTTATTACAAATAAAATTAATAGTTGTCAGATTCTTACTTATTTTAACTTCGATGCTGAAATTTGATTCTACAATAGAACCTTAGAGTTGAGAAGAAGTTCAGCTACGCATCTTGAACTACTACATTGGACGAGTCTTAGATTTGAAAAGATCTTTGGTTAAAGAAGATTAATTTCAAAGAATACAAGACAGGATAATCATTTTCAATTTTGATATTTGTGAAAAGTAATGTAATCTTTTGAAATTCAAACAAAGTAATTTTCATCTTTAAAATGCATGTTTATAACCAAAATATTACGCACCACATAAGAATATCCATTTAAGAGGAGACACTCTTCGCCAATTTTTCCTTAAAAGGCACTACATCACATTAATTTGTATAGAGTGTTAGTGTCATATGACTCTTCGGTTACTTGATTTTCTAAATTTATTTTTCAAGTTTGGTTAAATTTAAAATATTTAATTTATTCTTAATGAAATTATTTTCAGTCACACGAACATCTATAAATTATTTTAGACCATATTATATAAAAATTATACATGGAAAAGGAATTTTAGAGAATGATGATGAAAATAGTTGTAATACCCCGTATTAAACTTAGCTTAGTTCAACTCCTAGTGCTTGCATAAGAGGCTTAAAGACTGAAAAATTTAACGAAGTGTTGAAGACTTAGGCTTATTTTTGACCTCTTAACTTCGAGGATTTTTAAGTTAACCTTCTGGACTCCGAGATGATAGTTTTTGAGTTAATTCATGTTCAAGGGTGTAGAAGCATGTCTCGGAGAAGTTTTAGATTTTTCGGACGAGGATTGGGTCGTGTTTGGATTTCGATTCCAGAAGCTCATCGCAAGTGCATCGCGTTGCGCCCTATATAGCAATGAGCATGTCATCGCATCGTGCTAGGTATCCAAATGGTATTCTAGTTACGATTTTAATCTTTTGGGGGGCATTTAGGTCATTTTCCACCGACTCAATTCGTAAAAATATAAGATTAAACATCTGTTAAGGCATTATTTGCCCATTCTCTTTTAATTTTCTCTCCAAAAAACCCTAACCTCCTCTCAAGAACTTCAAAACTCCATTACTTTCTCTTCAAGATAAACAAGAATTTAAGTTTCCTAATCTAAAATTCAAGAAAAGCTTTCAAGATCATCTTCAAGGGTTTCAAAGTCGAGGTTTATCCATCAAATCAAGCCTATTAGGGAATGCGAGGTTATGAACAAGGGTATGCTTTCACCCTTGTGCCTAAATTGCATGATTTTAAGATTTTATTTACTTATTTTGAAGTAGGGTTTATACCCAACTTTATATATTCTTGAAGCATGCGATTATCATGAGATTCTTTAATTATATCAAGAAGTGCTTATGTTTATGTTTTTAACTTACAAAATTTATATTATGAATGAGATTGCACTATCTTTACTTGCTATTGCATGAAGTTTTGGGTATGAATTACTATGAGTTTAATGCATTAATTTTAAGTCATAAGTTTAAGCGTTGAGATTTCAAGAAGATTATGCTTTTAAGCATTCTATGACAAACTCATATCAAGATTTAAAGAAAGAATTGATCTTTTGATCCTAAGCTAAGATATGGAATCCATATTTGTTCATTTTGATTATAGCTTAAAGCAATGAGAAGCATAACTGGTTTTTATTATAAACCCTTATGCTATTTTATGGTGGATTTCCTAAAGTCTGAGCATTAAGTAATAAGTTTGTAGTACTTAGCACCGAGTTGGGTATGCATCCAAGGTCACATGCCCCAGAACTACGAGCCAACGTAGGTTAAGCTTATTCTAAATATGGATGAAGTTACAAATAGTGATCAGTTAAGTTCCTATTCCGATGGCAAAGGTCGGACAGCTCTACCCAACGTGGGCAAGACATTGGACTCCATGATAGCTCACATGGTTTATGTCTATTAGAAGAACCTCCTTAAGAAAGACTAAAAGTAAAGCTTTCAGAACTAAGTGTTATGGCTCACAAAGTTTGCCATTATGCATTATTATTCATGTTTATGATTTTATAGCTTTTGTTTTTATTCAAGCCCAAGGTGAGTCATTTACACTTAGCATGTATTGTTTGAAAATCTAAGTACACATTGAGTTATTGTTTTACTTATGCATTCACCCCCATATGCTCAGTACATTTAAGAAGTATTGATCCGACTATACGTCTATATGCTACATTATTTCATAATGTAGATTCTGGTGCTCAGTTCCAGCAGCGTGATTAATTACGGGTATCTCCACTTACATCCCGACGCTTGGTGAGTCCTCATATTTTGAGGATCCATTTTATTAGACATTATTATTGATAAAATATTTTTGTCATTTGGTTTCTGTTTAGTTTGAGTCAGCTGGGGCTTATCCCAGTGGCACTTTAGTTAAAAGAAGAGGCTTGTCCAACTTTGTTTTATTTTAGATTCAAAGTGTTGGTTTTAAGATTTCTATGTTTAAGATTTTCAGTTAAGACATTAATTCAGTTATTTCGAGATTTTATATGTCAAGTTGTCTTTATTATGAGTTCCAAAGTTGTTATAAGGCTTAAAGGGTTATCTTGGGACTACTTATAGTCTTGAGCACTGTAACGCCCCAAAATCTAGTTCCCGGGATGCCACACGGTGCTCCAAACTACAAGTAGTCCTAAGCTAACCATGGCTGCCTTTTCTAAATCTGAACCTCAAAATAGGGAAAAGTATAAATGAAAGATCATAATATATTGGGAAAACTATCTGAATCATCTGGGTAAATATGAATCATACTAATCTCAAATGTCTGATAAAGAAATGCTGAAAATCTGAATACTAAATCAAAGGTCTAAATCTGAATCTAGTAGTTCGACAAGCCTCTACTATCTGAATCTAGAGAGTCACTGGGATAGGACCCAGCTGACTCAAACTATCTAAAATTAAATGAGAAACATCTGCTAAACTAAATGTGTGAACAACTAAGTCCCTGAACTATGAGGACTCACCAACTGTAGGAATATAAAAGAGATGCTTGAAGATCACTCATGCTGCTGAGATTGAGAACCTGAACCTACATTATGAGACAATGTAGCACATAGACATATATGTAGATTAGTACTTGGAGGATGTACTGAGTATATGGGGGTGCATGCAATAAGTAAACATTATCATCACAGTTTATAAAATTCATGCATGCTAAATATAAATGACTCACATAGCTTGAGTAATCTAAATTCTAAAAATCATAATCATAATTGATAAGACATATAACGTAAATCTTGTGAGCCATTACACTTAGTTCTGAAGTCTGTAAAATAGCTTACCTTAGGACTTAAAATCTTAAGACCATAACTTCCAAAAAAACATATGCTTTTATCTAAATCTTTAAATCAATAGACTGTTGAAGAGTGGGGGACATCTGTTGGGAGATTCTTCTTACCGACATACACTATGTGAGCATCCATGGAGTCCCACGACTGGCCCCTGTTAGGTAGGGCTGTTCTACCCTTGCCATCAGAATAGAACTTCTATCTAATGTGATCACAATCTGAGTCATCTACGTAGAAGTGGGAATAATCTGAATCCTACATTGGCTCGTAGTTCTGGGATATGAAACCATAGTAAACTACCCATCTTGGTGCTAAATACTACTCTCATTCTTATGCTCAAAATCTTAAGAAAATCCACTTCAAAATAGCACATGGTTAAATCTCAAGTTATCTGAACAAAGTGGATTCTTATCTTAGCTTAGGACCAAAAGGTCAAATCTTTATCAATAATTTGAGAATAATCTTATCTGAGGGTGCTTGTAGCACAAATAATCTTGAAATAGAAATCTTAATTAGGGCATAGTGACCCATGTAGCAATCTCATGTTAAAACATCAAAAAACCATGCTTGATAATGTAAACACTTATAATTCATCATAAAATCAGAAAATTTCAACAATATGCATGGAAATATAAAT
Source organism: Capsicum annuum (assembly GCF_002878395.1). Classification (NCBI taxonomy): domain Eukaryota; kingdom Viridiplantae; phylum Streptophyta; class Magnoliopsida; order Solanales; family Solanaceae; genus Capsicum; species Capsicum annuum. The sequence goes on along the minus strand of NC_061120.1, from coordinate 177,327,554 downwards.
ATAATCATGTAATTCAACTTCTAAATCATGAAAAAATCTCATAATATTGTAAATAATGATAATGGGTATAAACCCTAACTTGAATTTCATGAAAAATCGTATAAGTTGCAGTAAATTTGTAATTAAAATAAAGTTTTGGGCACAAGGATGAAAGAATTATCCTTGTTCAAACTCCACACACCTTGTTGGATGATCTAGATGCTAGAACTTGAATCTCGGATCTTTATTGATGTTTTGGAGATGACTTCTTAAAGTTCTTGAATTGGGGATTCTCAATCTTGAATTGTCTTGGAGGATTAATTGAGAAATTTTAGATTTCTTGGGGAGAAAGTTTGATGAACTAGGGTTTTGTTTAAGAGAGAATGATGAATGGAGCATAAAGTGCTCTCAAATATAATAAATCTTTTATTTTTGGATGGATTGGGGGTTAGGGATTTACCAAAATACCCCCTTTAAACTTTTATACGAAACTGGAAAATGTACATTTTCCCGATCTAGGTGGCCACTGCGACGCGCCACTATCGCGGTGGCTGATCGAAAATCGACAAATGAAAAATGGGAAGACTTCGCGATGTGGAGGCATCACAATGACTCTTTGAATGCCATTTTGGCACATGGTGCGATGCTCCATTATCGCTTTGGATCTCTGGAAATTGACAAACGGGAAATTGACCTTCTCCGCAATGCGCTAATATCGCAAAGTGCCACTGGAATAAAATAATTGGAAATTTGGCTCTGTTCGCGATGAGACAATATCGTGGAGGGACACTGGAAATTGAAAATCGTCATTTAAACCTGCTACGCGATGCACTATTGACCGAAATGATGGTGCTTTACGACTGAAACTTAAAATAGCCATAACTTTTTATCTGGTTATCAGATTTATGCGAATCTTAAATCATTGGAAAGCTAATTAAATTTTCTATGCAATGGAAATCAAAATCTAAGGAATTTAACATGAAATAAATAGTATTTTTTTTGGTAAGCTATCTCTTAACTTTTTAGGGACGAATTTAAGCTAGAAAAACTGTGGGGTATTACAAGCATCGTGTGTTGTCTAGGGTATATTTTTGGGGCATTAAAAATTTGGTATCAGATCCTAAGGTTTTAAAGAGTCCAAGGGGGTTAGATAAGCTGCATTACATAGAGTCTTGATCATGGGTGTGAAGCGCGCCACATTTATGAGCAAGAGGCTATGGAGCGAGTTAGGAATCATCATTTCTTTCATGATCTATCATGCTTACAGTTGTATTTATCTACTTTAACTCATGATTTAACGTGACATAATATGCCTCCTCACCAAGATAATACACGCAAAAAAGGTGATGAACCACCTTGGACGTCGACCCTCTGAATGAGAATATGTCTAATGCTGAATTTTGGGTTGCCTGTTAGGCATTGGACCAAGCTGTGAATGCTAATGTTCAGGGCAACCAATAAGCAACAATCCCACTTCAGCAAAATGGTAATCTAGCTACAACCAGGATTCATGATTTCGTAAGAATGAATCCACTTGAGTTCTTTGGGTCAAAGGTTGGTGAGGATCCATAACTTTTCATTGATGAGGTGAGAAAGATCACTCAGATTATGCATGTTACTGAGGAGGAGAATATGGAATTGGCATCCTATAGGCTAAAGGATGTTGCTAATAATTGGGTTATTATGTGGAAGGAAAGTAGAGGTGAGAATAAAGCTCCAATGAGTTGGTAGGTATTTCAGGATGTATTTCTGGACAAGTTTTTTTCGCGTGAGATGAGAGAAGCTAAGGTTGAAGAGTTCATGAACCTGAGGCAGGGCTCGATGACGGTAAAAGAGTATTGCCTTAAGTTCACTTAGTTGTCAAAGTATGCTCTCGAGTTGGTAGCTGATCCTAGATCTAGTATGAGTAAGTTTGTTACTGGAGTATCTGATTTGGTAGTCAAGGAGTGTAGAACTGCCATGCGTATTGGGGATATGGATATTGCTAGGTTGATGACTTATTCTTAATAGATTAAGGCAGAAAAGATGAAGAAAAGAGAGAAGAGGAATAAGAGGGATATAACCAAATAGTTTGAGTATGGACAACCAAGGTCTGGAGGAGAAATCGTTCATAGTTTTAGGGTCATTCATTTGTGTCAGTGCCCCTACGCCAGTTATCCGACTTGTGCAAAGTATGGTAGAAACCATCCTGGTGAGTGTTTGATGGGAAGAATAGGTTGTTATGGATATGGCAAGTTGGGTCACAGAATCAAAGAGTGTCCGTATGCTAAGCAGGGATGATCGTCCCTAGACTCAAGCTACTAGTGCACCAGCTTTACTAGGTTGCCCAGTTCCTCCTTAGGGTGCATCATCTAGTACCAGTGGCGGTCAACGCCAGAATCAGTTCTATGCTTTACCATCACAACTGGAGAAGAAGAGTTCACCAGATATTGCTACTGGTATGCTTCGTGTCTTTCATCTTGATGTATATGTGTTGTTAGACCCAGGGTCAAATCTTTCTTATGTGACTCCATTGGTTGCGGTAAATTATAGGATAAGTCCTGAAAAGCTCTCTAGGTCCTTCTTAGTATCGACTCTAAGGGGTGAGTCAGTTGTCTAATCACTGTCCTTCATAAGATCATACTAACAAACCTAATAAAGTTAGAAATAGTAGATTTTGATGTAATTCTAGGCATGGATTGGCTCCATTCATGCTATGCATCAATAGATAGTCGTACCCGTATGGTGAAGTTTCAATTTCCTGATGAGGTAGTTTTTTAGTGGGAAGGTAGTTCTAAATCTCCCAAAATTTATTTCATATCTTATCTTAAGGCTATAAAGTTGATATAAAGAGGGTGCATTTATCATTTAGTTCGAGTCAAAGATACTAAGTCTGAAGCTTCGACAGTTCATTCAGTCTGTGTAGTCAATGAGTTTCCCGAGGTTTTTCCCATAGATCTGCCAGGGGTACCTCCTAATAGAGAAATAAAATTTGGTATTGATCTTCTCCCTAATACTCAGCCCATCTCTATTTCTCTATATCGTATGGCTCCGACCTCCGGCTGAGCTTAAAGAGTTAAAATAGTAGCTTAAAGACCTCCTAGATAAAGGTTTCATAAGGCCCAGTGTCTCTTCCTGGGGTGCTCCCATCCTATTCGTGCGTAAGAAAGATGACTCTCTCCAAATGTTCATTAACTATCGCCAGTTGAATAAAGTCACAATCAAGAATAAATATCCTCTTCCTAGGATTGATGACTTATTCAACCAGCTCCAAGGGGTAAGTTATTTCTCTAAAATAGACCTTAGATCTGGCTATCATAAACTTAGGTCTTAGAGTAAGGGAATGTGACATTCCAAAGACAGCCTTCAAAACCCGTTATGGTCACTTTGAATTTCTAGTCATGTCCTACGAGCTAACGAATGCCCCAACAGCCTTTATGGACTTGATGAACAAAATGTTCAAGTAGTACTTGGACATGTTCGTTATAGTCTTCATCGATGATATTCTTGTCTATTCCCATAGCGAAGACGATCATGCTGATCATCTCAAAATTATATTACAGACTCTTAGAGGCCATCAGGTTTTTGCTAAATTTAGTAAGTGTGAGTTTTGTCTAAGATCATTAGATTTCCTTGGTCATATTATTTTTTGATGAGGGCATTAGAGTTGACCCCCAAAAGATTGAAGCAGTGAGAAACTGGCCCAGACTCATCTTTTCATCAGATATCAGGAGTTTCTTAGGTTTGGCTGGCTATTACCGTTAGTTTGTTGAAGGATTTTCTTCCATTTCATCCCCATGTCTAGATTGACTCAAAAGAAAGTTAGGTTTCAGTGGTCAGATTCTTGTGAGAAGAATTTTTAGGAGTTGAAGACTCGACCCACTTCAACCCTAATTTACTGTGATGCTTCCAGGGTTGGTCTGGGTTGTGTTTTGATGCAAAGAGGTAAGGTCATAGCCTATGCCTCTAGACAGCTTAAATCTCATGAGAAGAATTATCCTACCCATGATCTTGAGCTAGCAGCTATTGTTTTTGCCTTAAAAATTTGGAGGCATTATCTTTGTGAGGTGCATGTTGATGTGTTCACGGATCACAAAAGTTTGCAGTACGTGTTCTCACAAAAAGATTTAAATCTTCATCAAAGAAGATGGTTGGAGCTGTTGAAAGATTATGACATGGGTGTATTGTATCATCAGGGCAAGGCCAATATCGTGACAGACGCCCTTAGTAGACTATCTATGGTTAGTGTTGCTCATGTTGAGAATAATAAAAAGAAGTTAGTTCAGGAGGTTTATCAGTTGTCTCGATTAGGTGTTCAGTTAGTTGATTTAGCTAAAGGCAGTGCTTGGGTTCAGAGTAGTTCGGAATCTTCCATAGTTTTTGAAGTGAAGGGGAATCAGGATAGGGATTCCAGTTTGGTTAAGTTGAAGGAATCAGTCAGAGATAAGAAAGTAGAGGTTTTCTCCCAAGGGGGAGATTATGTGTTATAATAACAGGGTACACTGTGTGTGTTATGTGTTGATGGTTTGACGCAGCGAATTTTAGCGAAAGGGTATGGTACATGTTACTTTATCCACCAAGGATCCACTAAGATGTACTGCGATTTGCAGAAAATATATTGGTGGAGTGGCATGAATAGGGATATTACAGAGTTTGTTGCTAAGTTTGACAATTATCAATAGGTTAAGGTTGAACACCAAAGGCCCAGTGTCAGTATGTAGGAGTTCAGCATTTCCACTTAGAAGTAGGAAGAGGTGAATTTGGACTTTGTGATAGGGTTACCCTATTCGCGTCGTTAGCATGATTCGATTTGGGTAATTGTAGACAAAATAACAAAATTAGTTTATTTCTTGTCAGTCCATACTTCCTATTCAGTCGAGGATTATGCTAAGCTCTATATTAAGGAAATGGTTAGATTGCATGGAGCTCTGTTGTCTATTATTTCCGATAGAGGTACTCAATTTACCTCTCACTTTTGGAAAGCCTTTTAGAAGGGTATTGGTACCTAAGTTCATCTTAATACAGCTTTTTATTCTCAAACAGATGGTCAGGCAGAGAGGACCATTCAGACCCTAGAGGACATGTTGAGAGCATGTGTTATTGACTTCAAGGGTAGTTGGGATAATCACTTGTCGTTGATCGAGTTTGCCTATAATAACAGTTACCACTCCAGTATTCAGATGGATCTATTTGAGTCTCTCTATGGGAGGAGATGTAGATCTCCCATTGGTTGGTTTGAGGTAGGTGAGACTGCATTGATAGGGCCAGATGTGGTGTTTGAAGCTATGGAAAAAGTTCAGTTAATTTGAGAGAGGTTAAAAATAGCCAGAGTTATCAAAAATCTTATCCAGATGTAAGGAGGAGAGATCTAGAGTTTGAGGTTAGTGACTTGGTTTACTTAAAAATCTCTCCCATGTAGAGAGTGAATGTAATACCCCGAAAAATTTTTCGTTGAAATTTTGTGCGTAAACGTGTTGGGTTCTATCTTCTAGAATAAATTATAAATTTTTCGTGCAGAATGTCTTAGATTATGACCCACCATTACTTAGAGTATCAAATAAGCTTTCCAACGATATGTGGATCATCCAAAATGGACACCCGAGCGACGAGTTATGAATATTCCGATCGAACCATGAATAGTAGTGAACAGTAAAATGTGCAGGAAAAAGTACTGAGGCCTGGCGTATTTTTGCTCCAAATTTAAATGATCATAACTCCTTGTAAATAATAATCTGGGTGATTTACTATATATCAACGGAAAGCTCTGCGAGTCCTCTTTCCAATGAAATTGGTTTCATCCAATTTGTCTATCGGAGCAAAAAGTTATGGTCGATCTACTTCAGCCTATCAAAAGTGAATTTTTGGGTCAAATTCAAATGGTCATAACTCCTTGTACACAATGATACGGGTGAGATACTATATATCAATGGAAAAATATGAGAGTCCTTTTTCTAATGAAATTGGTTTCATTCAATTTGGATATCAGAGTAAAATGTTATGGTTGATCTACTTCAGACTATCAAAACAGTCCACCAAAGGATAGATTCGAGAATTATACGATTTTTAGGGGCGTTTTGGTCATTCCCCTCACCCAAAATCCATCCAAACCCTATATTAAAGCCTATTAGAAGCATTATATGTTATATTTCATTAAATTCTCTCAAAAAGAAAACCCTAAGCTCCTACATCCAACTTCAAGAACCTCCAAAGTTCACCATTAATTTTGCAAATTTATTCAAGATTCCAAGTTCCTAGTTCAATAACTCCAAGAACCATCATTCAAAGGCACGATTAACATCTCAAAAATGAGTATCGATCTAAAGTTCATCATTCAAGGTATGTGGAGTTTTTCAACAAGAACTCTCTTTCGTTCTTGTGCCCAAAAGTAATTTTCTTTACAAAGGCATGATTTTTATTTGATTTTTACGAATTTGAAGCATGAACCCATATCTTATGATGATTATTATGAAATCTTGATGTTTATGATTTTGAAAGATGAATTTACATGTGTGGAGATATAAAACATGAATCTTGAATGATATTTATCATGATTTTGATATTTAGGTCGTGAATCTCCATTGGAAATTGTGTTTTTTTAGAAAGTGTGTTATAAGCACGTTGATGTTGAATATTTGAGATATTTTGAATGATTTGACCTTTTGGTCTTAATGGAGTTGTTTTGAACTCAAGTGTGAAAGAAATCCACAACGTGGTTGATTTTGATAGATGGGAAGCATGATGGCTCCCGATATATATTTATATATTACTGAAATTATTTTGTTGTGGATTGTCTTTGAAATGATCTAAGCTAAGTTCGGGAGAAATCTTTAGCACCGAGTGGGAGGTATAAGGCGACCTTACTTCCCTAGAACTATGTGCCCCCATAGGAGTGAGCCTGAGGCTGATTTATATAGTGATCACTAGTTTGTGTGGATTTGATATCGATAGTCATACTCCGATGGCAAGGATAGGACGGCTCTCCCCAACGTGGGTTGTACTTTGGACTCCATGTAGCTCACATGATTTATGTCGGTTATAGGATCTCCCAGTGTGTGTGTGTTTCCTTGTGTCTATGGTGAATGGTGAAGTGATTTGAAAGTGGAATTGTGAAAGTTATTCTTTCGAAAGATTTAAATGATATTTACGTTATGGGAATTGATATTCTTGATGAACTGAAAGTGATTGACAAATTATATGATGACTCGTATGTGTTATTGTACTTATTTCATCCTCTCATAATTATGATGATTTTCTTCGGGCTATGTGAGTCTTTCATAGATCCTGCATATTTCTTATAAATATTTATGATGATGATGTTTATACAACTGCATACACCCCCATATAATTGGTTCCTTTCCATAGTACTGACCCACATCTTCGGATGTGGGCTACATTTTCTCGGAATGTAAGTTCAGGTGCTCAGCTCTAGGTTTGACGGTGATTCTTCGGGCACGTTGTTCTACATCCTCTGTTGTGGTGAGTCCTCATGTTCTGAGGACGTGATGTCTGATGTTGGTTTCACGAAATTGTTTACATTTGATAACTGAGTATGAGTTAGTTGGGACATGTCTCAATGGCTCATTCGTTTTATTGATTTTCTTAGAGGCTTGTCAGACTAGTATAGATGTTGGGAGTTGACTAATAAGTCATATTTTGTTATCTTCATGAAATACTTTTATTCTTGGATGATGATTACTCTGTTGATAGTTGAGGGTTATTTATGGAAACCCCGTTGATTTGTGTTGAACTGAATGAAAATGGCTCAAAGGGTTAGGTTGGGCTACTCGTAGCCTCAAGCACCGTGTGATGCTCCGGGACCCATTTTCCGGGGCATTACAGTGAAGAGATTTGGCAAGAAGGGGAAGCTTAGCCCCTGATAAGTTGGTCCTTTCAAAATCTTTAGACGTTTGGGAAGGCAGCGTATGAACTTAAGTTGCCGGCGAATTTGGCAGTAGTGTATCCAGTGTTTCATCTGTCCTTATTAAAGAAGTGTATTGGTGATCCAGCTATTGTAGTTCCTTTAGAAAGCATGGATGCTCAGGATAGCCTTTCCTACGAAGAAATACCAGTTGGGATCCTTGATCGCCAGATTCGAAGACTAAGGAACAAAGAAGTTCCCTTAGTTAAAGTTCTTTGGCAGAATCAGTCCGTTGAGGGAGCCACTTAGGAAGTAGAAGCAGATATGCAAACTAAGTAACCGCATTTTTTCTTCGTAAGTTCAGATTCATCTTAAGGTAACAATTTTCCTCAGATTATCTCTTTTCCCATTCTTAGTTCCATCTTTATATAATCATCTTCATGTTATTTCATACATTCACGAGTCAAGATCAGTCATGTAAGCATGTTTTCAGTTATGCAAGTCCAGTACATAATTTCAATCCCTCAGTATTCTCAGCTTAATTAGACTCATTCTCGGATGAATGTTTTCAAGGGGGAGATATTTTAATACCTCATATTAAACTTAACTTAGCTCAGATCCTAGTTCTTGCATAAGAGGCTTAAAGCCTGAAAAATTTAACCAAGTGTTGAAGACTTAGTCTAATTTTTAACCTCTTAACCTCGAGGATTTTTAATTTAACCTTCTGGACTCTGAGATGATGGTTTTTGAGTTAATTCATGCTTGGAGCATGTCTCGGGGAAGTTTTGAATTTTTCGGACGAGGATTGGGTCGTGTTTGGATTTTGATTCCAGCAGCTCATCGCGATTGCATCGCGTCGCGCCCTATATAGCAATGAGCATGTCATCGCATCGTTCAAGGCCTCCAAACGACATTCCAGTTATGAGTTTAATCTTCTGAGGGGTATTTAGGTCATTTCCCACCGACTCAATTCGTGAAAACATAAGATTAAATGGGGTTAAGGCATTATTTGCCCATTCTCTTTCAATTTTCTCTCCAAGAAACCTTAACCTCCTCTCAAGATCATCTTTAAGGCTTTCAAACTCAAGGTTTATCCATCAAATCAAGCCTATTAAGGTATGTGGGGTTATGAACAAGGGTATCCATTCACCCTTATGCCTAAATTACATGATTTTAAGATTCTATTTACTTGTTTTGAAGTGGGGTTTATACCCAAGTTTATATATTCTTAAAGCATATGAATATAATGAGATTTAAAGCTTTAAGTATATCAAGAAGTGCTTATGTTTATGTTTAACTTACAAAATTTATAGTATGAATGAGATTGCACTATCTTGACTTGTTATTATTGAAGTATTTCAAGAATTATATTGAGCATGAAGTTTTGGATATGAATTACCATGAGTTTAAAGCATGAATTTTAATCTCTAAGTTTAAGTGTTAAGATTTCAAGAAGATTATGCTTTTAAGCATTCTATGACAAGCTTATATCAAGATTTAAAGCACGGATTGATTTTTTGATTCTAAGCTAAGATATGGAATCCACATTTATTCATTTTGATTATAGTTTAAAGCTTAGAGAAGCATAAATGATTTTCATTATAAACCCTTATGCTATTTTAAGGTGAATTTCCTAAAGTCTGAGCATTAAGTAATAAGGGAGTAGTATTTAGCACCGAGTTGGGTATGCGTTCAAGGTCACATGTCTCAGAACTACGATCCAACGTCGGTTAAGCTTATTTCTAATATGAATGAAGTTATAGATAGTGATCACTTAAGTTAAGGTCCTATTCCGATGGCAAGGGTAGGACAGCTCTCCCCAATATGGGCAAGACGTTGGACTCCATGATAGCTCACATGGTTTATGTCGATTAGAAGAACCTCCCTAAGAAAGATTAAAAGTAAAGCTTTTAGAACTAAGTGTTATGGCTCACAAAGTTTTTTCATTATGCATTATTATTTATGTTTATGATTTTACAACTTTTGTTTTCATTCAAGCCCAAGGTGAGTTATTTACACTTAGCATGCATTGTTTGAAAATCAAAGTACACATTGAGTTATTGTTTTACTTCTGAATTCACCTCCACATGCTCAGTACATTCCAGAATTACGGATCCACATATACGTTTATGTACTACATTTTTTATAATGTAAGTTCTGGTGCTTAGTTCTAGCAGCGTGGTTGATTACGGGAATCTCTACCCACATCCCGACGCTTGGTGAGTCCTCCTAGTTCAAGGACCCATTTTATAAGACATTATTATTGCTGAAGTATTTCAGTCATTTGGTTTCTGTTTAGTTCGAGTCAGCCGGGGCATTCCAGTGGCTCTCTAGTTAGAAGAAGAGGCTTGTCCGACTATTTTCTATTTTAGATTCAAAGTGTTGGTTTTAAGATTTCTAAGTTTAAGATTTCCAGTTAAGACATTAATTCAGTTATTTCGAGATTTCATATGTCAAGTTATCTTTATTATGAGTTCCAAAGTTGTTAGAAGGCTTAAAGGGTTAGCTTGGGACTACTTGTAGTCTTGAGCACCTTGTGACGTCGAGGGTGTATTTCCAGGGCGTTACAATAGTATACATACACAAATTGTTTCAAGAAATACTACATTTTACATATAATACAAATATATAAAACATCTACATTTGAATTAGTTATTAATATATCAACATCTTATTTTGTATAGACCCGCCAAATATTCTATAAATTATACATAATTTAAATGCATGAATAACTTTTTTCTTATCAACACAAACGCCTCCTAACATGTTATATGTTTATAATTATTTAAAATATAAATTTATTTTATAAGAATAAAAATAATTATAAGAATGAAGTTATGGGTGAAACAATAAGGATGAAAGGAAGTAATATAGTTCATAATGTCTGACCCCCAACCGTCGAAAACTCTACCCTTCGTACCACCAGACTCACTGGATCCACCAGACCTGATGGCCATCAAACTCCCTACTACCAATAACACGGAAATACCAAAATATAGTTTCGAGGAAATGCTCATGAACAAGAGCAATTCCCTTAATAAAAGCTACAATTTCATATCTGGCAAAAGCCCGATGTATCAAATGGAAGAAGGGGATACCATCCAACTAACAAACGAGGATAAACTACAAATTTATCAACCATGGCAACACTCAGTAATAATGAAGCTCCTTAACAAGTGCCTAACGCATTACTACTTGAAAACCAAGTTAGCGGACCTCTGGAAACCTACGGAGGCGATGATGCTAATTGATTTGGGATACAACTTCTACATTGCCAAGTTCAACAAACCAGAAAGCACAGTTAAAGCTTTACACGATAGACCCTGGTTCATCACTAGCAACTTCTTGTCAGAAGGCAGTAGGAGCCGAACTTTATGCCAGAAGAGGTGACCCAAACTTACACAGCCATCTGGATAAGGCTCCCACAACTGCCAATGGAATTCTATGACCAAAAGATACTGGAACGCATTGGATCAAAGTTGGAAGTTTTGTTGAAAATCGATACATGTACCTCATCCACACTCAAAGGAAGGTACGCTAAAATTTGTATCCAAGTTCCCCTGGATGTTTCTCTTAAAACCCAGGTAAGCATAGGCAGCCACAAGCAAAGGGTGGTTGACAAAGGTGATGGATTTCTTTGTACAGGATGTGGTCGACTTGGACATCCAACAAAAAATGCCCCTACACTGTCGCCACTACTTGTAAGGAGATAGAAAAAACAGTCCCCAACAATGATATAAAACAGAATAACCCAAATAAGTGGCAAGTGGTCTCATTTCCCAAGCGGGAAGTACAACTCGAAACATGCACAACCAAATCAAGGACAAAGAACTCCACATCAAGGAGTGTAACCCCAGGTAAAGAACACTAAAGCCACACTAGGTAAATCTCCATACTCCCCTTCTCCATCTACCCTTGCCTATGGAGAAGCAAATTACTATGCCCAAATGGCAAAGCCAGTTGGGGATTTTTTTCTCCTAAAAAAATGCTAATTTCAAAAAAGAAACCAAGTCATCTTACATCCCCAGTAAAGCTGCAGATAACAAATTTTACCTAAGAGTTAACCCCTCCCACCCCCAGCATGACCCAAACACTAAAGACCCCAACAACTACTCTCTCTTTGATAAATTCAACCAAACTCTCCCATTTAATAATAATAATAATGGCTCCAAGGGGGACCCACTGCTCACCGGCAATAACGAGGCTCCAATGGAGGCCCCCATTTCTATGACTTCTAGAGAGTTAACCAACGTTGCAAATAGGGATAATCATCACATAGAAATGATTGACATGACAGACGCGTTTATGTTTATTAACTTCTCTTCCCTTATTATCTCTAACCAGGGCTTTAATGCTACCTTCACCAATCCAAAATTGCCTAAAGCTTCTCTAATTACCAATGGCAACCCCAAATCCACCCAATCTGAAGGAACCTTTGGTAGTTGTCTCAGCACTCCACCCACCCAATCGAGTACCGGCCACCTAGGCAGAACTAGTACGCAGAGGGAAAACAATCTCGCACTGCATCATAGTGGGGGATCAACCAATTGTACTAATGGTCCAAGACCCAGCCTGGATGGCTCAAATCATCAAACAAGGCGTGGATCAGATAGTACAGGGCCTGGGATACCAAATATGGACATAAATAATGTTGCAATCCCAGAGGATGGGAACTTTGAATGTGATGAATTCACATGAGTTTAACTCTCTACTATCTTATATGTTCAAGAGTATGCCCTACTATCCAGAGACCCCCTACCTCTCAGATATGGAAACCCTAGCCTTTGTGCCATGGACACCTCCAACTCCTCTAATGTCGAACAATTCTGCTCCCCCCAGAATAAGGAGGGATCCACAAAGGAAGAAGACCAAAGAAAAGTACAACCACCAGTGTTAGAGGAACTCAAACAAACAAATGCAAAATGGAACACTTCTTGGAAACCTTCGGGGACCCCAATACATACTTCTTTATTCTAAAAAAAAACTTCGAAAAGAGTACGTAGAGCCCTTTAGCACATCTACTATAGTGCTCTGTCTGAGGGAGATGAAAACTATTAAGCTGATATAAAGAAGTATGATCGACCAAGAGAGTGTAGCAGTCTCTTTGAGTTCATACTTGGAACCTGGCCAACCATCCAAGAAGGACAAAAGGGAAGAGACAAATGCTAGAACACCCTTCCAATCCAACTGACACCATGAACTTCATAATTTAGAATACTAGGGGGCTAATAGTGAGAGATCTTATAAGACCCCAGAAAATTCTTAGCTTAATTTAGTCCTTTAAGCTTGTTAAGGGGTCCCAGACTTAGAAAATTCTAGCTAAGTATTAAGACTTAGTGTTATTTTAACCTTCAAAAGTTGGCAATCTTATTTTGTGACCCTTATATCCATTAACTGTTGATGTTTGAGTTAATTCATGATCAGGAATGTCAGTAGGTGTTCCCAAATAAATTTTAGATTTTTCGGACTTCGTTTGAAGCACATTTGGGATCCTAAACCAGGGAATCAACGTGATCTTGATGCGTCGCATCGACTATCATGTTAATAAATGTTTTTCCCAGCTCCCATCATCCAATTCCAGTGAATCGATACAAACTCGATGCAGCACATTGGCTATTGCATCAATGCCAACGATGCGGTGCGTCGGCCTGTGCGTCGATGGTTCAGTTTACAGTCATTAAAAAGCCACATCCTCAAGGTTAATTAAGTCATTTTCCCATGCCCTTCAGCCCCCATAACACAAAATTTAACCCTCTTTTAGCAAGTTATATTCATTCTTTCACAACTTGCTCAAGAATAAAAACCCTAGGTGAATTAAATTCAAATTCAAGGCTCAAGATTCCACTGTTAATTTTCCAAACTTCACCAACTAAGGTATATGAAGTGTTCATACAAGAGTTCCTTCCACCCTTGGAGTCCAAGAAACTCTTTTAAAGCTCATGTAGAGTGATTTCATAGTTTCCATGATTTGAATCAAAGTGTATTCAAAATTTATTACACGATTCATGTAGAATTAATTGATATGTGTGCTTTATCATGTGAATTTATGTTGAAACTCTTGGAATTGTGTAATTAGAATTGAATCATGATGCCTACATATTGTTTTAGTATTATGTGCATATATTGTGCCCCACAAGTATTTGATGAATTGTCTATGTGAGTTGAATAGTGAAAAAAAAACATATCATGTATGCAAGTGTTTTCTTGAATTCCCAAATGAATGAATGATGACTAAGTAGTTAGTTACCATGTCTCAAGATTATGCCATGTATTTTAAGCTTATGCTATCGAGTCCTGCGGGTATTTACCCGACAATTTAGCTGCTTTTCTAGAGCCATGGTCAGTCACAAAGTAGAATCAACCATGTCTTGATCAGTAGAATTCAGTCATTTACAGAACTTAAGAAAACTCAGTGAACTCAGAATCATTCCAGCTCAGTTCAGTAAGATCGGTTCAGTTCAGTTATACAGTATGATCAGTAATAGTTCGGTCTATCCTAGTATAATTTAGAATTCAGTCCAGTATCTATTCAGTTGGAAGTAGGATTTAGCACCTAGTGAACCCAAGGATGTGGACTCACCTACCAGTAGATGGTAAAATCCTTAGAAACAGTCCTTGCGTTCCAGAACTACGTAGCCAGCGTAGGTTGAGAATCAACTTGCCAGTTGAGGGTTGATGAGGTGATCTACCTGCCAGTTGAGAGTACCACTGTTCTCATTCAGAGTACCTGCTAGATAAGGGTGACTCAGTACTTGTCCTTACCCGTGGCATGGTATTGGCACCCTTCCAACTGAAGTTACAGGTTAGACCCTAAATCAGTTAGAGAAGGGGCATATCGGTTAGATGATTATTTCCCATAATCTCAATTTCAGATTTAGTCTCAGTATTGAACTCAGTTTAGTTTCGCAGATTCAGGGCTGTCAGACACAGTCACTCAGCTCAGTATGAGATTCAGTATAGATCCACAATATCAAGACTGTCAGAAACAGTCATTCAATTACTAGTAATTCAGTATCAGTGACTCAGATATTAGTTAATTAATATTCAGATTTAGTATTTAGTATTATTACGATCTCAGTACAGTTTCCACATTCATATATGTACTCTCATTCAGTCATACTCATGATATTTAGTTAGTATTGTTCATGCATATGAACCCATGCATTCCAGCCTACCTCACTGACCATACCAGTATATTCAAAGTACTGACGCATACCTTTTTTTTGCACTATGATGTTTTATATCATAGGTTCAGACGCAGGGGCTCCCAAGCACCCTTAGGAGTTCATATTCTCAGCAGACAGAGTTAGTGATGAGTCCTCATAGTTCGAGGATGTGATTATTTATTTCAGTATTTTAGTTCAGTTTCAGTAGTCGGAGTTAGTTGGGGACTTGTCCCATCAACTCTACAGTTCAGATAGTTTAGAGGCTATTCATACTAGAGTATTTTCAAACAGTTGATCAGTTTTCAGTATTAATATTCAATTTTTTTTTGGTATTGTGATACCATATCCAGTATTATTTACAGTATTGAACCTTATGGCATGTTTTCTGCTAAATTTTTATGTATTTCAGTATTATTGTTATTCAGTTATTACAGAAGCTACCAGTCATGGGTTTGCTTGTGGTCCTTCGAGATTACGAGCACCGTGTAGCGTGTGGGATACAGACTCGGGGCATTACAAACTTGGTATCATAGCCTAAGGTTCAACAGAGTTCTAGGAAGTCTGAAAGCCACATCTAATAAAGTCTTGTGCATGGATGTATTGCACGCCACACTTATGGATAAGAGGCTACGAGATATTTTAGGAAAAGTTATCCTTCTTTTAGTATTCATGTCGTGCGAGTTGGCACGAGCTTCAGTTAAACTCTCAGTCTAATCTTTTCTCTTTCGTTTACAGAAATATGCCTCCAAAGAGGACTAAGGAAAGAGGAATAGGAGACCAGCTAGAACCCCAGCCCATCCAACCAGATCCACTGGATGAACACATCTCCCACGTTGAGTTTAGAGCAGTATTCACCACCCTATCTCATTTTGTGGTAGCCCAGAATAAATGCCTAACTATCGTTCCAGCCAACCCAGTAGCCAATACTGCCGCTACCAGGGTTTGGGACTGTACCCGAATGAACCCTCTATCATTTACCGGGTCTAAGTCAGATAAGAACCCTTAGGAATCTCTTGATCAGGTGCAGAAAGTTACTGATATTATGGGGGTGACCGCTGTTGAGAGTGTTGAATTGGCTGTATATCAGTTGCAGGATGTGGCACACTCATGGTTTAAACAGTGGAAAGCAGAAAGGGCTGCAGATATAGGGTCCATAGAGTGGAAAGAGTTTGCCACTGTTTTTCTGGATAGGTTCTTCCCACTAGAGTTGAGGAAAGCCAAGGTTTTGGAATTTATCAATCTGAAGAAAGGCAATATGACAGTGAAAGAGTATTCTCTCAAGTTTACTCAATTAGCTAGATATGCTCCTTATGTGGTGGCAGACATCAAATCCCGAATGAGTAAGTTTGTGTCAGGGGTGTATAGCAGTGTGGTTAAGAAGTATAGGACTAAAATGCTTATTAAGGAGATGGACATATCTAGGCTCATGGTCTATGCTCAATAGATAGAGGAGGCCAAAAATGAAGAGAAGGAGAGGGAGTGCAAAAGAGTAAAAATAGGTAGTTTCAACTTCGCTCAGCCTAAGTCAGAAGGTGGGAATCATTCTCAGTTCCACCCAAAATCTTCAATCCCAGCTCTGTCCTCAGCTAGTGCTTTTGTGCTGAAATTCAGAGGCAGCAACAGAGATAGGGCATTAGGCCCTAAATCCTAGAGTAGTGTTAGCAGTGCCCGAACCAATCCCCTTTGTCAGAAGTATGGCAGAAATCACCAGGGTATCTGTAGATCTGGCAGTGATGTGTGTTTTGGGTGTGGAAATCCAGACCATAGAGTCAAAGATTGTCCCCAGTCAGGTTTTCAGGGTTAGTATAACCGTCCTCCAGTTCAGCCTGGTCGCCCGAATCAGCAGGGTACTGCTTCCAGTGCCATCAGTAGGCAACGCCCAAATAGACTTTATGCTTTTCAGTCCCCACAGGATCAGGAGAGTTCTCCTGATGTGGTCACTGGTACGTTACAAGTTTATCATTTGAATGTTTACGCTTTGCTAGATCTAGGAGCTTCTTTGTCCTTTGTTACTTCTTATATAGTTGTCGATTTTGGAGTTAGTCCCAAAATCTTAGCAGAGCCTTTCTCAGTCTCTACCCTAGTGTGTAAATATATCATAGCCCGATGGGTATACAGGAACTTTTCAGTTATGGTATCTCATAAAGTCACTTCAACAGACTTAGTTGAATTAGAGATGACTGATTTTAATGTCATTCTCGACATGGATTGGATTTATTCCTTTATACCTCAGTTGACTGCAGAAACAGAATTGTCCAGTTCCAGTTTCCGAATGAACCCGTCCTAGAGTGGAGGGGTTGTACTTCAGCATTTAGGGGTCAGCTTATTTCTTACCTTTGGGCAAGTAAAATGATATCTAAAGGATGTGTCTGCCATCTAGTTCGAGTCCAGGACTCTAGTTTAGGAACCCCTAATCTTGAATCAGTGTCAGTAGCATGTGAATTCCAGATATATTTTCCGAAGATCTTCCTGGGATTTCTCCCAAAAGGGAAATTGACTTCAGAATAGACCTTCTTCCAGATACTCAACCCATATCTATCTTGACATACAGAATGGCACCTACAGAACTCAGAGAATTAAAAGAATAATTAAAAGATCTCCTAGATAAGGGATTCATTATACCCAGTGTGTCCACGTGGGGTGCCCCCGTTTTATTCGTGCGTAAGAAAGATAGTTCCCTCAGAATATTTATTGACTACCATCAGTTAAATAAAGTCATGATCAAGAACAAGTATCCACTTCCCAGAATCGATGACTTATTTGACCAACTTCAGGGAGCCAGTTACTTCTCTAAGATAAACCTCAAATCAGGCTATCATCAGCTCAGAGTCAGGGAGTGTGACATCTCGAAAATAGCTTTTAGAACTCGGTATGGTCACTTTGAATTCTTAGTCATGTCCTTTGGTCGTACCAATTCCCCAGTAGCTTTTATGGACTTGATGAACCGTGTGTTCAAGCAATACTTAGACATGTTCATCATAGTCTTCAAAGATGACATTCTTGTCTACTCCCATAGTGAAAACGACCATGCAGACCATCTCAAAATAGTATTACAGACTCTAAAAAATCATCAGCTATTTGTCAAATTCAGTAAGTGCAAATTTTAGCTAAGAGCAATAGCTTTTCTCGACCATATAGTTTTTGGTGATGGCATTAGGATTGATCCCCAAAAGACTGAAGCAGTAAGAAAATAGCCCAGACCCATTTCTCCTTCAGATATTATGAGTTTCTTAGGCTTGGTTGGCTATTACCAAAGGTTTATTGAGGGATTTTTATCTATTGTATCCCCTATGTCCAGAATGGCTCAGAAGAAAGTTAAATTCCAGTGGTCAAATTCTTATGAAAAGAGTTTTTAGGAGTTGAAGACTCGACTCACTACAGCTCCAGTTTTGACCCTATCAGATGGTTCAGACGGCTTTGTTGTTTATTGTGATGCCTCCAGAGTTTGCTTGGGGTGTGTTCTGATGCAGAAAGGTAAGGTCATAGCCTATGACTATAGACAACTTAAGCCCCATAAGAAGAATTACCCTACCCATGATCTTGAATTAGCAGCTGGAGTGTTTGCCTTAAAAATTTGAAGGCACTATTTATATGGTGTGCACGTGGATATGTTCACTGACCATAAGAGCCTATAGTATGTATTCTCTCAGAAAGACCTAAAACTCCATTTGAGAAGGTGGTTAAAGTTGTTGAAAGACTACAACATGAGTATTTTATATCGGTCAGGCAAGGCCAAGTAGTGGCTGACGCTCTCAGTAGAATGTCTATGGGTAGTATTGCTCATGTTGAGGACAATAAGAAGATGCTAGCTCAGGAAGTTCATCAACTAGCCCGACTAGGTGTCTGCTTAATCGATTCAACAGAAGGTAGTGTATAGGAGCAGAGTGGTTCAGAATCATCCCTAGTTTCCAAAGTGAAGGAAAAGCAGGATAGGGATCTCAGTCTAGTCAAGTTGAAAGAATCAGTCAAAGATCAGAAAGTAGAAGTTTTCTTCTAAGGGGTAGATGGTGTTTTGCATTGTCATGGTCGACTATATATGCCAGGCATAGATGACTTGAGGCAGCAAATCCTTGCAGAAGTGCATGGTGTGCGCTACTCTATTCATCCAGGGGCTACTAAGATATACCGTGATTTGAGGGAAATCTATTGGTGGAGTGGGATGAAGAGAGATATTGCAGAGTTTATGGCTAAGTTCTCAACATGTCAGCAGGTTAAGATTGAGCATCAAAAACCTAGTGGGTCTATGCAGGAGTTCAGCATTCCCACGTGGAAATGGGAAGAAGTAAACATGGACTTTGTGATGGGTTTGCCTCGCACTCGTCGTCAGCATGATTCAGTTTGGGTCATTGTAGACGGGATGACCAAATCAGCTTTTTTCCTACCAGTCCATACCTCTTACTCAGCCAAGGATTATGAAAAACTATATAGCAGGGAGTTGGTCAGATTGCACCGTGTTTCGTTGTCCATTATCTCAGATAAATGTACCCAGTTCATCTCTCATTTTTGGAAAGCATTCCAAAAGGGTCTTGGTACCCGAATTTACCTCAGTATAGCCTTTCACCCTTAGACAGATGGCCAAGCAGAAAGGAGCATTCAGACTTTAGAGAATATGCTGTGAGCGTGTGCAATAAACTTTAAAGGTAGTTGGGATGACCACTTGCCTTTGATTGAGTTCTCATACAAGAACAACTATCATTCTAGTATTCAGATGGATCTATTTGAGGTACTTTATAGGAGGCAGTGTAGATCTCCCGTTGGTTGGTTTGAAGTGGGTGAGGCCGCAGTGGTAGGCCCTAACTTGGTATTTGATACCTTAGAGAAAGTTCAGTTAATCAGGGAAAGACTTAAGACAGCTCAGAGAAGACGAAAATCGTGCGTAGATGTGCGCAGAAAGGATCTCGAGTTCGAGATTGGTGACTTTCTGTACTTGAAAATCTTTTCTATGAAAGGAGTGAAGCGGTTCAACAAGAAGGGGAAACTCAATCCCTGATATGTGGTCCTTACCAAATTCTCAGCCATTTCAGAAAGGTAGCTTACGAGCTTGAGTTGCCCTCAGATCTATCTTCAGTCCACCCAGTATTTCATGTCTCCTTGCTAAAGAAATGCATAGGTGACCCATCAGTCGTAGTCCCCATAGAGGGCATAGATGTTCAGAACAGCCTCTCTTACAAAGAGATTCCAGTCAAAATCCTTGATTATCAGATTCGCAGACTGAGGAACAAACAAGTCCCTCTAGTCAAAATTCTTTGGCAGAATTAGTCCATTGAGGGAGTTACTTGGGAAGCAAAAGCAAATATGCGGACCAAGTATCCACACCTCTTCTTCGCAAACTCAGATTCAGCTCAAGGTAATAGTTTTCCTTAAGCTTATTCAATTTCATGCTCAGATTTTCCATTATGAACTTGGTATCAGTTTCCATTGCATATTTGGTAATATGTTCATGAGTCAGTCCAGTCATGTATTCATGCATCAGATAGGCATGTTCAGTATGAAATTCAGTATGTCAGTGATGTCAGTGAGATAATCATGTTTTAGATGTTCGTGTTTAGTAAGTAAGTTCAGTCTACCAATATTCTCAGCTTAGGCAGTCTCATTCGAGGATGAATGTTCCCAAGGGGGAGATAATGTAAGACCCCACAAAATTCTTAGCTTAATTCAGTTCTTTAAGCTTGTTAAGGGGGCCCAGACTTAGAAAATTCTAGCTAAGTATTCAGACTTAGTGTTATTTTAGCCTTCGAAAGTTGGCAATCTTATTTTGCGACCTTTACATCCATTAAATATTGATGTTTAAGTTAATTCATGATCAGGAATGTCAGTAGGTATTCTCGGATAAGTTTCGGATTTTTCGAACTTCGTTTGAAGCACCTTTGGGATCCTAAACTAGTGAATCAATGCGATCTTGATGCGTCCGTCGACTATCACATTGATAAATGTTTTCCCAAGCTCCCAGCATCTAATTCCAGTGAACCAACGCGAACTTGATGCGGCATATTGGCTATCGCGTCGATGCTAATAACGCAGGGCGTCGGGGGTTTAGTTTACAGTCATTAAAAAGCCGCGTTCTCAGGGTTAATTAAGTCTTTTTCCCACGCCCTTCAGCCCCCATAACACGAAATTTAGCCCTCTTTTAGCAAGTTATATTCATTCTTTCACAAGTTGCTTAAGAATAAAAGCCCTAAGTGAATTAAATTCAAATTCAAGGCTCAAGATTTCACCATTAATTTTCCAGAATTCACCAACTAAGGTATGTGAAGTGTTCATCCAAGGGTTCCTTCCACCCTTAAAGTCCAAGAAACTCTTTTAAAGCTCATATAGAGTGATTTCATGATTTTTATGATTTGAATTAAAGTGTATTCATGATTTATTACAAGATTCATGTAGAGTTAATTAATATGTGTGCTTTATCATGTGAATTCATGTTGAAACTCTTGGAATTGTGTAATTAGAATTGGATCATGATGCCTATATGTTGTTTTAGTATTATGTGCATATATTGTGCCGCACAAGTGTTTGATGAATTGTCCATGTAAGTTGAATAGTGAAAAAAATGATATCATGTTAGCATGTATGCAAGTGTTTGCTTGAATGCCCAAATGAATGAATGATGACTAAGTAGTTAGTTACCATGTCTTAAGATTATGCCATGTATTTTAAGCTTATGCTATTGAGTCCTGGGGGTAATTAATTTCTTCTAATTTAGTTATTTGTCTAGAGCTGTGGTCAGTCACAAAGTAGAATCAGTCATGTCTCAATTAGTAGAACTCAGTCAATTACAGAACTTAAGAAAACTCAGTGAACTCAGAATCAGTCCAACTCAGTTCAGTAAAATCGATTCAGTTCAATTATACAGTACGATCAGTAACAGTTCAGTCTATCCTAGTACATTTTAGAATTCAGTCCTGTGTCTATTAAGTTGAGAGTATGATTCAGCACCAAGTGAACCCAAGGATGGGGACTCACCCACCAGTAGAGGGTGAAATCCTTAGAATCAGTCATTGCGTTTCAAAACTACGTAGCCAGTGTAGGTTGAGACATCAACCTGCCAGTTGAGGGTTGATGAGGTGATCTACCTGCCAGTTGAGGGTACCACCATTCTCGTTCAGAGTACCTGCAAGATGAGGGCAACTCAGTACTTGTCCTTACCCATGGCATGGTATTGACACCCTTCCAACTGGAGTTACAGGTTGGACCCCAAATCAGTTAGAGAAGGGGCATGTCGGTTAGATAATTATTTCCTACAGTCTCAATTTTAGATTCAGTCTCAATATGGAACTCAGTTTAATTTCACAGATTTAGGGCTGTCAGACACAGTCACTCAGCTCAGTATAAGATTCAGTATAGATCTATAGAATCAAGACTGTCAGATACAGTCATTCAGTTACCAGTAATTCAATATCAGTACACTCAGATATCAGTTAATCAGTGTTCAGATTCAATATTTAGTGTTATTACGATCTCAGTACAGTTTCCACATTTATGCATGTACTTTCATTAGTCATACTCATGATATTCAATTAGTATTGTTTATGCATATGAACCCATGCATTTCAGCCTACCTCACTGAGCATACCAGTACATTCAAAGTACTGACGCATACCTTTTTTTTGCGCTATGATGTCTTATATCATAGGTTCAGACGCACGAGCTCCCGAGCACCCTTAGCAATTCAGATTCTCATCATATAGAGTTAGTGGTGAGTCCTCATAGTTCGAGGACGTGATTATTTATTTTAGTATTTTAGTTCAGTTTTAGTAGTCGGAGTTAGTTGGGGACTTGTCCCATCAACTTCACAGTTCAGATAGTTTAGGTTGATCAGTTTTTAGTATTGATATTCAGTTTTTTTTGGTATTGTGATACCATATCCAGTATTATTTATAGTATTAAACCTTATGGCATGTTTTTCTCTAAATTTCCTCATATTTCAATATTATTGTTATTCAGTTATTACAGCAGGTACCAGTCATGGGTTAGCTTATAGTTCTTCGGGATTATGAGCACCGTGTAGCGTCCGAGGTACAGACTCGGGGCGTTACAGCTTTAGGCACCAATGTGAAGCCCTTGTCAAAACTCACAACCCTACCTTGGTAGTGCTGCTAGAAACAAAAATGGTAGATCACAAGCATCTCACTGAAATGCTTAAGTTCAACTCTCATTTGGAATTTAGTGTTGATAAAAGGAGAGGTGGTATTGTTATAATATGGAAGGAGGATGTTGTAAAGCTTCAGTTTTTCTCCATTTCCCCTAGGTCATACACTCTTGTTAAGGTAAATTCTAACCCCAGGCCTTGGCTTTTCTCTGCTATATATGTCAGCCCTAACCCCAACATGCAAACCACCCTTTGGGAAGAGTTATGCCAAATCTCTTTTAGCTATAAATTGGATTGGTTAATTGGTGAGAACTTCAATGAAGTCCTTAGAGCTAATGAGAAGTTAGGGGGAGCTCCCATCAATAATACCAGAATTAGGAACCTTTGGGACTGCCTAAAGTATTGCAACATGGTGGACCTAAGGTTTAGAGGTTGCAAATACACTTAGACAAATAAAAGACATCGTAATAGGATCAACCTTATCCAGGAAAGACTAGATAGGTGTGTCGCTAATGACTCTTGGATAAACCACTTCCCAGAGGCACTTGTCACACACCTACCTAGAACCAAGTCTGACCATTGTCCTCTACTCTTATCCCTTTCCAAGAGACGCCAAGGCACTCATAACGAACCTTTTAGGTTTCAACCCATGTGGTGTAATCACAGTACCTTCAGTGACTTGGTTAAAGAATGTTTTAGCCAACCTACTAACCTCCAGCAAGCTATCGCTATCTTCCAAAATCAAGCTTCGCTCTGGAATCATAATGTGTTTGGTAATATTTTTACCAAACTCAGAACTATTACTGCTAGGCTTGATGGCATTTAAAAGTCAAGAAGTTACTACACTAGCACTTTCCTCCAAAACTTAGAAAACAAGCTTCTTTATGACTATGAAGCTCTCCTAAAATGTGACGAGGATTTCTGGAAAACTAAATCCAAAATCACCTGGCTCACTGAAGGAGATGCCAACACTTCCTTCTTCCACGCTTCCACCATAAATAGAAGAAGGAAAAATGGGATTAATAAGCTTCATGATAATGTGGGGAATGTGTATAGAGGTGAAGACATCATTATGGCCCATGTGATGCAACACTTCACCAACCTCTATACTACCGGTCAAAGCCAATGCCCTAACAACCATTTTGTTCTCATTAATCACTCTAATGGGATTAATGCCACCATGAAAGTTGCCTTAGCAGCTCCTTTGAGGGATTCTGAGATCATGCTAGCCATTAAGTCTCTTAAGCCTCTAAAAGATCCTGGTCTCGATGGCCTCCACTCCCTTTTTTTTCAAAAGTTTTGGGCTGACATTGGCCCAAAGACAATATCCTTCTGTAAGAAAGTTTTCTCTAGCAGTAACATGCCTGTTGATAATAATAGTACCCTTGTTTGTCTCATCCCTAAATGTAGGAATGTCTCTAGCCTCAAGTACTACAGGCCAATTGATCTGTGCAACACTAGTTACAAGATTGTCACCAAAATCATTGTAAATAGAATCAAAACTATCCTCCAAAACATTATCAATCCTACTACAGGTCAAACACACACTGATGGATCAGCCAAGGGCAATCCTAGCCCGGGAGGCGTATTTCGTGGACGCAATGGGGAATGGCTTCTAGGATTCTATCAACACATTCCTCATACAAGTCTCACCATGGCTGAATTATTTGCGCTTAGATGTGGTCTTTGTCTAGCAAGAGAGCACAACTTCACCTATTTTGACATTGAATTAGACTCACCGGTGGCTATCCAAATACTAACTAATGATCACCCATTATATCATAACATTGTCTCTGAGTGCAGGACATTGTTGGCAGAGCTGGGAGCAGCATCTCCAACGCAGATATATAAACAACAAAATGCAGTGGTTGATTGCTTGGCTAAGGAAGGAACCACCATGGGATTCACAGAATTACCAACTGTTGTTACCAACCCCCCTCTTTTGTACTAAATTCTCTTTCAGATGATTGCTCCGGAAAAACTTTTAATCGTATTATAAGACAATCTATTTTGAACCCATAGGGTCAGGATTTGACCTTGAACAACTCTATTTTTGC
The DNA here is from genome assembly GCF_002878395.1 of Capsicum annuum. Classification (NCBI taxonomy): domain Eukaryota; kingdom Viridiplantae; phylum Streptophyta; class Magnoliopsida; order Solanales; family Solanaceae; genus Capsicum; species Capsicum annuum. Next base: position 177,302,429 of record NC_061120.1, on the reverse strand, counting down.
TCCTTCATCTGATAGGAGCACCAACCCACCCTCATCCCATTACCGACTAATGAGATTGTTCTCTTTTTAACCAAAAAAAATAATTAAGGATGATTTTGATAAAAATAAAACTCAAAAAATAATACTCCTTTATGCGTATTGGTTTAAAAATAAAAGGATAAAAAAAAAGAGAATATGGAATTTTTAAAAAAAGTTATACGACTCCACAGTAAAATGGGATGGGAGTAAGAAGAAAGAAAACAAATTGGTGGAGGATTGAGGAATTTGTGGTCACTGAGTTTCTTGTGAATCGGATAGCACAACTTTGTCGCAGCCATTATTCTCATTGTAAAATAGCAGAGTCTCGTTCCTTTTGAGTATAATTATTAGAAGGGCATCAAAGTGAAAGCCATGAATTTGGCTTCCATTATCCATAACAGCACTACTAGTCATTCCATCTCCACCTTCCACAAGATTTACCCAATTTATTCGCCTTCTACATGCCCAAAATGGCTTCACTTTCAGTTATCTCCTCTTCGCATTCCACCACCCACTTTAGGTAATAATGCTCATGTCTAAATTTCTTTTCTATATCTCCTTGAGTTTAAGTTTACTGAAGTGTCAGCGTACGAAATATTAATTATTATACTTGATCTGATATTGCAGATTACCCAATTCTTTACATAAAAAATTGAAAAAGAAAAATCGAGTAATCTGGAATAGCATGTCTAAGTTTAAATATTTTGTACACTGAAATTGCACAAAAGTTAAATTCTACTTCCTTTCCGTCCACCAAGACTTGGATATATAATATATATGTGAAGAATATTTTCTTGTCTCTGTTTGGAATTTGAACCTGAGATCTCGTGGTTATCAACCCACTTCGAAGACCAGTAAACTTGTTTGGATGGTTGTAACCTATTGTATTGCATTGTATTCTGTTAGTTAGTATAAGTACAATGTTTGTTTTGATTGTCACTTTAGTTTTAGTTAACAGTTGAGATCAAGTTGAGGTGTCGCCTTCAAAGTTGATACTTGTCAGCGAAGACCAGTTTGATGTCTGTGTATGTATTATGCCTAAATTTTATTGTATCGATAGTTAGTTCCATTGTTAGGTAACGATGAATAGTTTGATTTTGGTGATGACCAATTTGGTGTGATCACATCGTTACCTTTTTTTTTCTTTTCTTCTCATTTTGACTTTACTTGTTATTTAATAATTATATTTTATCCTTTATCCTACCTTTACAGTGTAGCTCTACCTCTGCCCAACACCCTTCTCTTTTTTGTAGATTAATCTTTCTCATTGTTGATGTGTGACATTATGTAACACGGAGAACAATACAATATACCCAAACATTACGTTCATAAAAACAATACAATATGATACATTATGAAACAATCGGTAACAACCATCCAAACAGAGTTCAGACTTGGTGCTTGTATATTCCCTTTTGTTGTTGCATATTTTCTTTAACATTGAACATGACATTAAACTTTCTTTTTGTTTGCAGTTGGGTGCATTTATAGACAAAGATATAGTGCGGTAGTATCCTGCTTGAGAAAATCCGAACAAAGGGAAGAATCGCCTACTGCTGGTCAGAAATAAGTAGAATTCTTATTATTGTGCTTGTTTTCTAAAGAAAAGAAAAACCTGAGTGAAGGAAAACAAAATGATAAGAATTTGGAAGTTGGGATTTCCCAGTCAGATCTTCAATATATCTAGTACTATGAACCAAAAACCGTACTAGAAACGTATCTTAGTTTATCATGCATAACGACCTCCCCTCATTTTTCTTGTTGCCATACCAAATGATGCCGTACAAGTGAAAAGAAAATGCTACCGCGAACATTCCTGGATCCATGAAATATTACCTCACACTTCTTTATGTACTCTCTGTCATAATATTTTAACTAAGTCAGCATCTTTAGTTCTATAAGAACGTTGGTTATTAAAAATAATATGACGATCCCTGCTTCCATATGATTGATTTATATGCCAAACATAACTCCCACCCACCACTGTGGAAAGAAGATAAATGGGGAACTTAGTTCAAGTTTCGGTCACCATTTAATTACCAGAGTAATAAATCTTTTTTTCACCTGCAAGCCCTTTTGAAGGTCAAGGTTAGTTGTCCATTATAATCTTCCCCACCAGATCCTTTTAATTTGATCTCCGTTGGTTAATTTTACCAAAATGGCTTCAACTGACTATCCAGCTAACATGAAAACTATAGCAAAGGAGATAAATGATATCCATCTGTCTTGAGAATTTCTATTAGCATGTTCTAAGGTCATTGTGTGTCAGTCCTTTTTCTGTTAGAATATAATGTGCCCGGAAAAAATTAATTCTGCTGAGTATACTAAGTCATCACAGTCACGTAATGGCACTAATGATATTAAGATGTCTCATAATACATTTGCTGTTGATGAAGCAGAAAAACGAACTCAAGGATCTGGCAATTATGTGTCTTCTGTCAGGACGGTTGCCTTGTGTGTAAGTAATTCCATGCTATGGACATAACAGCATTTAGTGTTGTTCATACTGATCTAGAGCACTCTAAATTTGAAGGAAATATAGTGATGGATTTATGTAGGTGTTTTCAGCAGTGGCATTTGGTGTTGGCGTGGGGTTCACGGAAGGAGTTACCAAGGCATCTGAATTTTTCGCCGGGTAAAGAGTCGAACTATTTTTCTCAGCTTATTGAATATTTAAGCCTATAAATTTTGGAAATACTTGAAATTCTTTGTTGTTTTAAGATGATAGAACCTCTAATCCTTATTGCGACTATGGAATGCGGAGTACTTGAAAATTATTCATAATACTAAAGATGACAAGAATATAAAGCTATTTATAGTTGCCAGTATATAATATCTCCATGATTTCAAGATATTTTTCAGGGGTTGGAGTGGATTGTGGTGAGAGAGAAAGTTCTTACAACTTCTAAATATACAATAGCTTGATCCTTTGCGTATCTTTACTGATTTTTTTTTAGGCAATGTGGTAGTCACCAGGTAGAATAGTAATTTGACTATGTGTTTCACTGTGAGAGACTAATGTATCAGGGCTCATCCTAAGTAATGGAAGTAGGCCAAAGATTCTTCACTTCAAAGTTAAAAATCTCACATATAGGTTATCAAGTAGAGCAAGTTATTCATTTGATACACACATTCAGGGGCTTGGCCCCTGCAAAGAGTTGATATGGGGTTAAGCCTAGAACAATGTTCTTGGAGTTATTAACTGCGCCAATTGAATAGGTTACATGTTTGATTGGGGAAAGAGCTCTGGTCAGAAATGAGGATCTCTGAAGTTTCCTTTCAGCCAAGTCATAGAATTAGCCCTGGCTGTACTCTTTATCACATAAGTGCAAGATGTTGCATAGACCTATTCGTCTGGACATTAAAATTTGATTGTTTACCAAAAGTATTACTCCTGACGGTAAACATGATCCATTGTAAAATTTCAAGCCTGCTTTCTTTTGTCATCTTTCTGTAAAATTTTTTTTTTTTTGAGAATGGGTAAGTAGTATTCTTCAGCATTAACGAAGTGCTAGTCACCATCAAAAAGTGATTACAGCCATGACCCAAAAGGTTACAAACTTCCTATTAGATCTATGCTTTGATCTACATCTTCAATACATAATTGTTTACACCAAAAAGTAAAGATACTAAGCAATTCCATTTAACTTTGTGAATGGTATTAGATCTATCTTCAAAACATCTTCCATTTCTTTCTGTCCAAACAGACTACCACATGCACAATGGGATCAATTTCTACCATCTCTTTTGAGTTTTGCTATCCCTCTTCTAATCCAACAGCTTAGGAGGTCATAGGTATGTCTGCCATAGTCCAACTGACGCCAGTGATGTTTAGGACTAGCTCCCATAACTGTGTAGCATACTTACAATGCAAAAAGAGTTGTTTATTAGTTTCTCCAGTTAAGTCGCGCAGAAAGCACCTAGGAACTAGTGGCCTTCCTTTGCTCTGCAACACTTCTTGAGTGAGACATGCTCTTCTGATGACTAACCATGTGAATCATTCCACCTTAGTAGGTGTCAATCCTTTCCAAATGTCGTTCCAATGGTATTGTCTACCACTATCTGCTCCCTGTATCCCTCTTCTATAAGAACTGTTTACTATAAAAAGCCCCTCTTTGGTATGTTTCCAAATTACTCTATCATTGACATTTGTGGAGATGTCAACTCCACTAAGTATTTCCAGTAGGGAGGCTACTCTAGCACTTCCCAGTCATTCAAAAGTCTCCTAAAGGAGAGATCCCACCCTTGTGCGGTCCAGCATTCACTAATTTTGGCTTCAGGATTGTTGCATATAGAGAAGAGGTCCGGGAAGATTTCAGTCAGGGGGCTTTGGTTGATCAAGTATCCTTCCAGAATTTAATTTTGTTGCCATCTCCCACCTTTAGTGTCAGATTTTCTTCCATTGAACCCCACAAAGCCCTAATGGATCTCCAAACTCCCGACCCATAAGGCACTAAGACTGGCTTTGAGACCCATGGACTTTGTTCTCCATATTTTGTCACTACCACTTCCTTCTAAAGGGTCCTCTCTTCACTGGTATACCTCCATAACTATTTCATAAGAAGGTTTTTATTCTGCACTCTCAGTTTTTTGATACTCAGCCCCCTCTTTCCTTACTTAGCATCAGTGTGTTCCACTTCACTAGGTGGTACCCCTTATCTTCTTTACCTCTTTTCCACAGGAAGTTTCTTCTGAGCTTATCTGTCTTTTTCACCACCTTAGAAGGAATTGGGAATAGAGACATAACATAGGTGGTAAGTGCATCCATTACTTAGTTTATCAATATCACTCTACCTCCCAAGGAAAGATATTTGGTTTTCCATCTTACTAACTTCTTTTCTGTCTTTTCTATAATCCCATCCCAAATTTCCAATGCTTTGTGCCTATAACCTAGGGGCATTCCCAAGTAAGTGGCAGGCAACCTCTCCACTTTGCAGCCTAGTATATTTGCCAAAAAATCTGAATCTCGAGGAACATCTTTGATAGGAATCAAGCTACTCTTTGCCCAATTGACCCTAAAGCCTGCTACAACTTCGAAAAGAACTAAAACCAGCCTGATGTATCTCATTCGCTCAATCTCGGGTTCACAAAAAATTAAGGCATTATCTGTATATGATAGATGACCAATTTCCTTTCCACCCCCACTTCTGTCTCCTATTTGAAAACCCTTTATCCATCTCTTTTGTGAGGCTATCGTCATCATGTTGTCAAAACCCTCCATTGCCAAAATAAACAGAAAAGGGGATAAAGGATCCCGTTGTCTTAATCCCCTTTCTGAAGGAAAGAAACCCAAACAAAAAAACTGACTGTCTTTATACACACTTCTATCCACTTCAACCATTTGTGTCCAAAGCCCATCTGCCTCATAGTGTTTAATAATAAGGACCAATTTACATGATCATAAGCCTTCTGGATGTGTAATTTGCATAGTAATCCTACAGTTCCATCTTTCATTCTTGAAGTCTATGCATTCACTAATGATTAGTGCAACATCCATAATTTGCCCCCCTTTTGTAAAAGCCATCTGATTCCAGCTTATTCACCACCTTCTTTAGTCTCTCTGCAAGTAGCTTGGCCATGATCTTGTATACTCCTCCAATCAGGCTAATTGGTCTGTAGTCTTTTAGTTCTGAAGCCCCAGTCTTCTTAGGAATCAGTGCAATAAAGGTTGCATTAAAACTCTTTTCAAAAGTCCGATTGGAATGAAGTTGTGCCAATGTATCTATTATATCTCCCTTCTAGACATCCCAGAAAGTACAGAAAAAGATCATTGGAAAGCAATCTGGGCCTGGAGCTTTCTCCTTGGCACATAATTTGATTCATTCCAATATCTCATCCTCCTCAAAAGATCTTTGTAACCAAGTTTGCTCCTCTTCAGATAACATAGAAATTCCTTGTAGCTTCAAATCAGGTCTCCAAGGTTCAGTTTCTTTGTACAACTTCATGTAGAAATCCTGGATAGCTTCTTTGAGTAATAATGGGTCTTTAACAGTGTTCCCTTCAACCTCTAACTGTTCCATTAAATTGTATCTCTTATGAGATGTTGCAATTCTTTGGAAAAAATTGGTATTTTTGTCCCCTTGTTTCAACCATTGTATCCTGGATCTTTTTCTCCATGCAATCTCCTCCAATCCTGCTAATTCTTCAAAATCCATGGCCAAGTTGGCCTTCTGTAATATTTCATCATCAGTATGGACCCTCTGTTCCTTCTGTTCCTGGATGCTCTCCCAATTTGCAATTTGGTTGAGTATATCATCCTTTTTCTGCTTCCAGTTATCTCTATTGCCTTTACTCCATTCCTTCAATTTAACTTTCAACGTCTTCAGTTTGTCAGCCAGAATGTGACCTGCTCTGCCCTTAACAACAAAAGAACACCACCACTCCTTTACCTTATCTTTAAATCCCTCCACTTCCAACCACCACGATTCAAATTTGAAATATGACTTCTTCCGTTCCCAATTCCCGCAAGTCAGCATAATAGGGTTGTGATCAGAAGTCAGCTTTGGCATCACTTCTTATTTTATGTGTGCAAAGCTTTCCCCCCATTGAGCACAGTGAAGGATTCTATCGATTCTTGAGGCACACCCATGGTCTTTCCCTCTTCTCCATCTAAAAGGTCCTCCAAATAAAGGAGGATCAATCATTTCCAGCTCCTTAATACAGGCCGAGAAATCTGACATAGCACCACCGAGTCTGCTGCTTCTGTAAATAGTGAGCAAACAATTTCTTGATGCTGCTTATGAAAAGCAATAAAATTCTCATTTTGCCCGTAAAAAGTGTGTTGTCTGCTCAGCTTGACCTCCTAGTCCTATTATTATGGACAAATAAAAGAACTGTTAGTGTTCCTCTGTATTTGTGGATCTGTTGGACCTTGTGGTTTTCCTTTGCTGGAGAGACATGAGCTAGATCCACAACTTCTATCAGATACAGTCCACGGAAGAAGTAGCTTACATCTGAGAGGACTAAATCCATCCGAAACAATGAAGTGGTAAATGTTATTGTACTGGATTGCACTGAGGATTGATTTTTATTCGGGACTGATCTGAGTTGTTTGATTTTTGTTTATTACTCAATTTTAGACAATGCGCCGCCTTCCTAGGTCTTCTAATTTGTTCCTATCAAGTTCCAGTGCTTTCTAGGCTTTACTGCTCCTGGATTTACTGGTTTTAGCTGTGCATTTTCAGGTATCTGCTGGAGCAGAGCTTGTCAGTGGACAATTTGTTTGTATTTGTTCTGATATTCAAATATTTCAAAGTACCACTTATGTATCAGGTGCGGTGATGATCTTTTCTGCACTTACTCTCCGAACTCACATCATTGTGTTCATTTTGGTCCTACTTTTCTGCACTTATGTATCATGATGCAAATGTATGTATTGGATCTACAGAACCGGGTGCTCTCGTATGGAATTGCCGGTGCCATAATCTTCAGATTATCCATCATACTGCTAGGAACAGCGACCCTGCAGGTTGGCTGCTAATTTCATTGCAGAAACATGTAATTGCACAAACATGCAGAAGTTCCAACTTCATCTCCTTCATCTCCCTACCCAGAGACGTACACACTTGTCACGACCCAAACTACTGGACCGTGTGGACACCTACGCTATTCTAAGCAGCTAGGAGAACCCTTATTACCCAACTAAAAATATGCGGAAGGCTTCTGTTTTAAGAGAATACTGGATTAAATATAATAAGGTAAATTAAATATTAATAAATAAACTTTTTCAAAAAACTTCTTACAAGTGTCCTTCATTATCCCAAGACTTGGTCAGACATGTACAAGAGCTATCTACTACAACATAGACTGACAAAAAAATAAATAATACAAAGACTCTAACATCTGCCGGGAAGAAAGTGCAGAAGTTAGTGCTGAATATTGTCATCCATCTAGTAACTGCGAACTAACCTTCATTCAGTCTACACCCCAATAAGGAATGTAGAAGAGTAGGATCAGTACAGCCACACATACTGATAGGCATCATCGGCCGACCGTGTTAGTTCATATAATCATAAAATAGAATTAAGGAAAATAAATTATGACATCTTGAATGGAATATAATTCAACTAAGGTTTTAATAACATTATTACTTTACCTATATAACTTACATCATCCAACTACTCTTCCAACTCCATCAATATTATATTCACTACTAACATACTCTAGCCTTATTAATTCACACAATCAATCACAATCCAACTCTAATACATCACTATTCCTCTTTATTCACCTTATCTTTTTCATTACTCATATTCACAGGAACAAACCCGTAATCATAGACAACCCACACTAAACTCTCGGGCTAACAACCAAATGCTCTCTTATAATATTAAAGAATGATAACTAGCCATTCTGGTAAGCTACGATTAAAACACGTATAAATGAAGCAAGTCAACCAAC
>NC_061120.1:177259453-177291011 GCF_002878395.1 Capsicum annuum | reverse complement strand
TGGTAAGCTACGATTAAAACACGTATAAATGAAGCAAGTCAACCAACATATAAGTACAAAGTTTCACAGATTTGGTTCAGAATGGCGATAAAACACTGAATGATCAGCTTTACTATGAATCATGCCAAACTCCTGAATAACTGTGCTAAACTTTCCGAACCAGGCTCGAGGAGATTGTTTCAACTTTCAAACCATAGAGTGACTTGTGCAATCGACATACGAGGCTACTAGACTCCCCCTGAGCAACAAAACCAGGTGGTTGCTCCATATAAACTTCTTCCTCAAGATTACCATGCAGAAAAGCATTCTTAATGTCCAACTGATAAAGAGGCCAATGACGAATGACAGCCATAGAGAGAAAAAGACGGACAGATGCTATTCTTTGCATGGTCGACCATCCAAAAATGCTCATATTGCTCAGTCTAACACCACAGATGATCAACGTGTATATTTATCTGACAAGGAATATAATGAGTATCTTCAGTATCAAGCAAGTAAGCATATATTTCTACCAATAGCCTCAACTGCAAAATCTCCTACCTAAAGATCATGGGTTGTGGACTCAGGTGCTTCTGACCATATTTCTGGTGACAAATCACTTCTGTCTGATATTGTTTATTCACAATCTCTTCCTGCTATACTTTAGCTAATGGAATTCGAATAGAGCCAAAAGGAGTTGGACAAGCCAAACCCTTATCTTCTGCCACTCTAGACTCTGTTCTTTATGTCCCTGGTTGTCCTTTTAATCTCGCATCTGTTAGTCGTCTGACACGTGCCCTTAATTGTAGTATAACTTTTTTTTTATGATTTTTTTCTAATGTAGGACCGCGAAACGGGACAGACAGTTGGCATAGGACATGAATCACAGGGCCTTTACCATCTTATCTCTTCAAATTCCTTCACAGCATGCTCCACTACAGATCTTCCTGACCTTATTAACAAACGTTTGGGACATCCTAGTCTATCCAAGCTACAAAAGATGGTGCCTAGTTTGTCTAGTCTATCCACATTAGATTGTGAGTCGTGTTAATTTGGGAAACACACCCGTGCTACTTTTTCACTTAGTATTGAGAGTCACTCAGAGTTTATTTTCTCATTAGTTGATTTCGATGTTTGGGATCCTAGTAGAGTCAGTTCACCCTTAGGATTTCGTTACTTTGTTACATTCATCAATGATTTTTCAAGATGTACTTGGGTTTACTTAATGAAAATCGTTCTGAGTTATTCTTTATATTCAAAAGTTTTTGTGTTGAAATACAAAATCAATTTGATGTTTCTATTCGTGCTTTTCGTAGTGATAATGCCTTAGAATACTTATCCTCCCAGTTTCAGGAGTTCATGACTCATCAAGGAATCATTCACCAAACATCATGTCCATAACCCCTCAATAGAACGGTATAGCAGAAAGGAAAAATAGGCATCGCATTGAGACTGCTCGCACTCTTCTCATTGAATCCCATGTTCCACTGCATTTTTGGGGCGATGCGGTCCTCGCATCTTGCAATCTCATTAACAAAATGCCATCATCTTCAATCCAAAATAAGGTTCCCCATTCCATACTATTTCCTCAGTCACATCTCTACTCTATCCCCCTTCGTGTTTTCCGGAGCACATGTTTTGTTCATAACTTAGCCCCAGGAAAAGATAAATTAGCCCCTCGTGCTCTCAAATGGGTCTTTCTTGGTTACTCTCGAGTTCAAAAAGGGTATCGATGCTATTCATCTGATCTGGGTCGCTACCTTATGTCCGCTGATATCACATTCTTTGAATCTCAACCTTTCTATACATCTTCTGATCATCTTAATATCTCTGAGGTTTTACCCATACCTCCAGTCTTACACACACCAATCTTTGAGGAATCTATGATTACTTCTCCATCTCCAACTACAGTGCCACCACTTTTGACTTATCACCGCTGCCCACGTCCAGTATCAGTCCCAGATGATTCATGTCCTCCTGCGCTTGACGCTTCCCCTACTGCGGACTTGCCTCTTTCTAGTCAACCAGTTGCACTTCAAAAAGGTATAAGATCCGCTCGTAATGCTAACCCACATTATACTTTCTTGAGTTATCATCGTTTGTCATCACCCCATTATGCTTCTGTATCATCTTTGTCCTCTATTTCCATTCCTAAGACTACAGGTGAAGCACTTTCCATTCAGGATGGAAACAGGCTATGATTGATGAGATGTCTGCTTTACATACGAGTTGTACTTGGGAGCTTGATTCCCTTCATGCAGGTAAATCTATTGTTAGTTGTCGTTGGGTTTATAAAGTCAAAGTTGGTCCAGATGGTCAGGTTGATCGACGGAAGGTTCGCCTTGTTGCCAAAGGATATACACAGATCTTTGGGCTTGATTACAGTGACACTTTTCTTTCTTGTGGCTAAAATAGCATTTGTCCGTCTTTTTTCTCTCTGTGGCTGCCGTTCTTCATTGGCCTCTTTTATCAGTTGAACATTAAGAATGCTTTTCTGCATGGTGCTCTTGAGGAAGAAGTTGTGGTTTTGTTGCTCAGGGGGAGTCTAGTAGCCTTGTATGTCGATTGCGCAAGTCACTTTATGGTTTGAAACAATCTCCTCGAGTCTGGTTCAGAAAGTTTAGCACAGTTATTCAGGAGTTTGGCATGATTCGTAGTGAAGCTAATCATTCAGTGTTTTATCGCCATTCTGAACCAAATCTGTGTATTTATTTGGTGGTTTATATTGATGATATTGTTATCACTGGCAATAATCAAGATGGTATCTCTAACTTGAAGCAACATCTCTTTCAGCATTTCCAGACTAAAGACCTTGGTAGATTGAAATACTTTCTAGGTATTGAGGTTGCTCAGTCCAGCTCAGGTATTGTTATTTCTCAATGCAAGTATGCTTTAGACATTCTTAAGGAAACAAGAATGATGGAATGTCGACCCATTGACACTCCTATGGATCCAAATGCTAAACTTTTGCCAGGACAGGGGGAGCCACTCAGTGATCCTGAAAGGTATAGGCGGGGTTGATTGGAAAGTTGAATTATCTTATAGTGACTAGACCTGACATCTCTTTTCCTGTGAATGTTGTAAGTCAGTTTATGACTTCCCCCTGTGATAGCCATTGGGATGCAGTTGTTCGGATTTTGCAATATATAAAGTCATCTCCAGGTAAAGGACTACTCTTCGAAGATCGAGGTCATAACTATATCATTGGATATACAAATGTTAATTGGGCAGGATCATCCTCTGATAGACGTTCTACATCTGGATATTGTGTTTTAGTAGGAGGTAATTTAGTGTCCTGGAAGAGTAAGAAACAGAGTGTGGTTGCTCGATCTAGTGCCGAAGCAGAATATCGAGCAATGGCTGCAGCAACTTGCGAGCTGGTTTGGATCAAGCAATTGCTGAGAGAATTAAAATTTGGAGAAATTGGTAAGATGGAACTAGTATGTGATAATCAGGCAGCCCTTCATATTGCATCTAATCCAGTGTTCCATGAGAGGATCAAGCACATAGAGATTGATTGTCACTTTGTCAGAGAAAAGATACTCTCGGGAGATTGTTACAAAATTTGTGAAGTCGAGTGATCAATTTGCAAATATCTTCACCAAGTCCCTCACCAGTCCTCGTATTAATTATATTTGTAACAAACTTGGTACATATGACTTGTATGCACTAGCTTGAGGGGGAGTGTTAGAATATGAATAGGAATAGCATACTGAATTCTACTTAGGAAAGGATTGTAATGTAGTGTCCTATTAGGAATAGGATTGGAATGTAGTGTCTATAAATAGGGTCTCAATGTAATAATTTAGATACAACAATTCAATAATATTCTATCATATTTTTCACATGGTATCAGAGAAGGTTTTGTGAGAAAATTTCTGGGAAGAAAACTCAATAAGACAGCCCGGTACTTTAATTTCCGGCGACTGTTAAGTCCAATTTGAGCCCTCGTCTATTTTTTAAGTGTTGTGTGCGAAAACCAACACCACCACGAGGTGAGAAACACCTAGGCGAGCAAATCCTAGTGCTCGAATCTTATCTCCGGCGATCCACGCGCCGCCGGAACTGTCAGATCTGTGCCTCACGTGCTTCACGCGCCGGCACGTGCGGTTTATTCCGGCCAAGTTTTTTTTTTCAGCTAGGTCACCACTTCATTACAAAGCTGTACCAATAGTTTTTTCTTGATTTCGACAAGTCTTTCAAGATTCCGATCACCGGAACCTAAATTCCGGCGATTTTTCTGGCAGTTTCTTTTTTTAGTAGCCTCGCTTATTCATTCCGAGGCTGGTCATATGATTATTTTCTGATTCCGGGCAACCTTCGAGCATCAGATCTTATATCTGGGGACTTTTCTTTTTTCCGGGCCAAATTCCAACTGTATTTCTTTTTCATGATTAAATCTTAATCTTAATGAGGAGATCAGAAACTCAGATGTCAGAGCTTATGAAGAATCAACGGAGGGAAGGTCGATTTGGAAGATCTCGACCTAGGTGTAGTTATTGTAAAAGGTTTGGACATACTCGTGGCATATGCTATTCTCGACCGATATAGGACTCCAACACATATAACACAATCAAATACCCAATGAATCAACAATACAGCAATAACAAATCAAACAGTGCTCACAAACAAGTCACATAACCATCAAAAGTATCAACCATACTGTAAACATCCACAGGATCAACACAAATATGTACACACATGCTATGAGACTTATTTTTGCCCAAATAGTCATGACCTGCAGGGAACAATCTATGTTCATGTACCGTACTAGCGTGGTACCCGATCCACCATATACATATCCGTACCAGCGTGGTACCCGATCCAACATACACATATCCGTACCGACGTGGTACCCGGTCCAACATACACATATCCGTGTACCGGCGTGATACCCGATCCAACATACACATATCCGTACCAGCGTGGTACCCGATCCAACACATACATATTCGTACCGGAGTGGTACCCGATCTAACATACACATATCCATACCGACGTGGTACCCAATCCAACACATACATATCCGTACCGGCGTGGTAATCACATACATATCCGCATCGGCGTGGTACCCGATCCAACATACACATATCCGTACCGACGTGGTACCCGATCCGACATATACATATCCGTATCGGCGTGGTACCCGATCCATCATAAACAAGTAATATCAATATCAAATTTACACTTCCTCACAACATACAACACAATGTACTAAGTTTACAAGTACACTTGAAGTCATGAGACAATTCCATCAAGTAAAGGGCAGCCTGGTGCACTAAAGCTACAGCTATGCGCGGTGTCCGGGGAAGGGCCCCACCACAAGGGTGTATCGTACGCAGCCTTACCTTGCATTTCTGCTAGAGGTTGTTTCCAAGGCTTGAACCCGTGACCTCCTGGTCACATAACAGGAACTTTACTAGTTACTTCAAGACTCCCCTTCTGACAATTCCATCAAGTAAATTTGAATAATCATTTATATACGCATCAACAATCCAAACATCAACAAGCCATTCATGGCATTAATATAAGGAGCTATCATTATCAAACAAACCTCTCATAGGCACATTTCAATAAATCATCTTATCACCAATTTAGCCTCTCGTGGGCATCCAATAGATAAAGTGCTTTTATCAATACCAAAACAAGAATATCATAAAATAAATCACAATTTAACACTTAAGCTGCAAGTCACTATTGGAGTATTACTTACTCATTAATTATTAAAATGTCACTATCTATTTCCATATAATACAATCATCACACTAATTAAATTCATCTATCCTTTAGATATTACTATGCTCATCAGTACTTAATCCTAGCATGGTTCTCCTCACTATATTATTGTCCAACACATACAACTTAATACCATTATAACTTAACTAGGTTCATCACCAGAACAACTAAGAACTATCATATCCACATCCTTCATTTAAAACAATTTTATTGCAGCACATAGCACATAATATCACAAATATCACATAATTAATCAATAATATAGTTTTTGGGATTAAAGTTAAGTTCTCGTGTCTTTATCGACCTCAACTTCGTGCCCGCAGGCCTAGACATGCTTTCTCCCATCAATTCTAAATTATGAAAATATAAAATAACACAATCTTCTACTCATTAAACCTAGCCTACCTGGACGCCAAACTTTTGAAAGAAACAAGCTACAACAAAGATGCTCTTTCCTTTCCTTCATGCCTTGGAATAATTAATCATCTAAAAATCAAGCAATTATAAGAGTAATAAGCAATTTCTCTTCAATCAAATATCTTGGGGATTCAAACCCACTAATTCTACCCTTCATTCAAGGTCTATATCATCCTCCAAATTCAATTAATCATTAATTAGCTTTTTCAAGCTTAACCCATCTCCATTAATGGAGTTTTTATACTAAAGGTCTCATCTTTACGGAATTCAAGGTTCCTAACTATCAAAATTCATAATCTAGTTTATGAAATTCATGTTAGGAATCTTTAATGTATAGTTTAGAACCAACTCTAGGTCATATTAAAAACACTCATGAGTATTCCCCAAAAGAATTCCACCATTAAAGGTCTTTTTAAGGATTTCAAGATGTTAAAGAATTAAAAGACGAAGAAAATAATGGAAAAACTTACCTCAACGAAGGAGTTTCACCTTAGACTTTGGGAAATCACCTCTCTAGGGTTAGGAAATGAAATTTGGGGTTTTTAGACCTAAAATACGGTTGAAGCTGATTTAAATATCATCAGAATTTTCATTATAGCGAAATCCCATTTCAGTCCGGACAGTGTTCATTAAAACAGCCATAACGTTTTACTCTGAATTCGGATTGAGGAACGATTTGTTGCGTTGGAAAGAGGACTCAGAGATCTTTAATTTGGTAGGTGGACCCCTAACTCCTTATATTATATGAGATACGATCATTTGAAGTTAGCCCTAATAGAAACCCATATCAAAACTATATCGAAAAGAAAGTTATAAACTTAACTATATGTTAGGGATATTGTACGACCTTAATTCATCCTAAAAGAACTTTAAAATTAAAGTATTGATATTAAAACTCATGAATAATTAAATTCATCGAGCTTGAGTCTATCTAGACACATCCGAAGGCTAAAATCTTCGCCGAAAAATTTGAGGTGACATAACAAATAAAATATTTGCTATTTTGGACCCAAGTTAATATTGAGGAATGAAATTTAATAATTTTCATTAATTTATTACGAATAATTTAGTAACGATGAAATGGGTCGTTACAACACTATTCAAAGTTATTCACATTTATCATTTTGTCATTTCAGAGATTTGAGGCAGTCAACTTACTGTTGGCTGGGGTTCTTCTATACTCATCATTCAAGGTGAATTCTCTTTTTTATCTACATTCACGTGCAGTAAAATACCATCTTTTAGCTTCTTTTTTCCGTTGATGCAATGTTTTTAAGAAGATAAACTTATGTTACATGATCCTTAGTTTGCCTTGATGTAGCCAAGTTGAACGATTGACATGAATGGGGATACTTTGTAGTAGTTCTTCACATTAAAATATAGCGAAGTACTTATGCTTATACATACATATGTGTGAAACTTTCACATATGTGTGCCTGATACTTAAATAAATCTAAAGTGGATACATATTCTTAGTCGAGTCCATGTAATGTAACATACATAATTTTTTTGAGATGCCCATGTAACATAGATATAACCTACATTGCTTGGACTCTTCAAAAATATAAGCGGGTGCATGTCGGATTCTTCAAAAACAGTGTATTTTTTGGAGAATCCAACACGGGTGCAACATCGAGGTGAAGAGTCTATGGAACTTAGGATATAACAAGCATGCCCCAGAAAATTCTGAGACATGCACATATCCTTGCGGATATCGTTCATGGGAGATAGGAAACGGGGTCGGGATTAGGAGTGACGATTGGATGCTCATTTTCATGATATCACCTGGAGGTCTCAAAGAATCTTCTCCCTGTTTATAATTGTCTTACTCCAGTAATGCTTATGATTCTCATTTTCTGCAACTGTTATTTTTTATGTTTAAATAAATTTGCAAAGTATCTGTTTAAGACTAGTGCCTCAAAAGCTGGAGATTAGTTGTATTTGCTGTGTAATTCAAAATACAGCTTTAAACTAGGATTTAAATTTGGCTAAATAAGGCTGCAATCTTCCATAATCGGATTTATTACATTTACTGATCTTTAAGCCATAATTGTTAGAGATAATGATAGCTTATTTTACTCTTTTTTATTGCGCTTTTTCAATTATGATTTTATGTATAAACGTGGCAGTGATCAATGAAATTTTATGAAGTTTTCTGCTCTTTCTTTTCTTTGTTAACGATTTGTTTTTCTCTTCAACATATTGGTATCAGAGCATTGCCATCTTTAGGGACCTGTGAGAAGAGAGTGAATAAAAAAAACACAAGTTCTTTCTATATAACCATTCTTTAAACCTAAGTTGCTCGGACTCGGTGTGGGTATCCGATACGGGTACGGATCTAGAGGTCGGATCCTTCACGGTCTCAATTTAAAGATTCGGGGATATGGATCTAGGGATGGATACGGGTGCGGGGATTCGGCAAAAAATAATTTAAATATCTAAAAATAGAGTTATAAAACATAAATTATGAGATATTATAGGGAAAACTTGAGGAGAAAATATTGCTTAATAAGAAAATCCGGAAAGGAAATAAAAAGAAAAGCAATAGCATAGAAATTTCTATATACAAGGTATTCCATTTTCTTCAATTTCACCTTAGCTTTAGTTTTGATTATAGAATTTATTAAATCTGTCCGGACTTTCCCAGTCGATTTTGGTCAAAATACCCAAAATCGGTTGACCAAATTGGGTATAGATCCCACACCCACACCCACACCCATGTCGTGTCGATACGGGTGTGGCACCGAAAGTGAAGAGTCCGAGTAACTTAGCTTTAAATTGTTATCTTAAATAGTTTATAGAAAATGAATTCTGAAACAAGCTTTCTAACTCCACCTGTCTTCAATAGTGAGAATTATCAAGCTTGGACAATTAGAATGATGGTTCATTTTGAAGCACTGGATCTCTGGGAAGCAGTAGAAAAGGACTATGAAATAACTCCTCTTGGAGCTAATCCAACAGTGAATTAGATGAAACATCACAAGGAGAGAAAGACAAGAAAAGTCAAAGCCAAAGCATGCCTTTTCTCTGCAGTATCCCCTTCAATTCTTACCAAAATTATGCAAATGAAGTCTGCTATAGAAATTTGGGAGTATCTCGAAACGGAATACCAAGGAAATGATAAAGTGCAGAATATGCAAGTGATGAATCTGATTCGGGAATTTGAAATGAAGGGAATGAAAGAATAAGAAACTATAAAACATTATGCAGATCAGCTACTTGACTTAGCCAATAAGGTGAGATTGTTTGGTAAGGATTTTACTGATGAAAGAATTGTTCAAAAATTCTTGTCACACTTACTGAGAAATATGAAGTCACAATCTCTTCTTTAGAGAATTTTTAGGATCTGTCAAGCATTACCTTGGCAGAAATTGTTAAAGCTTTGCAGGCATTGGAGCAAAGGAGAATAATGAGGAAAGAAGGTTCTATTGAAGGTGCTTCTCAAGGTAAATCACAGAACGAGTCATACAAGGGAAAAAAAGAACCAGAAGCAAAGGCAAGGCAATAATTACAACAATCAAGGAGGAAGTAATCCACCCTGCCCTCATTGCAAAAAGACAAACCACTCTCAACAAAAATGTTGGTGGAGACCAGATGTCAAGTGCAACAAATGTGGTCAACTGGGCCATGTGGAGAGGGTATGAAGTCACAAACGCAACAAGAAGAAGTCGAGGCTGCTGTAAATCAATATGAAGAAGAGGAATTGTTTGTAGCAACTCGTTTTGCTAGCAAAAGCACTTCTGAAGTTGATTGATAGCGGATGCACAAATCATATGACCAATGATCAAGAGCTCTTTAGAGATCTAGATAGATCTGTTATTTCCAAAGTCAAAATTGGAAATGGAGAATATCTTGACGCAAAAGGCAAAGGAATAATTACAATTCGAAGCTCTACTGGTGTGAAACTTATAACTGATGTTTTCTTTGTTCATGATCTTGATCGAAACCTTTAAGTGTTGGGCAGCTACTTGAAAATAGTTTCAAAGTGTTGTTTGAAGGAAAAGCATGTGTCATCAAGGATTCGAATAATAAGGAGATGTTCAAGGTCAAGATGAGATGAGAGGAAGGAGTTTTTCCTTGAATCTATTGGACGAGGAGCAAGCAATAGTTTTCAGGTTGGAAAATGATTCTGAGTTATGGCACAAAAAACTCGGACATTATCATCATGATGCCATACTCTTTATGAAAAAAAATCAGCTAACAGGTCTTCCGAGCCTTGAGAAAAATCTGTCTGCTTGTGAAGCTTGTCGGTATGAGAAGCAAACAAGGCTTCTTTTTTAGAATTGTTCACAAGCAAGCAAGCTGCGACTTGTTCACACGGATGTAGAAGAACCTCAGAAAACACCATCTTTAAAGGGTAGTAAGTACTATAATACCTTTATCAATGATTATTCCAGATATTTTTGGATTTATTTTTTGAATTTTAAATCTGAGGTCGCTGATGTATTGGTCGCTGATGTATTCTAAAAATTTAAAGCTTTTGTGGAAAATCAGAGTGGTTGCAGAATTCAGGTGATAAGAACAGATAATAGAACTGAATATACTTCAAAAAAGTTGAACAACTTTTTTAATGAAGTAGGAATCGAGCGTCAACTAATGGCACCCTATACTCCTCAACAAAACAGAGTAGTGAAAAGGAAAAATAGGACATTAATGGAGATGACAAAGTGTTTGCTCCATGAGAAAGGGCTGCCAAAGAAATTTTGGGCTGAAGCTACCAATACCGCAGTATTTCTGCTAAACAGATTGCCAACTAAGGCTCTGCAAAAGAAGACATCGTTTGAGGCTTGGTTTGGTTACAAACCCTTGCTAGCAAATCTGAAAATATTTGGTTGTTTTTGTTTTTCTTATGCACCTTAAGTTACTGTTTTAGTTTTGGTTCTGAAATATTCTCTTGGTGAAAAGCAAGATGTTGCGGCTCAATCTACAACTGAAGCAGAATACATTGCAGCTGCTTTAGCTGTGAATCATGCCCTTTGGATTCGGTAGTTGCTGGCAGATTTGTACATGGAACAAAAGAAGAATACCGAAATTCTTGTGGATAATGAAGTTGCAATTTCAATTACAAATAATCTTGTTTCTCATGAAAAGACAAAACATTTCAAGATCAAGCTTTATTTCTTGAGGGAGGTGCAAAAGAATGGAGACATAAACATGGTGCACTGCAGAAGTGATTTCCAGAATGCCGATATTTTAACTAAGTCTCTACCTAGAACAAGATTCGAGTTTCTTAGAGAAAGACTTGGTGCTCTTGAGTCAAGGAGGAGTGTTAAGACTAGTGCCTCAAAAGCTGGAGATTAGTTGTATTTGCTACTGTAATTCAAAATACAGCTTTAAACTGGGATTTAAATTTAGCTAAATAAGGCTGCAATCTTCCAAATCGAATTTATTACATTTGCTGATCTTTAGGCCATAATTGTTAGAGATAATGATAACTTATTTTACTCCTTTTATTGCTCTTTTGCAGATATGATTTTATGTATAAATGTGGCAGTGATCAATGAAACTTTATGAAGCTTTTTGCTCTTTCTTTTCTTTGTTAAAGATCTGTTTTTCTCTCCACCAAGATCCTATGTAGGAACACGATGACTACAAAATTACTTGAATTAGCATATTTGTTGTTTTGGAAGTTGCATTATATTTTTATTTTATTGTTATTGCAAGAAAACATTATGGACAAAACTACTTAAATTTGTTGATTTGATGATAAAATCCCTTTGAAGATGTCATACCAACTTTGTCGGTTGTATCATCTGGCAGAAGTAACTGAAAGTACATTGAATGCAGTAAAAAGGTGGAAAATGGAGATTAAATCCTTGCTTCTCAACGACTCGACCAGGATAAGTTTAGTCGCTTTATTCTTTTTAGCTCCCCAATCCTCACTTTGTGGGAATATACTGTGTATGTTGTTGTTGTTGTTATTCTTTTTAGGACCAACATAGACAGAATTCTCTTGCCATCACTCAAACTCCAACCACTGAGTATGCCTTCTATTACAAAAGGAAAAAGAAAACAAGAAACTTAGTTAGGGGCTACATGTCTCATATTTGAGAAAATATAGATGGCAGTTGAGCCAAGAAGATCTGAAGGTACATTCCCCATTACGTTGTTCGATACAATTTATCACATCAATCCTCTAGTTTTTGCTCTTAAAGATGTTATTTGTTTCTGGTGGGAGTAATGGAGCGGTTACAACTTACGGAGGACATGACCCTTAATAGGAAGGTGTGGAGGATACGAATTAGGGTAGAGGGTAGTGGTAGGAGTGCGTCCGTAGTAATAGGGAAGAGTGCTTTGTTTGTATCTGTGCCTGTAGTTTCTTGCTCATAGTGTTCCGAGGATGTTTGTGATCTTGAATAGATAGTTTATGGTATTACTCTATTGGTGTCTAGTTTCTTTTATTATTTAGTGGTGTGTTATCCGATTTTCTTGTTTATTTTTATAGTTTTTGTTGTTATACTGTTATCTGTCCTGAACCAGGGGTATATCGGAAACCTATGTTGCTCGGACTCTTCAGAAATGTCATCGGGTATGTGTCGGATCCTTCAAAAGTAGTGTATATTTGGAGGATCCAACACGGGTACGACAACCATTTTGGATAGTCCGAGCAACTTAGTCGGAAACAACTTCTCTACTTCATCTGAGGTAGTGGTATGGACTGCATACACTTCACCCTCCCTGGACCCCACTTTGTGGGAATTCACTGGGTATGTTGTTGTTGTTGTTGAGTAATGGCTGCATATCACCATGAAACTTCACAGAAGTTGTCACTGTCATCATGAAGTGCACGTCAAGAGTGAACATATAAATGGTGCACTTTGGTTTGACAATCTTATGATGTCACTCTTACCCCCTCCCTTCAAAGGTAGAGAAGAGAATGGCCAGAATAGCAAGAGAAGTTTACTGGAAAAGCAATAAGGAGACGAGTAGTTTCCATCTAGTTTTTTGGAGACATAGTTGTTAAAGCTGCATGTAATTGGCTGCGGAAGTGTAATCTGGAATGAAAATTACTGTGAAAGCAGGTTGCCAGCTAACATGTCATACTCTCCTCTGGTGTTAGTCTCTTGAAGAATGTAAGATTTTATGGGATGATTTTGTTGCATACGCCTACTTCTTGGTGAGTTATGGGTATCCTGGATTGGGAATTCCTGTGGAGGAGCAGTTCCTAGACTTGTACAGTTTGATAGTCAACCCTGATGCATTAGTTGCACTACGCTTTCGAAGCCGATTTTAGAGAAATTTTAGGACCTGAATTTTTGAGAATACTAGAAGATGCTAATATGCCAGCAGGAAACATGCAATGAGGTGGAGATGTTAAAAGTGATGGAAAGTTCTGTCAGATATGGTTATGAAATATTAACCACGGATTAAAATGGTTCACTTCTACTTCATCAGAGGTAGAGGTATGGACTGCGTACATCTTACCCCCCCCAGACCCCACTAAGTGGGAATACACTGGGTTTGTTGTTGTTGTTGTTGTTGTGGATTAAAATGGTTCACTACAGTGGCCTTAGAAGAAATCTGAAAAGGCAATGCAACTCCCAAGGTGGCCATTTTTTGCTGAATAGGTGTGCGTAAAGCTTGACTAACTCGATCAAATTTACAAAGAAGGGGTTTAATAAAGTGTAATAGATGCTTCATATGTGAAGGACGTGAAGGAGAGATACATCACTTGTTCTATTCACTGCCTTTTTTAGCATTATTTCAGTCTGTACAATTTAAACTGGGAATCCCGTTAGACATTGAAGGAACTGCTCTGGAGCTGGACTCGAAGAGAGATGGGAAGAGAGAACAGGAAGATAGGGTTTACTATCCCATCCTGCATCTTTGGGATAATTTGACAAGACTAGAAGACATTTGAAGGTTTAGCCAATACAATGTAACAAAATTGGATCTTTATGTAAATTTTTTGATCTTTTTGGTGTAGAATTACAGATATTTGATGTTAACATGCTACTTCAGTTCCTAAGATCCCTAGACTTTAGAGTTTGGGGAGGGAGCCGAAGTTTTGACTTGTATGTATTTTGGTGATTCTAACTACTTATTTAAAAAGAAGAAAAAGGCAGAGCCATACCTCCAATCTCTGCAAATCTAGTAAATAGCTTTAACATTTTCTCTATGAAGGGTTGTTAATTATGGCATGTTCTCTAATAATTTTATGAAAGGAATTCCAAAAAAGTAAACATTCAAGAGTTATCACTTCAAGTCATGTGATCTATTCTGCCAGAATTTTGAATTTTACCAATTAACGCTATACGTATGTTGAAAAGAGACTGTATTCTCATTGGATTTCCCCTGGATGTCTGCATAATATATATCTTGGTTTAGTACAATGACTCTTCTTTTTCATGTCATGTGAAAACGGGCACCAATATACAAGCACAGCATAAAGGCCCCGCACCTGTTCCGAACTGTTGTAAGCTAATTAGAAGAGCACCCATGGGATACCTAACTGGCTCATATATTACTCTCTGATCTATATTTTGTCCCAAAAACATTTTAGCAATTTAATTAATGATACCTATTTTTTTTCAATCTCATCGTAGCTGTTCACTGGAGAAGAAGAAGATGCTGATCTATCTGACAATTTCATTGTGAAGACCTGCCAGAAATTCATTCCTATCACATGTAAAATTTTCTCTGTGCCTTCGCATAATTAGGTGCATTTTTTTGGTTTCTAGTTGGTCTTATATGTTCTCCTGCAAATGATTACTGATTTGGTTTTTTCCTTATGTTGATACTAATTTGTATTGGGTGTTCTGTAATTATTGAAGTGATCAAGTCCAACTTCAACTACAACTGCTAGTTTGATTTATTCTCGTGATACTTCTTTTTTTTTTTTTTTCGAGAAAAAACTTTGAGTCGGTTATTCTGGAGTCCTCAAATTGATTCACTCCAAGAACGGAAATTGCATCCTATACTGGTTTCTCAATCCTAGCTTGTAGTTGAGAGCTTCCTCTAAAGTTGACCGAAAAATCATTAAGTTGTGCATGCCATAAACGTGGAAATTTAAGAAAGGAGGGCCTTCTCTCTTCTTTCTTTTTTGCTGACCCTTTCAAAGGAATGTGATTCTATTTAGGTGCATAATGTATGCAGTCATTTACTTACTATTTTCGGAGAAATACTTCGTGAAGTAAGTTATGCTCTAATTTTCGTATTTGATTGTTCTCTTCCCTTAGGTTCCCATCAAAGTGGGGTTTGATACAATTTTTTTTTTATAAAAAAGAACTTAGAAGTTTATATCTATGACATACTTCAGGGGTGTGGATAGTATCATTTTCTCAGCACCCAAGGGTGTGCCCTAGTGGTTCAATGATGTGAGTTGAGCCCCATGAGGTCTCCGGTTCAATTCCCAACAGAGAGAAACACTACGTGATTTCTTCCCATCTGTTCTAGCCTTGGTGGACGGAGTTACCTGATTTCTGGTACCTGATGCTAGTGAGAGGTGACAAGTATCTCGTGGAATTAGTCGAGGTGTGCGCAGGACTAGACACCATGGTTATCAAAAAGAAAAGAGTGTCATTTTCTATTGGGGCATTAAAGGAGTGATGGCAAGACAAATTAGGGCCAATGTCCTTTGAAAAGCTAGAGATCACCTACAGAACAAAGATACGCGTTGGTAATGGAGAGAGAAATGCTAGAGTTTTTGAAGGCAAGAAGGGTAATATAATTAATCGTAAGCTCAAGTATATATCTTTACTTTGGTGCAACAAAACTATGGACACATGTATTATAGCTGGATGTGGTAGTTTGACTTTCTAAGTTCTTTGCACATTGTAAAACTCCCTTTTGGATGTACTCTTGCCCCAGCATACCTTCATCGCTGGTCTGTTTTACATTAATAATATTCTCGTGATTACTTATAGTTAAAAAAAGGTATACTTCGAGAATGATTAGAAAGTACATACAATTAGCGCTCATGCTATTAATCTATTGGATATCATCTCCATTCACAGTCTAGTGTAACTAAAATTCCATATATAGAAAATAATCCCTTTGCTTGCGACACGTTTGCTTTGATTTAGCAAGCTTATTTGGAGTGCAAGGGTGGGTGGAAAATCATGAGTTAGGTTATGTTTTTCCTCTGTGCCTAATGTTCTGCTAGTTCTGTGATGTTATTCGAGTTACTCTTTAGTTGATATGAATTATGATACATGAGTAGGGCCATGCACAAGTTTCCCTAGGATGATGAAGCTCTGCTCCTTATACATAAACTTAACCTTTCAGCTTCTGAAATGTATGATGACTTTTCAAACTTTTCTTGGTGTTGCAGCTGAATATAATGGTGACCGGTTCATAACTTTGCAGGATGGTGTATGGAAAGTAAGTCAACAGCGAGTTATTTTAGCAGTTGAATTTATCTCTGTCCTGGCATGTCACCTCAATAAAATTCATGCATATATTAATTTATACCTTAAAATTTCAGGCTTAATGAAATCCTGTGTCTTTTGACATCTATACAAACAAAATCCTGTGTACTTGTAATGTAGTTTCTCGAATATTTTTTAGATTAATTCTTCTGATTTCTAACAGGCTTTAACATTTTGGCCAGGCTACACCTTTACTTTTGACAGTAGCGGTAGTTGAACTCAGTGATATTGCATTTGCTGTGAGTTCTGTTCATACTGGATTTGCCATATCTTCAAGGGCTAACACACCTCTGTTTCCGTCCTAACAACATTGTTGTGTTCTTCTCAGGTTGATTCTATACCAGCAGTTTTTGGTGTCACAAGAGATCCTTTCATAGTTTTCACATCGAATCTCTTTGCAATTTTGGGTAGAGCCTTTGTTCTTTACTTTGCTTCTTATTTTAAGTTTTTAACCACAAGGGCTGTAGAAAGAGCCAATTACTAATTGAAATGTGATTTCTTGTACCAAATTAGAGTTGGTTTAAACTAAGTGATATTTGGCATATGTTGTTCTATGCTTTTCAAATGATCATGCTTTTGACTTTCTTTTCATCAATTCATATATATTGAGAACTCATGTGCATGCATGGAGTTAGTTGTTTACGGAAAAGGATCTCTCCTTTTTGCAAATTCTGATTTCGCGAAGTAAATCTTTTATTATTACCCGTGAAATATGCTTTTCTTTCCCTATAAACTAGGTAACCAACCTAGCTTTTCTTTGTGCAGGACTGAGGTCATTGTACACCCTCATATCTGAAAGTATGGGGGAGTTGGAATATCTACAGGTGAGAATTGACTTGCTTTCTGTGCTTGCTGCATTACAGCAGCCATTCACTCAATCGTCCGGAGTCTGTCACGACTGCTCAAGTTAAAGCCCTTGTTCAACATATATGAGTCAGTAGCATTAAGATATCAAACAATACAATCAAACAAGCTGCTAGTCTATTAGTGACTGATCCTTAAAGTTTACTTCACTTTCATGGGTGATAATTTTAACCAAGATTACCATTTCTGTTCAGCCTTCCATTGGTGTTGTCCTGGGATTCATTGGATTCAAAATGATCCTAGACTTTTTTGGTGAGTTTCTGTAAAATCAGTTGCGTCCTTGCCTCTTACGATTGAAATCCCAGTTGGGGTGTGTTCAAGTGTCAACTGATTTCAAAATTCGCGCAGGATACCATGTTTCCACAGAGGCGTCTCTTGGTGTTGTAGCGACATGTCTAAGCGCTGGAGTCTTGCTGAGTCTTGTAAAGAAATCTGATCAATGAGTTGGGGTGCTCTCTTGAGATCCTGTTCATTAGGAAGATAGAGGATATCTATGGTGTTCCTTTCTTCTTCTTTTCGCCATTTCCTTGACCGTTTGGCAAATGTACTTTATTCAATTGATATGACCGTGACAAAATTATCAATTTAACATGGTTTTTTTTTTTTTTTGTAACAATTTGGATCCTTAATAATGCAACGCAAGGTTGGGGTGAACTATTACGGCCATCATCTTTTTGTCACATCTCCATGGATAACACTTACCTTTTTATATGGGGGATCTCTTTCTCTTTAGAAAATATATACTTGTTGAATTTATAACTAACAAGAACAATTTAAGAAAAAAAAAAAAAATAGCATCACCATTATGGTGAGAGGTTTGCCATATACCTCAACCTGTACATTAATAACCTAAAGAAGAACACATGCGGGATTGGGACAGCAGATCTGCCCACTCCCAGAAATGTAAGTTGATAGGGGCACAGATCAACCATCTGCAAACTTGTGCCATATATAGTTCTAGAATTGTGCTTTCAGTATTTTGAATTTTTTTTTTCCTCATCTCCTTTTTATTTATTTTTTTGGATTTTTACAAGTCAACAAGTCATTTTAATGCGACTGACGATAAATTGAACAGGAAACCAACATTAGAACAAGAAAACATAGTGTTTTCCAACAGCATTCAAGAGGCATATGCTAACAACAGTATTACAATTTCATGCGTTTTCCTCGAAAATGTCATTTCAACTTATACAGCTACAGGAAATAAACACAATCACGCAATTGTACATCATAATGAGCTATTCTAATACATACTTGCACTCAGTAAACACAAGCCATGTCTGTACAACAAAAATACCGGACCAGGCTTTGGAGGTTTACCAAAGAATGACCAAAACCACAAAGCGGACAAACGTAAATCACCTATAAATACAATAATAACGGGAACAAGCAGCTTCAACAGAGAAAGGAGGGAAGACCTCATAGTTGGTCTGACTTCTGAGGGAAAAAATATTTGTTGTGCCAATATAGTTCAAATGATTGAACCTGCACTTGAGGTGCCACTGATTGCGGTTTGTTATCTGTATTTTCAACTTAGCTGATATTCAAGAGGTCCCTGCCTTGGCTCCCCCTTTTTTGGATGATCATGTTTTGCTTCCCATCACCATCTAATTTCATCGCTCCATTTTAACCTTTTTACAGCTTGTCACCATCGTTTCATTCTAGGTGAAGTAGCAGGTCCTGGCCGTGAAGTTTGGATGCCCCCTCGGGTTTCATGGTCAAATTTTTGTGAAGCCAGGTAGGTCAAAGCCGTGACAACGTCTGCTATGACTGGGCGCATGTTAGGTTGCTCCTGAACACACATTGCTGCAACTGCTAGTGCTTGGTACATGCCCCTGACTGGATAATGGCCTTGCAGCATTGGATCAGCCATCTGTGAGAACTTCCTCCGATCTTTGAACAATGGCCTTGCCTGATATCCAGAGCACAACTATAAAATTAGAAACTTGGTTCTCTTTATGGTTGGCTGACAGAAAAGAACAATCTACATAACCCAACACACACAATATCCCAAGAAAAGTAAAACCAAGATGATCTAAACTCTATAAATCACTCCGTCGCTCCATTTGACACACAATAGAGGATCAAGATTTTCCTTAAATATACGAGTCAATTGAATTACCCAACCTTTCCCCTACCCGCCATGGTGGAGATACATTGCTCCAAGTGGTGTCATCTGACATCATTCCGTCAAGCAACATGTCAACATCAACTGATTTACCCAGCCTTGAGAATAATAGTATATTTGTTATTTCATTCAGGAAAAAAAAATACTCTTTCCATGAAGGATTCTCAAGTGCATTAGATAATGTTTCAAGCCATCATCATGTTACAACAGCAATTGCCAGCTTTTAAACTCATTTATTGAACTCATCTTATGGATTCCAGATTACTGTAAAGTCATTTTATAACTGTTGGATAATACTTTTTTCCCTTTTATAGTTGAACAGCCATAGAGATCATACATCAATGAAACAACAGGTCATCACAGAAACAACATAACCAAAAAGCTGTATGATAAGAAAATCTTACCCATACAACCAGATTGAAATCTCCTCCAGTCTTTGAACTTTCAATTGCTTTCCTGCCTGTAATGATCTCCAAGAGGACGACCCCAAAGCTGTAAACATCTGACTTCAAAGTTAACTGTCCAGTCATGGCATACTCTGGTGCACAGTACCCATACGTACCCATAACTCTCGTTGAAACATGGGTGTTATCTCCTACAGGCCCCAATTTGGCCAAGCCAAAGTCAGAGAGCTTTGCGTGATAACCCTCACCAAGCAAAATGTTGGAACATTTTAAATCACGGTATATTACGGGGGGGCTTGCACTGTGTAGATATTCCAAACCTTTTGCTGCTCCAGCAGCAATTTTCATTCTTGTGTTCCAATCTAGCCGTTCCTTACCTGGCGTAGGATCTGCAGAGCGATTATTTCAATACCAAATTTTATCCGACTTTCAACATAAAATGAACAAGAAAGTCTACTTAAGAAAGATTACCATGAAGATGGTCTTCCAATGACCCTAATGGCATATATTCGTAGACCAGAAGTCGCTGATCTCCATCAGCACAATAGCCAATTAGATTTACAAGGTTAGGGTGGTGTAACAGACTTAACATAAGCACTTCGACAAGAAATTCCCTGTTGCCTTGCAATCCATTACGATCGAGTTGCTTGATGGCAACGACCTGCCACCAATAAAAATCAATAAAAACGTGTTAATCTTCAGCTCCAGGCAACCAACTTAGAAGTGAGAAGCAAATCATCAAGCATGGTGCCGACCGTGGAAGAAAAGGTAGATGGTCCTAGTCAATTATACCTTTCCTTATTTCAATTACAACCCAATATATATGAGAAAGAAAAGGAGAATTAAGTCTAATTAGCTCAACGAATATGGTACGAAGCACAATAGAAACCAAAGTATCCATGAAATGTCCATTACCGCTTCTTAGCTAAGTTGCTCGGACTTGGGTGCGGGTGTCCGATACGGGTGCGGAATTAGAGGGCAGATACTTCATGATCTTAATTTTAAGATTTGGGGATACGGATCCAAGCATGGATACGAGTGCGGGGATTCAGCTAAAAATAATTTAAATATCTAAAAATAGAGTTAAAAAACTTAAATTATGAGATATTATGTGGAAAACTTAAGGAGAAAATATTGATCAAGAGGAGAATCATGAAAGAAGATGAAAGGAAAAACAGTAACATAGAAATTTCTATATACAAGGTATTCCATTTTTTTTCAATTTCACCTGAGCTTTTGTTTTGATTATAAGAAAAGGGCAGTCCGGTGCACTAAAGCTACCGCTATGCGCGATAGAAATCATTAAATTTGTCTGAACTGTCAATTTTGGTCAAAGTACCCAAAATCGGTTGACCAGATCGGGTACGGATCCCACACCCACACCCATGTCGTATCGATACGGGTGCGGCACTGAAAATGAAGAGTCCGAGTAACTTAACTTGTTAGAAAGTAGAAAAGTACTTTCCTGATTAGAGTAAGGCATCTAAGCCTCACTTCGCAAATGCTAAAGAACCAAAAGTGAAATTTCCGTTCCAGATTTCTCATGTGACTACAAACTCAAGTGATCTAGAGTTCAACTTTTTGCCAATTGCCCAACCAGGAAGAAGCCCAACTGTTTACCCTCTACTGAGCCAACTGACGATAACATAGCTATGCTCATCCAAAAAGGATAAAAGTTTGTGACTGTCGCTCAGTAAGGATCAAGAAGAAAACTCAGAAAAATACTCTGAAGATTTACCCATAACATCATACAGAGAATAGTGAGTGGTGAGTGCAACAGAATCTCGTAGATTAGAGGAAAACCAAAGTATTGATTTCTTTGTTACATTCCATTATTAGCAAAAAGCAAAAAGAGTTGTTGAGAATTGACCTGATTGGACTCAATGACCCCTTTGTAAACTCTACCAAAGCCGCCTTCTCCAAGAAGATAATCACCACGAAAATTTTTTGTTGCAGCTGCTAATTCACGAAATATAAAAGTCTTGGCTGCAATTTGGTTGGATCCTGCATCCTTATCAGTTTCCTTTGTGTGTAATGAATTCTTTGCTTTCAACTTATCTGAAGACAAGAACATAGAATAGAAAGGTAAACAAAGCATGGCACTCAAGTGAGGCAACTAGCCTTCAGAAATAAGGAGGATGATTGACAAGCAGGGAAAATAAAATCTAAACTTTTTTATCGGTTCAACTTTGGGATGGGGAAGGTTGTCACTTCATTCCTGAGAATCCAGGCATATAATAGCCTTAACATAAAAAAGAAAATTTTGAAAGGTGATTTTCTATACCGCATTCATTTTAGCTGTAAAAGAGCTATTTCTTTGCCTCCTCAGCTTTGGTTAATTAGGCAATCCAAAATCAATCTGCATCTAACCCAAGAGTTCCTTGGAAAAAAGAACTGAAATGTGGCTTAACTCAAAGATTGCTTGAAATTTGAACTACAAAACTTCACTAGTTGATGTTGGTTACGTTAGAATTTTTAATATGATATTATTGAATGTGGTAATTTCTATTGTATCTTGTCCTTTTACTATTCCTTTTCTAGATTGGTCTATCAGAAACAGCCTCTCTATCTCACCTCTGAGGTAGTGGCATGGACTACATACACTTACCCTCCCCAAAACCCACTTGGTGGGAATATACTGGGTATGTTGTTGTTGTTGTTGTTGTTGTTGTTGTTGTTGTTGCTGCATACAGTACCAACAACAGCAAGACTCGACAAGCTACAAATAATGGTACCAATAACTTATCTAAGACACCATTGTTCTTCAAAATTTTAGTTATGCACAATACACGTTGTCACCTGATACACAGATAACTAGTTATCTGATATAATATGCTACAATAAAAAAAGTTAAAAATTCCAAAATCCATATTGTAAAATGGAGAAGAAAAAAATCTTTGGAGGTCAAGGTGTTCTGTTTCTGTTCTTTTCTAATTTTGTCTTGGTGCATATGCCGGGGGAGGGAGCTATCTTGCCTCGTCCGCATAAGGAAACTGTAACCAGATTTGAGGCTACCAAACTCCTCTAACATTTCATCACATCATCATGTTACAAGGACCTTCCTTCTGATTGTATGAGGCCTTCATACAAAATGACATGAAGTAATTGATATCATTTGCCGCTTAACTTTTCATTAGATACTAATTGAAGGAACTAGTTCCCTGACCTTTACCACTTCCACACTAATGTACTACCATTCAGCAAATTGAACCATAATTTGTCCCCAAATTCTAAATTTCCAATTGCAAATAATTCCTCCATGCCGATGACCAAAACTTGTTTCCTTTACAAAGACGGTAGTGTCAAGGCCAGCTTATGCACCACTCGACTATTATTTCGGATACCTGCATTCCTCCACTAGACGGTATTGGTTAATGACTCTGCCCACCAAAGCTTAGCTAGATGGTATCCAACTCTTCATTTTCTTCTGTGATCTCTGATATCCTATGGGTTCTCATTCCAGCTTCACACCCTTGGTCTAACTACAACAACAACAACATACCCAGGGTATTCCAACAAAGTGAGGTCTGGGAGGGTAAAGTGTACGCAATCCATACCACTACCTCAAATGAAGTAGAGAGGCTGTTTCCGATAGAACCTAGACCCCCGTCTCAGGACATATAACAGTATAACAAACAAATAACATCAAAGCATACAACATGATGGGATAACACACTGCTAGATAATAAAGGAAATAAGACACCCACCAGGTACTACTATAAACTATCTATCCAAAATCATAGACATCACCAAAACACCACGAACAAGAAAATCCAGGCACAGATACAAACAAAGTATTCTTCCCTACTATAACAGTTGAACTCCCACCAACCCTCTACCCTAATCCGAGTCCTCCACACCTTCCTATTAAGGGTCATGTCCTCCGTAAGCTGTAACTGTTTCACATCATGCCTAATCACCTCCCTTCAATATTTCTTCGTCTTACCTCTACCCCGCCTAAAACCATCCATAGCCAGCCTCTCATACCTCCGTACTAGAGCATCCGTGCACCTCCTCATCACATGCCCGGACCAAAGCAACCTCACTTCCTGCATCTTGTCCACCACCGAAGCCACTCTCACCTTCCCCCTGAATAATCTCATTTCTAACCCTATCTTTCCTGGTAAGTTCACAAATCCATCGCAACATCCTCATCTGCGCCACCTTCAACTTTTGGATGTAAGAGTTCTTAACTGGCTAACACTCCGCCATACAACATAGTCGGTCAGACTGCCGCACTGTAGAACTTACCTTTAAGCTTAGGAGGCACCTTCTTATCACACAAGACTCCCGAAGCGAGCTTCCATTTCAACCATCAAGTAGCACAATATTAAGTCTAGTGAGTATGATATCAAGATCTAGGTCAAAGAACCCCAAATGCCAAACAACTTGGATATCCCAAAATCAGAAGTAAAACCCAAAAACAACCAAAACTCACAAAAATTAGACAAATATAAAGCAACCCCATTTCACCAAATCAAACAATCAGTTATTTATATGCATAAAGATTACAACTTCATAACTTGAATATCCAAGAATCAGAGGTAAAAACCCATAACAACCAAAATCCCACAAAAATTAGACAACAATGAAGCAACCCCATTTCACCAAATCAAACAATCAGTAGATTATATACACAAAAATTACAAATTTACAGCTTGAATATCCAAGAATAGGAAGTAAAACCCCAAAATCTACAAAAATTGTATAAATATAAAGCAACCCCATGTCGCCCAAATCAAACAATCAGTTGGTTATATACACAAAGATAACACCTTGAACATTCAAGAATCAAAAGTAAAAACCCAAAAACCACAAAAAATTAGACAAACACAAAGCAACCCCATTTTACCAAATCAAAGAATCAGTTGATTATATACACAAAAAATACAAATTGACAGATAGAATATCCAAGAATCAGAGGTAAAAACCCAAACAACCAAAACCCACAAAAATTAGACAGTTATAAAGCAACGCCAATTCACCAAATCAAACAATCAGTTGATTATATACGCAAAATTAGTGTTAGGATATCCACGAATCAAAATAAAAACCCAAAACCCATAAAAATTGGAAAAACACAAAGTAACCACATTTCAACAAATCAGACAATCAGTTGAGTATATAAACAAAGATTACAACTTTACAGATTGAACATCCAACAATCAGAAGTAAAAACCCAAAACAACCAAAACCCATAAAAATTGGACAAATACAAAGCAACCCCATTTCACCAAATCAAACAATCAGTTGACTATATGCATAAGGATTACAACTTGAATATCCAAGAATAAATAGTAAAGTCCCAAAACCCACAAAAAATTAGACAAACATAAAGCAACCCCATTTCACCAAATCAAAACAATCAGCTCATTATATACACAAAGATTACAAATTTACAGCTTGAATAAAAACTCAAAACAACTAAAATCCGCAAAAAATAGACAAATACAAAGCAAACCCCCATTTCACCAAATCAAACAATCAGTTGATTATATGCATAAGGATTACAACTTGAATAATCAAGAATCAGAAGTAAAGTCCCAAAACCCACAAAAAATTAGACGAATATGAATTTTCACCAAATCAAACAATCAGTTGACTATATACTCAGCAATTACAACTTTATATCTGGAATATCCAAGAATCAGAAGTAGAAACCCAAAACAACCAAAACCCACAAATATAAAGCAACTACATTCACCAAATCAAACAAACAGTTGATCATATACACAGCAATTACAAATTTACAACTTGAATATCCAATAATCAGAAATACACCAAGTCAAACAATCAGTTGATTTTATACACAAAGATTACAACTTCACATCTTGAATATCCAAGAATCAGAAGTAAAAACCCAAAATAACAAAAACCCACAGAAATTAGACAAATATAAAACAGCCCCATTTCACCAAATCAAAACAATCAGTCCAAATACACAAAAATTAACGCTTGAATATCCAAGCATCAGAAGTAAAACAAAACAACCAAAACCCACAAAAAATGGACAAATATACAAAGCAACCCATTTCACCAAATCAAACAATCAGTTGACTATATACACAAAAATTACAGCTTGAATATCTAAGAATACAACAACATATCACAGAATCAGAACTAAAAACCCACAAAAATTGGAGCAATA
Organism: Capsicum annuum; assembly: GCF_002878395.1. Taxonomy (NCBI): domain Eukaryota; kingdom Viridiplantae; phylum Streptophyta; class Magnoliopsida; order Solanales; family Solanaceae; genus Capsicum; species Capsicum annuum. The sequence continues at coordinate 177,264,965 of NC_061120.1, read as the reverse complement.
TAAAGCAAGCCCATTTCAGCAAATCAGTTGATTATATACACAAAGATTGCAAATTTACAACTTGAATATCCAAGAATCAGAAGTAAAAACCCAAAATGGACAAATATAAATCAATCCCATTTCATCAAATCAGGCAATATACAAAAAGATTACAAATTTGCAGCTTGAATATCCAAAACCCAAAACAACAAAAACCCACAAAATTTAGAAAAATACAAAACAACCCCATTTCACCAAATCAAACAATCAGCTGATAATATGCAAAAACATTTTTAAAAAAACTGCAGATTGATAAATAAATACACACCAGAAGAATGTTGAAGAGAATCAACTGAATTTTTCTTCTTTTTGGATGGTCCAGAACAAGGGAACCAACCCATTTTTGTTCTTCTTCTAATGGAGAGTGGCACAAGTTTGAAAGAGGCCCAATGTTTGCAGGCTGTCTACCAAAGTGAAAGACTAAACCTTTTTCCTCCCTCTTTCTTTTTCTCTTTTTACCCTTTTTTGTTTCATTTGTAACATTATTATTATTATTATTATTATTATTATTATTATTATTATTATTGTCGGAATCTTGGTATTTTTGTTTTTTAACGACACTATCAAGGAGTAAAAGAATTACGTATGACTTTACTGTTGAAGTTGGTTGACTTGGTCAACTTAGACAAAATCTCCTTTTTAGAAATATAGATATATATTTAGACTTACTATTTTTATTTGCAGCACAAATATTGATTTTGATTTGAAATTAAGTCAATCTGTAATTAATAAATAATATTTGTATGATTATAAGGACTTAAGCTTGCGAAATGTTTATCATTTTTATTGTTGGGTAAAATTTAACTAATTTTTAATACAAATACCAAGTAATAATTTCTGCTGAATTATTTGCACCATTCAAATTGAGAGGAGTTTTTTTTTTGGAGTTTCACTTTACATCATTTTGAAGTTCAAAAATTTCTTCGAACTTGAACCATTTCTTCTCGAACTTCAAGGTGATATCATAAAAAAAAAAATTGTTTTAAGTTATAATTTCAGGACATTATTATTAAGTGTTACTTGTATAAATTTGCCTCCAGCATAACATCCTGGATTTTTGAGTTGCAAAAATTGAACTCCATGATAACATCCAATAAGGATAAAAATAGGTTGTTTTTGAAAATTAATTAATTTTTAATAAATATTTCAACAACTAATTTTAAAATTAATTATTAAAAACAATCTTTATAACCACAGTATGCAAAAGTAAAAATAAGATCTACATATACTCTCATCCTCCCACACCTTATTTATGAGATCACGTTGAATATATTATTATTATTGTCATCTCATCATCTATCACTCCGTCTGCTTTGAGCCCCCACCCCCTCTCGATTCAGCCCTTCGAGCTATAATATTGTTCTGGGTCCAATCATTAGCCTATCGAGTTTAGTTTGTCTCCATCTACGTCAAGTTTCGTCTTGTCGAGCTTTCACTCTCTCCATTTCAATAAAAAAAATCTTTCATTTATGTATAAATCTAACAATGAAGTTTCATATACGAAAGAATTTGTAACTTTTCAGATCATTCTACCCACTACCTTAAGATTTTAATTTGAATGTTAAGATTAATTAACACAAAGAAGTTAAAATAACTTATTTGCATATATTTAGAACTTCTGAAAATTCTTCAAAAATATAAATTTTAAAATATTAATTATATTATTTTAATTAAAGATAAAAAAAAGGAAATACACGTGCGATTCCATCATAACTCTTATCACATGTAGTTGAAGGGCAAATATATGGACGGATGAAATATTGCAATATTGCAATACTAATGAGAAGAATATTATGAAAAAGATTCCTTGGTAATTGGTATATACTGCTTGAGAATGTGGAGGGCATCTTTTATTGATAGCTAATCTTGACATATCATACTCCATATATTTCTAAAGGACAAAATTTCTTCCTAAACTCAGAATTTTTTGTTATATAGTAGAAATATTTAGCTTCTTATGTTATAAGAAGAAAACATAACACTTTTATTTATCCTCTTCCTATGAATGTTTTCAAATCTAGCACATTATTCAGCGTTAAGATTGGAACAAGGTGTTTTTTATTTTTGTTTTTCTTGTGTAATAATAACCATTGATCGATTATTTTATAAAATTTATGTCATATTATTATTTTAATTATTTTATTTTATATGATTAAATTAAATTTTATGAACTACCTCAATCGTTTTGATTTCTCCTTGGTGTTTATACAATTCTATTGCTTTATATTTTTTTTAAAAATATATTATGTAAAGAGATACAAATGACGAAATGAAAGTAAATACAATAAGTCGATAACATTAAAATATCACAAGTGAAACTTAAACAAATAATATTCATACTTGCTAGGATTTTAACAAAAAATTCTCTAAACATTTTTATTATTAAAAGATAATTAATCAAGAAAGCATGAATATATATATATATATATATATATCCCACAATTTTATAGTGTAAAACAAATTACGGAAAAAACGAGAATCAGTAGATCAGCAATTCTTTTTTAAAATGACATAAAATCAAACACCACTATGGAAAATAGATGAATATAATTTGCCACAATAATGCAATTTTTTAAAAATGATTTTAATGTTCTAGATCATTATAGAATCCAGAAATGTTTCAATTGAAAAAGAATGTGGAGCACCACCTCATCTCAACCCACCCCCTACAACTAAGAAAGAAATATTAATTTTTTCATCTGCTATAGTGCTATTCTATTGGCCAAGAAAATAAAAATAAAAACTTTGAGTGATACATTGCCATTTGCCAGGCAACTCAGCATATGAATTAATATCTTGTTGGATGTTGGATATTTATTTTAAGATTCGATTAATTTAAATTTATATTAAGAAAATCACTTTTGAGTATAAAACACTCTCTAATCTCTAATAGGTATTTCATATCTAGAACTTAATTCAAAATATAATTAAGAATAAAAGAATATTTTATCATCTCACCACAATATTCATTGATAATATTGCAATCAGTAAATACATAATATATATTTAAGAGATCTCAATTTTAAGTTATTGACTATTACTAGTTTAGATGCACGTGTCTCGCACGTGTAACTTTTGATTATTTAAAATTAAATGATTTTATCTATTAGAAGGTTTTTAATGAAGTGCAAAAAGTTCAAAACAGATATTTTATTGTAAGCACATAAATATATATATATATGCGAAAAATAATTATGTTGCTAGATTCGAACATACGAAAATATCAAACCTAGAAATCAAAACTCACAAACAAAACAAATGTGATAATGCATGATGTGTTGAACTTAAAATCACTCCCAAGTTAAAGAAAAAGTAATAAGCCACGACAACCAATAGAAAAAGAAAAATAACTCAAAAAGAGAGAGAATAACATAATAACCTTGGAGGAGAACAATTTCAATGGTTGAAGAAAACATAAAATACAAGTGTGGATGGGACAATATATATTAATATAAAAATATGTTGAAAATCAAACCTACATAAATTACAAAATAAATAGGAGTCCTAATTTAAGAAAAAAAACTTACTATATTTTAAAGCCCTAATCTATTATCATAGTTTAAAATCCTAATCCATATATTCTAGGATTCAAAATTACATATATAATTAAATAATAATTGGAGAAAAAAAGTGAAAAGACGATTTTGTCTATTGTAAAGTATTTTAATGAAGGTCAAAAAGTTCAAATAATTTTTCTAAGTGCCTTAACACTTTTAATATATTATAGATGAAATGCAACTAATGTGCATAAATTTATATTATGAGTTAATTTATATCTATAATCTATATCTATATCTACGGTCTATAATCTATAACTATATATATATTTATATCTATAATCTATATTTATAATATATTCAAAGTGTGAAGACCCTCAGAAAAGTGATTTGAACTTTTTACCCTTCATTAAAAGACTCTTCTTTAAACAAAATTATTTTTTCAATATTTTTTTAATTTATTATTTAATTATTTTTATTATATTAACTAGACTTCCTAAAATATATGGTAGGAGAATTAATTAATATTTTTCTTTTTACTAAACTTCCTAAAATATATGGGACTCCTAAAATATATGGTAGGAGAATTAATTAATATTTTTCTTTCTATTGTTCAATTAGAAAAATACTCCTAAAATAGGACTCTATTAAGGAAATACTTCTATAAATATTGAGATGTACGTTAAACTAGAGAACAAACCAGTTTGCTTATTGGGAGAATTTGATTGATGCTCATCTAACTTGAGCGGTTTTGGGGAATTTAAAATCCGATTTCCTCCATAAATTCTCTGATTCAAATGGCAGAGATGTTTCCATATTTATACCTTTTCTTGTTGGAGGGGCGATCATACGTTGAACTACCAAAGAAACTAGGGTAAACCAATGTGATCCTGACATTGTAGGTACTTGCGATGAGATGGATGCGACTTCCCTCAGTTGGTTTGGGTGGCATAGCCCGTTGCATAAGTCCATGTCTAGATTGGTGGATGTTTGATTTTCTAACCTTCAACTTCTTAACTGTTTTTGTCAGCATAATAGAATTCAACATGTGTGTGTGTATATATATATATATATATATCTTCTTTGTTTTCATTCAAAATTATTTTTTAGGGTCAAAATTTTAGCTCAGACAAGAATTAGTTAGATCAAAATCGAAGCTTTATGATCACTATTATATTTTTTTTATAGTTTACAGGTTATAGATGAATGTCGGTTGACTTTGAAGAATTTCTTGTGTAAATATTAGGTTTAATTGTATTGTTTTGATATCTTTATTATCTTATTGTTTTATTTTAATTTACAGATGCTAGATGAATGTGGGTTGGCTTTGAATTTTTTTTAGGTAAAGGTTAGGTTTAATTGTATTATCGTAATATCTCTATTAGTTTGTTATTTTGTGGTAGTTTACAGTTCGTAGATGAATTTCGATCGGCTTTGAGAAATTTTTGTGTGTAAAATTTAAGTTTAATTGTATTGTTTTGATATCACTTTTATCGTATTATTTTGTTGCAGTTTACAGGTGATAGATAAATGTTGGTCGGCTTTAAAAAATTTTTTTATGTAAAGGTTAGTTTTAGTTGTGTTATTTTGATATCTCTATTATCGTATTATTTTGCTATTGTTTACAGGTGGTAGATGAGTGTCGGACGACTTTCAAAAAATTTCTGTGTGTAAAGATTAAATTTAATTGTATTATTTTGATGCTTCTATTATTACATTGTTTTGTCGCAATTTACAAATGATAGATGAATGTCGATTGACTTTTAAATATATTTTTAGTAAATATTAGGTTTAATAAATAAATTTTCCATCTTTACATACTCAAAAGATATTAAATTTAATTATTATATTCTTCTTTATTATTTAAACAAATATCCTATTTAATGTAATGTTTGAATTCATTAAAATAAGGTGCACGCGCAAGGCGCGTACACCTAAACTATTTACAATAAATATCCTCTATACTCCCTTCATTT
>NC_061120.1:177207296-177256453 GCF_002878395.1 Capsicum annuum | reverse complement strand
TTGAGGTGTGGAGGGGTAAAATGGTACTTTTAGTATATTAAAAAGTAAGGAAGACTATTCTTCAAAAACATTCTTATTTGGGGTCAAATATCTAAAATCACGTATATTTGGATCTATGACATGCAATTTCCTGGTACAAATGAAACTTTTAAAAGCAACTAACAGATTTTTTAGCTAGTGCCTTAGCATTCATCTTTCTAAACCTAGCGATTTTATCATGAATAATAATGTCAGTAAGTTTTTTTTTTTTACCAAATACAAATTATTTATATAAAAAAAAAATATACATAGTAAATTTTATAAACATAAATAATAATTTTGTAATAAATGAATCAAAATCTTTACTAAGGTACGTTAAAAAAAATTAAAAAGCTTTTTTTTGGACAACGTTTTAGTTCTACCTTTTTACCTGACATATTTAAGATCACAAAATTAAAACATATTTTGGTATACTTTTATATCTTTTTTACTTTTGTAAATCTTTTTATTTTTGTAAATCTTGTCTTAAATAAAAATTAAACTATTAAATTAAAATAAAGGAAGGAATTAATAAGTAGTATTTAATGACTCTAAAGAAGAGAGTTAAATATAACATAGGTTGGGGTTCTGAAGAATAGAGAAGGAATTTTATTTTTTTTATCAAAAAAAAAGCAAGTGAGTTTAGGTGGACCCACGATCTTGAAAAGAATATGCGAAAGGAAAAGGGTTAAATTTACGCTTCTACTTTAAAAAATTAATTAAATATATTATTCATCATATTTTGAATTAAATTTAATTTCTTAAATTTATCCCTTTGTCATATTTTAGAACAGAATTTATCCATCTACTTTAAAAAATTTAATTAAATATATCCTTTATCATGCTTTGAGGTTAAATTTATGCAGATTTCATACTTTGGATTATATTTATCCTCATTATTAAAAAAAATTTCACTTATACCATTTCTTTAACAAAAAAGTCTAAATTAATGTTAAATGTAATTTTTAAAAGATAAATCACACCCTAATCTAATTCACCTAATTCGATCCACAAAAGAATATACAAATAAATATGTCTCTCCCTCAATTCTGTTGGTTGAATTTTTTTCAACGACAAAAATATTTTTCTTTCAACGTACAATGCTTGGTAGGCCGTTTACGAATGAACAAAACATAAAGCAGAATGAGATAAGGTAGAAGCATGAAGCTAGAGAAATGTTTATTACAAACTCTACTTTTGTTCGATTATGTTCAAATTTTAAAAATTGATACATAATTCAATGTGCATCTAAATTCTAGAGTCAGTAAATAAAATTTCTGAAAATATCACATGATGAAAAATTTGTATAGATTTGAATTGCATATAAAGATATATGAATGAAGAGATGTCACGATTGGTATGTAGAGAAACCTCTTAACTCAATCATTCAGAAAAATATTCGATGGATTGAATCTATTGTATTTGACCATCAAGTGTCATTTTTCATGAGTTCTGCACTAATGCAGATTCCTGAACTGAGAAAGGGATATATTTCTTTGTGTTTGTACTGATGCAAATTATTTTTTAATGAGCTATGCACTAATAAATATCCAGTAGCTTAATCTCATTGAAATTTTTTTACCAACAGAACTGAAAGGGGTATATTTATTTGAGTTTTTTTTTTGGATCGAGTCGAATCGAATAAGTTAGATTATGGTATATTTTATTTTTAAGAAATAGGGTGTTTAACGTTGATTTGAACTTTTATGTTAAGAAAAGATACATACGAAAAGTTTCTCAATAGCGAGGGTAAATTTGATCCCAAAATATGACGAATGATATATTCAACCAATTTTTTAGTAGAGAGGTGAATTTAATCTCAAGTATAACAAAGAAGATAAATTTGATTGTAAAGCACGATAAAAGATATATTTAGTCAATTTTTTAAATTACAGAGATGAGTTTGACGCTTTTCCTATAGGTGAATTGTGCAGTTGTACGAGATAATGATTGTGAGTTTTGAAAATTTTACGAGGCATAACCAATAAAAATTGGCTTTACTCTTATAATTTTACATGAACATAAGAGAAAAAATATATTTATATAATTCATGTGGGTCCTAACTGATAATATAAATTATGTTAAGAAAGAGAAATTGTGATTTTCGCCTCTTGCCAAATGCTGCACCTGTAATGTAAGAATATGAACTTCCTTTCCTTTATGTCTTTATGGTTTTATAAAGGTCTACGTAAAATAGTCCATCATCAATTTTGAATATAGTTTTATCGGCATCCTTATTTGAGATAAAATCGCACCAAGTTTATGTATTGATTCTATTTTATTAATAAATATTTCGTTCGTTTAAATTTATAATTTATTTTTTAAAATTTTAATTAAAAAAACATGTTTTTATATTTAGTACAATAATATTTCCCATGAAATCTCATAAATTAAATTTAGGAAGGATAGAATATATGCTAGCTTTATCAAAAATTGTGCTTCATCTCTTTAGTAATAATTTGATTATAAAATACTATATGTTTTACCTCAATGAAATAATTTATAATCATAAAAATCTTTGTAGCTTATAAAATATTATATTTTATCCTCAATTCAAAAGTCTTTCTTTATTTTTTAAACATGTACCGAGTCAAACACTTTCATATAAATTGAAATATATGAAATAATATTTCTCTATTTTAAATTTATAGTAAAACAAGTATTTAGCATTTTGCTCATAAAAGTGAAAATTGGAAAACAGGTTCAAAACTGTGAAAATTGAAAAACTGTTTTTCAAATTTAAAATACAATTTTCAAGTTAAATATGAAATTTTTATGGTCAAACACTAATTTTTAAATAAAATAAAAAAAATATTCTGAAAAAATATATTCACATTTTAATATTTTATGACCCCCAAAAAATGGTTATAAAGGTATATAGGTGGAGCTCCATTGCCTTTAATTGTAGACTTGGGCTTGAATATTCATCAATTAATTATAACAAATAACCATTGGCTCTCCGTTATGAAAAATATCAACTTTCCCATTCCTCAGAAGGATAGATTTCTTACTTTTTGCTCTTTGACACCTATGAACTACTAGAAATAACAATATTTACAGATATGTCACTGTTTTCCCTTCACTTACTTTGGCTTTTTAAAATATATTTTATATATGAATAGAGAAACAATTAATCTCCCCCATTAAATCTAAATTTTTGCCCCCTACTAGTTATATACGGATGGATCTTATGATGAAAGATCGATTAAAGGTGATATTAGTGGAGTAATTCGTGACCACCCGGTGTCCGGTATTCGCTTTTTAGGAGTCCAATTATATTTCGATTCGTCCTGCGTCGGGCCTCATTTGGGGGGAGAGCTTCCAACAGAGTATTTGTCCATACCCAGGATCGAACCCTCGACCTCTGGGTAGGTTGGGGCAGCCCCTTTCCGTTGCGCCACCACTGCTGTTGATAACACACTAAACTTTACTATGTCTATTTCTGTTTAGTATATACAATATATCCGATAATTCAAAAAAAATAAAGAGTAAACAATATAAATTTAAGGTGTTTGTTGGTTAATTACCTTCTCTTGTTATTTAATTTTTCTCTCTTCCAAATTATAAATATTCATATATATTCCTCCATATTATTATACATTATAATCTATGTATATGGGTTAACTGTTTTAATGATATTTAAAATAAATAAATTATCTAATAATCATTCAAGATTGTACCTTATTAATGTATAATTAATGAATTCCTTAATTATGCAAATTTTTTCAAAAAATATACTCCTAAAAGAAAATTTACCACACAAATCACTTAGAAAATTTTAGAACCAAAGGGAAAAGACACTAATGAAATATAAGGACATAAAAATTGCAGATACATAACCTTGCATGTATATAATAGCAGAATGTGTCAATTATATACGTTGTGTATCAATGTATATGGAGTAGAAATTGCAGATCTCAACAAAAAGATGTGTCTTTACCCTTATACATAACATAACTATATATAACAATGTATAAAAGTGCATAAAATCGATAAAAAATTCAGATAAAAAAGCAAATCACAAAACCTTTAGAAGCTGAGGTCTTCTTGATTTTGAGAATTATGCATATGCAACAAAGAAACCGTAGATTTTTGAAGAAGATGATTAAAAAAAATAAACAAACCGCCAGATATCTTAAAGTTGAAAACATAAAGTTGAAAAAAAAAAAACGAATCTCAAAAATAAATTGAAGAAAAAAATTAACAAAGCTCGGACCGAAATGTCATTACAATGCTGAGATTTTGAGAACTACGCACATGCAACAATGAAAATTGAAATTTTTTGATTTGATAAAGTTGAAAAAATTAAGAAATTGAACAAACCTCAAAAGTAATTGAAGAAGATGATGAAGTTGAGCAATTTCATCAGTTAATGTTTGAATTTTGAAATCATGAAACCGCTTGATAGTGATTGCTTGATTTTAGGCATATATTAAGAAGCATTAGTCGATCTAAAAAGAATATTTTGATATGCATGAAGATTTTAGGAAGAGAAAGTATAAAAGATGAGATATTTTTGATTAGTTTTAGATATTTGTAATTAATTTTGTTATATGAGATATTATGTAATAACTATAACTTAAAATGTATATTTATGTAAATTTTTTAAAAATAAAATTATAGAATTGAATAAATAAGGTCCACTATGTATGTGTCAGAAGATTAATAGAGGTTCAAACAACTTTTGTTGATTATGCATTTTGTAAATAAATTTCATGAGTTTTGATTTTATTGAAAAAAAGACCAAAGTTAACAAAAAAAGAGATTCAAATTGTTGATATTTAATGATTTTTTTTACTTATAGACATGATGTTATTTTTCAATGAAAATTGTTTACTAACACACCGTTAATGGTTGTAGCTCCGCCCTTATCGAAAAGGTCATAGCAGAGAGCAAAACACTAAATCTTAATAGTTAATTTGTTAATGATCTGAATTTTTGTTTTGTTGGTGAAAATTTAGTTCTCCCTCTTTGAAATTCCCTTCTCGTTTTTTCTTTTCCTACCCCAGTGTAATAATTTTATTTTATTCTTCTTCTTTTCTAAGAAAAAAAAAGCAAAAGCAAAATTAATTTAACATGACTGGGGAGATTCTTAATGCTCCCTCCATTTAGCTGATTTGTCACTAATTTTCTAATTGAATTTTTACTTGTACTTATAATTTTTGATATATCAAGAAAAAATAACTTTTTTTCTATTATGCTTATAACATTAATTGTTTATTCTCTAAATTAATTTCTAGACACAATAATAATCATTAATTAATAGGATAATTATGGTAAAATAACAATGTTAATAATTGTTTTCTTAATGAATATATTAAGTTAAAATGTGACAAGTAAAAGTGAACGGACGAACTAGTTAATACTCCGTGCACGACTTATTATTATTTCAAGATAAATACTCTTACAAAAATTTATATTTGTCAAACTATTTCCCCTTGATTAACTCATAGATTTCTCAAATATAATTACTACTTTCTCTTCCTCTTTTCTTTTTTTTTTAGCTATATTTATATTAATAAAATCCTTAATATATATTTTTGTTTAAATATTTTAAATTTTAACTAAACAAAAATAAAGTTCAATTAGAGTACTCCACTAAAGAATTAATATCATTTCTCTGTTTAAATAATAGTAATTGCAAAATGACCAAACTGTTGTCCTTTTTTCGTGATTTTAACACTCAAAATACTTTGTGAAAAAGTTGGCCGAAAACAATTTGTTCACTAAATTCTAAAAATCACTTCTCTCAAAGGAATTTTCCAAACACAAACTATTTTCCCAAAATCGAAAGTAAACTTGTACCTCAAAGCAAAAACAATTTACGCAAAAGGTTGCTCTTGTTCAGTTGTTTGTATTATTGTAATCAACTACTCCCTCCGTTTAAAAAAAAATGACCTATTTTCTTTTTTAGTCAGTTTAAAAAAAAATAACTTCTTTCCTTTTTTAGAAATACTTTAATTTCAACTTTCTACATGACATTTTAGGACTATAAGATTAAAGGGCATTTTGATACATTTGATACAACTTTAATTTAAGGCCACAAGATTCAAAAGTCTTCTTTATTTTCTTAAACTTTGTGCCAAATCAAAGTAGATTATTCTTTTATTTTCTTAAACTTTGTGCCAAGTCAAAGTAGATCATTCTTTTTGAAACGGAAGGAGTATAATATATATAATTCAAAGGATACACCAAGTTTTGGTATAAGATGGGATCTCCAACAAATGGGATTAGGAGATATACCGAAAGTAATACACTCAGTATCAAGTCACCTTTGATAGGAAACACTTTGCCTCCAAAGTGAAGCTTTGTGGCAAGAATCCCAATTAATCGGGTCCCAAAGCAAGTACGAAGCAAGAATCCCAATTAATCGGGCCCCAAAGAAAGTACGAAGCACCGGGTGGGAAAAAAACATAATACACAAGCTAATCAAATGGCATACACTTGGCTGCATGCCTGCAGCAAATTACAAGAAAAAGGTAGTCACGAGGAACAAACCTAAACCTAATTCATCTTGTTTTGTACAAGATTTCAACAAAGGAAATATTATTTCAGGGAACAATTTCATTGATCCCTATCCCTGGTCAAATGTACCCCCAGGCTCAACTCTTCTTCAATCAGTATTTTGCTAATTTGTGTAGGAAGAAAGGAGCTTCAAATGATAACATCCATGTAACAGGAGATGTAAAAAACTTTCCATGGCAAAGAATGGTGGTACCTCTCTCACACCTCCATGTCATAAATTTTCATACCACTCTGCAGAGATCCAATGGTAACTGAACTTCACCATGCTACTGTTGGAACTCAGAAAGGCAACTACAACACACCCAATGTAGTCCCACAGTGGCAACTACAACATACCATAGAGGTAGAGAGGTTGTTTCTAATAGACCCTCAGCTCTAGAAAAAACAGTCCAAAGCAGTCTTGAACTCAAAAGGTCATAAGCATAAATCAACCACCAACCAAATTCACCCCTATAAATTTTGTTCATTAAACACAAATGGAGAATAATAGGTAGTTATTATAGAAAGCAATTCACTTAAATGCAAAACCTCTTATCACAAGTGGCAATGATTGGCACATCAATGTCTGCCAGGAAAAAAATATGGTTAAATCTGACTATATGTTGCACAGGAGTAAGATCCTCACACTACAAGATACTATAATGAACAAACAAACTTAATGCATGCAAGATCAGGAAGTATGGTCTAAATGATGATTTGCAGTATTCCTTGGGTTACTTTTGCTCTGCCTGCCTCAGAAATTGTCCTCGAACATGTGGCCACTGTTCTGCTAGTCTCACTCTGTTTTGATATCAAACAAATGATACAATTCAAGGAAGAAAAGATAACTGCTGCTATGGCATCCAAACTCAAATGGATGGTATAGCCATTTGAATTCAGCAAAATAACAGAGAATGAAAACTTCTTGATTGTTGCATGGCATTTTCCACATAGCTTTTAGGTCGTCATTATGTACCCTTATCAGGTCAACCTCATTCCTTCTAAAGTTGCAACTCCCTACGCACAGAAGACACTCCTTTCACTTTCTGAGTGGCTGCATTCAAGATACAAAAGAAAAATAACTGAAACTATAAATATGTGTGTTCCCTCAAGATCAACTGTAAGATGCAGAGAGGTAGTAGACCAGCTTCAACCAGTTAAGATCATTGGCCTCGGAAGCAGAAAATCAGCTCTTCTCTTACAACTTGCTCAAGAGGATTATAAGTGACGGTTCAAGTATTGCCCACCTGATTTTAAAATTAAGGTGCACTTGCCGGCAAAAGTAACAATTTGATCCACAACATTAGTTCTCCGTTTATTAACTTAGAATAAATAAAAGAACAAAGAAGTGCCGCATTTGGCACAAATATGATCTTATAGACATAGGCAGTATTTGTGCTATACTAGAAGTACCTCGGAACACTAGAATTTTACACTTTGTCAATGAAGCAAATAGCGAATGAGTTTCGATACAATAGTCATAAACTTGTTCACCTCCATCACAATTTACTTACGACATTCGTTCATCATCCATTTCAATTTAGTTGAGTCCTTTAACTACAGTATTCCTCATTCCCAAGAAATCGATATTATTTCATATATTCTTCACTTGATGCGGAATTTCTTCTATAATATCCCACTCTCATACATTTTAAGAATTATATATGTCTGGATCATCCAATTCAAGAGAGAGGGAGTCAAAAGTGTGTACTTTTTTTGGGAGAGCTACAGTTAACTTATTACATGTTCAATACAAGAACTTCATTAGGAGATTGTGTAAGAAGAAAAAGGAAATACAATGCTTGCTAAAATCAACCTTTCTGACTAATGAACAGTGACAACATAAAAAATAAGTCTCAATTTCCTCTGTTTTTTCTAGCCAAGGATAAACAAAGCTTAAACAGAATCCGACATTCAGGAGCAGAATCTTTCCCTCTATTAACACAACCAAATTTAGTCTCCTCAGATTAACAGCATCAAGTTAGGGTAGGAACACTCAGCCCCTGAATTTTCTCCTGCCCTATCCTATCCAGGCAAATTGGCACCAACAGTTCAGAGGTGCCTAGCTCTTCCAGAGAAAATGAACATATTCCACCTTTATTCTTTAGACATGCTGATATCACAGATCTCACATTCTTTATCCATCCATAACCATTTAAAATTTTCCTCCAAATTGGCTTCTCCTTCTTTTGGAATCTCTTAATAGTCCAAAAGCCACTGAACTCGTTTATGCCCAACAGTGAACTGTTAATCTACACCGACTGCCTCCCAAACTGACACAGGTAAACAAGTAGAGAACCAGTGACGACAACTTTCTAGGTTTATGGATTTAGACAGCTACACATCATCATTCTCCTCAATCAATATCAACAAGATCCACGATCTCTATGGACCACACGCTTAATGGAATGAAAAAATAATTCATTCCCAAAATCTCTTTCTTCTCTTTTCTTTACATATGTACATTAAAAGTAGGAATATTGAGCAGTGGTGGGCAACAGAGAAAGAATGTGTGAAGAGACTCGTTTTACACATTATACGTAACTACGTATATTATTATGTTTCCCAATATGGGGCCCTTACATTAAGCATAACTATATGCACTTAGCTGATTAAATTAACTAAACACTCTCCTCAAGATGGAGCATACAAGTGGTATACACCGAGTTTGTTATGAATGTACCTAATATGAAGACCCGTGAAGACTTGGTGAATATATCTTCAAAACTAATCATTTGACTCCATGAATTTCGTGACAATGTCTCCTAATTGCATCTTTCTCCGAGAAGGTGTGGTCAATTTCCATGTGTTTAGTTCTCTCATGAAGCACCAACCTCAATGCAACATGAAGAACAACTATTTTTTTTTTTTTGAAGGAGAGCCTTGGAGTAACTGATAAATTTGTTGCCATGTGACCAGGTGGTTACAGGTTTAAGCCTTGGAAACAGCCTCTGGCAGAAATGCAAGGTAAGGCTGCCTACACCTTGTGGTGGTGCCCTTCCCCTGACCCAGCACATAGCGGGAGCGTGCATTGGGCTGCCCCTTTTCTAGATATAACATGAAGAACAACTATTTGATGCAAATGAGATCGCAAATTGCAATAATCAGTGTATTATGCTCTTGCCTCTCACTGGATCTAGCAACCTAATTTGTTTCTTTATTTTCCAAGGCAAATTACTTCCAAGTAGAACAAAACATGTAGAAGTCAAACGTCTAGTAGAAGATAATCCTGCTCAATCTACATTTGTGTATTCAGTATTTGCTCATGTCCTTGGTTCTCAAAGAATAATCTTCTTTTTGACGTTGATTTTATGTATCAAAAAATATAGATACTTGAATCCCAATGAATCACATGGAGGGTCCATAAACTGGATTATGACACTCACGAAAAGCATATAGATTCTTGCATCCAAGAGTCACATGGAGAGTCCATTAATTAGTTTACAACATTCACCATAAAGCCAATACCATCCCGAGTTATTTTGAGGTAATTCAACCTACCAACCAACCACATATATCTTGCATGGTCATTAATGGACTAATATGGACCTAGTAGAAGCTTAACATTTGGATCCATAAGAGTGTCAACGGGTTTATAACAAGACCGCCTAGAGCATACTTACATTGGAGATCAGAATATCTAATCTAGAGTACTGAGCAATTTGTATACTTAAAAGATACCCAATTTTTCTACATCCATACTCCAGAAGTGCCAAAAGAAATGTCACAATTTAGTAATATGTAGACTAAGAAATAGATAAGAACTCTAGAACAAAAAATTAATCTAAGATTAGAAGAGATTTGTGAATTCCTTCAAATTAACGATTGCTTGTCCACTGAATAATAGGTGTAAGATTTAGTAATACGAAAAATAAACACATGTGAGAAAGTTATAAATGATTGGTTGCTACACATCTATTATGATGGCTCCTCCTTGACCTTAGTGAGGTGCACTTATTGGGTGATTTGACGTTTTGGGTGTGCCATGCCAAAAAGTGACAAATAAAAGCGAACGAAGGGAGTATTTTGTATGGCGAAAAATATTAAAGTTTTCTATCACCCAACAATCCTTTCATCCCTATAAATACACAAACTTAAACCTCAGTCACCCCAGTTTCTTATCCGTGTAGCGATTTTCAAATAAGTGAGCCTGACTTGCTAATTTTCTTGTTCGAATTATCATTAATATCTCACACCTTTTAAGTTGGAACATATAAATCATATGCACTAAACTAATTAGAAATGTTTTCACTTTGTAGTCCTATGAGGAACCTTTGTAAAGATAGTTGATAGTAGTATTAAAATATGAGTAGGAATATGAATATTATATCAAATCCTACTTGGAAAAGGATTGTAATGCTAATGTCCTATTTTGAAAAGGATTTAAATGTAGTGTCTATAAATAGGGTCTCAATGTAATAATTTGGATTAAAAAACAATTCAATAATATTTTTCTCCTATATTTCTCACATGGTATCAGAGCATTGGTGAGAAAAATATCATTCCAGCATTGTTGTGTCGTTTTTCGGTGACACAAGTCGCTGTCCAAATAAATATCTTTTCCGTTGGTGTATTTCAAGACAAACCAACACCACCATCAGGTTCGAAACTTCCCGGCGAGCAAACGCCGGTCAGAGTCGCTGAAAATAGGTGTCACACGCACCGCTAGAATATATTCTCCGGCAGCGCGTCAGATCCACACGCCGGTGCGTGCAATGTCTTTCGGCTACTTTTTCGGCAGTTTCTTTTTTCCAGTAGCCTCGCCTCTTCATTCCGAGGCTGCCCATATAGCTATTTTCTGATTTTGAGCAACTTATGGCTATCAGATTAGAATTTAGACGACTTAAATTTTTTCCGGCTAGTTTTCCAATAAAATCAGACATACAAATCTTTTTCTTCAGGTGCCGGTAGCAGATTTCCATGAATATTTTGGGTACAAAATTCTGATTTCACATATCTTTTGGGTGTGATATTTTTGGCTCAAAAAATGCGAGAATTGGAAGTTCAAGTCCTATGGTCACTTTTGAACCCTTAATGAGGAGATAAGAGAATCAAACATCCCAGTCCATGAAGAATTGATGAGGGGGAGGTCGTTTTGGAAGATCTCAACCTAGGTGTAGTTATTGTAAAAGGCTTGTTATTGTAATAGGCTCGAACAAATACTCGTGGAATATGCTATTCTTTGCATGATCGACCACCTAAAAATGCTCATGTTGTTCAGTCTAACACTACCAGTAATCAATAGGTGCATTTATCTGAAAAGAAATATAATGAGTATCTTCAGTATCGCCCAAGTAAGCAGATATCTCTACCAGTATCCTCACTGCACAATCTACTACCTTTGGATCATGGGTTGTGGACTCTGACGCTTCTAATCAAATCTCTGGTCTCTGGTGATAAATCACTTCTATTAAATATTATTTATTCACAGTCTTCCAATAGTCACTTTAGCCAATAGTAACCAAACCAAAGCAAAAGGAGTTAGACAAGCTACTCCACTATCCTCTGTCGCTTTAAATTTTGTTCTTTGTCCCTGGTTGTCCTTTCAATCTTGCATCAATCTTGCATTAGTTAGTCGTTTGACTCGTGCCTAAATTGTAGCATACTATTTCTAGAGGACTCTTTTATCATGCATGACCATAGTACGGGACAAACTATTGGTGTAGGATATGAATCACAAAGCCTTTACTACCTTACCTCCCCTAACTCCTTCATAGCATGACCAATTAAAATTCTCCGGATATAATTCACCAACGTATAGAACATCCTAGATTGTTCAAATTATATAGTGCCTAGTTTTTCTGGTCTATCCACATTAAATTGTGAGTCGTGTCAACTTGAGAAACCATTCAAACTACCTTTAAATGTAGTACTGAGAATCGTGCAGAAGAATCGTGCAGAGTCTATCTTTTCCTTACTTCACTCTGATATTTTGGGTCCTTGTAGAATCAGTTCTACCTCAGGCTTTCGTTATTTTGTTAGCTTAATTGATGATTATTCAAAATGTCCTTGGATTTTCTAAATGAAAGATCACTCTGAATTGTTTACTATATTCAAGAGTTATTGCGCTGAAGTACGAAATCAATTTGGCGTCTCTATTCGTACCTTTCGTAGTGATAATGCCTTAGAATACATTTCTCCCAATTTCAACAATTTATGACTCATCAAGGAATTATTCATTAGATTTCTAGTCCATATACCTCTCAACAGAATAGAGTAGCAGAGAGGAAGAATAGGCACCTCATCCTGCTTGCACTTTTCTCATTCAATCTCATGTTCCGCTGTGTTTTTTAGGCGACTCAATTATCGCATCTTGTTATTTAATTAATCAGATGCCTTCATCTTTCATTCAAAATCAAATTCCCTATTCAATATTATTTCCTCAGTCACATCTCTACTCTCTTCCCCCTCGTGTCTTTGGGAGTACATGTTTTGTTCATATCTTCACCTTCGATAAAGATAAATTAACCCTTTGTGTTCTCAAATGTATCCTTCTTGGTTATTCTCGAGTACAAAAGGAATATTGTTGCTACTCGCCTAATCTTTGTCGGTACCTTATGTTAGTTGATGTCACATTCTTTGAGTCTCAACCTTACTTTACATCTTCTTCTGATCCTGATCATCCTAACATGTCTGAGGTCTTACCTATATAGACTTTTGAGGTTCCTACTGCTACTTCTACATCTCCATCTATAGTGCCACAGTCTTACCTGCATCTAACATACCTTCTACAACTCCATCTTTAGTGCCACTATTCTTGACTTATCATTGTTGTCCACGTACAACATCAAGCTCAGATGATTCCCATCCTGCACCTGACCCTGCACCATTATAGACTTATCTCCTCCGACTGCACTTCGAAAAGGTACACGATCCGCTCCTAATATTAACCTTCATTATACCTTTTTAAGTTATCATTGTCTATCATCACCCCCATTATGCCTTCATATCATCTTTGTCCTTTGTCTCCATCTCTAGGTCCACAAAAGAAGCACTTTCTCATCCAAGATGGAGACAGACTATAATTGACAAGATGTCTGCTTTACATACGAGTGGTACTCGAGAGTTTGTTCCTCTACTTTCAGATAAATCAACCATTGGTTATCCGTGGGTTTTTGGAGTGAAAGTTGGTTCGGACGGCCAAATTGATCGACTTAAGGCTCGCCTTGTTGCCAAGGGGTATACTCAGATATTTGGGCTTGATTATAGTGATACTTTCTCTCCCTTGGCTAAAATAGCATTTGTTCGTCTTTTTCTATCCATGGCTATTGTTCGATATTGGCCTCTTTTTTCAATCGGATATTAAGAATGTTTTTCTCTGTGGTGACCTTGAGTAGGAAGTTATATGGAGCAACCGCCTGGTTTTGTTGCTTCGCGGGCAGAGTGTCGATTGCGTCGGTCACTTTATGGTCTAAAACAATCTCCTCGAGCATGGTTTGGAAAGTTCAGCACAATAATTTAGAAGTTTGGCATGATTCGTAGTGAAACAAATCACTGTGTTTTATCAACATTCTGCTTCAAATCTATGTATTTATTTGGTGGTTTAGATTGATGATATCGTTATTACTGTAATGATCAAGATGGTATCATTAGTTTAAAGAAAACCTCTTTCGGCATTTCCCGACTAAAAACCTCAACAGACTAAAGTATTTTCTACGAATTGAAGTTGCTCAGTCCAAGCTCAGGTATTGTTATTTCACAATGCAAGTATGCCATAGATATTCTTGAAGAGATAGGAATGATGGGATGTAAACCTGTTAACACTCCTACGGATCCAAATAGTAAACTCCTGCCAGGATAGGGGGAGCCACGTAATGATCTTAGAAGATATAGGCGTCTAGTTGGTAAGTTGAGTTATCTTATAGTGACCAGACCTGACATTTCCTATCCTGAGTATTGTAAGTCAATTTATGGATTCTCCCTGTGATATTCATTAGGATGCAGTTGTTCGCAATGTGCGATATATTAAGTTAGCTCCAAATAAAGGATTACTCTTCGAGGATCGAGGTCATGATCAAGTTGTTGGATATACGAACGCTGATTGGGCAGGATCACCTTGTGATAGACGTTCTACATTCGAATATTGTGTTTTAGTGGGAGGTAATTTGGTGCCCTGGAAGAGTAAGAAACAGACTGTGGTTGCTCGATCTAATGCCAAAGCAGAATATACAGATGCTAATTGTTGATTGGGCAGGATCACCTTGTGATAGACGTTCTACATCCGAATATTGTGTTTTAGTAGGAGGTAATTTGGTGTTCTGGAAGAGTAAGAAACAGAGTATGGTTGCTCGATCTAGTGCAGAAGCAGAATTTTGAGCAATGACGCTAGCCACTTGTGAGCTAGTTTGAATCAAACAGTTGTTGAGCGAGTTAAAATCTGAAGAAATGAAGTCTACTGTAGTGTCTATAAATAGGGGTCTCAATGTAATAATTTAGATTAAAAAACAATTCAATAATAAAATCAGATTGGGTGTCGGCCCTGGAAGATGATATGGAAAGTCAAAATTCCCTATAAAGTATCTTGTTTTACTTGGTTATTAGCTAGAGGAAAAGCACTCACACAGGACAATCTGTGCAAGAGGGGTCATCATCTATGTTCCAGATGCTTTTTATGTGGGGAAAATGCTGAGACAATTAATCATTTATTTCTGCACTGTGAACTAACTGGACAATTATGGAGGGTGTTCCTCAACTTTAGGGGGATTCTATGGACCATGCCAAGTAATATAGTCGATGTGCTAGCATGTTGGAACAAAGAAGGCAGTAATGCAATTCAGAAAATGAGATGGAAGATTATTCCAGCGTGCATTTGGTGGACAGTTTGGGAAGAGAGAAACCAAAGATGTTTTGAAAACAAAGCCGACCATCTACAGAAGATTAAGATGAAATGCTTGGGGCTGTTCTTTTTTTTGTGTAAAGCAATAGGTTTAGAATACCAAAAAAAAATCTGACATATTAGAATCCTTGTGAGATGACAGAGTATCAAATGCTCTATACTTTTGTAATCTGTAATTAACGGGTGCTACACTGTTTATGTGTAGTCTTATAAAAATATACAAATATGTTACCTTTCTCAAAAAAAGAAAAAAAAAAATTCTCCTATATTTCTCACTAGTTTAGTTGAGCGAAAGGGTTTGGGATAATTTCCTTAGAAATGATCTTCTCCTGAACAAAGTGGTACCTATTTTTTTTGACAAAAAAGTGGTACCTATTTATATTTTCAATTTTTTCATGAAAAACTAGATTAGAAGCTATATCTGATATTGCTTGATTATCACAATAAAACTTAATTTGTTTAATGTCTACAAACTTCCATTTTCAGTGTAATTGTTTAACACATATTTGTTCACAGACAGTTGTTGCCACGGATTCAGCTCTGCACTTGATCGAGCAGCAACATTCTACTTCTTATTTTTCCATAATACAAGATTACCACAGGAAAAACACAGAAGCTAGATCTAGAATGTCAACTAATTGGTTAACCAGCCTAATCTACATCAAAGTATCCTATAATCTGAGGGTTTCCTTTGTCTTCAAGCAACAATCCTGGCCGGGTGATCTTTTTATGTGTCTTAAGTTTGTACAACAGCATTTCATTGACTGGTATTGGAGATGCATTGACCGACTTACTACACCCACACAAAACAATGTTTGTTTAGGTAACAGTGAGATAGTCTAACTTCCTGATTAGCCTTTGGTACCTTTTAGGATTTGTAATGGCTTCTCTTGATCTGATAACAGTTATTGTTCAGATCCAATCAGACTATCAACAGATTTGCAAACCAGCATACCCGTGGCTTTAAAAGTATCGAATACATATTTTCTTTGAGAAATAACAGTCTCTTGATTGGGCCTCAAAATACCGAGAAAATATTTTAGATGTCCTAAATTCTTGATTTGAAAATGACTGGTTAGATATTTTTTTAATTGTATGATTTTCTCGTGATCATTGCATGTAATAGGTACGCCATCTATACATACCAACAGATAAACAGATTGACCAAGTACGACAGTAGAATGATGGGCCAGCTACTTCACAAGAAAGTAGGAATAGGACCAATCACTGATGAAAAAAGATTAGGATAGAGAAAATATAAATGAAATGTTTCAATCTACCTTTTTCTTAAAGCATCTATCTTTCTTCTTCTGCTGAAATTTGGTCAAGGCTGCTGCTCTGACAAGTTCAGAAGGATCAGTTGTATTTCCACAACCACTGCCGCTGGCATCACCACTTTCATTTTTGCCAGCTAACCCATTATCACTTTCCCCATTTGTACCTCCAGCATTTATAGCTGTGCAGCTTACATCTTGCACATTGCTTCCACGGTTACTTCCCGAAGCACTTCTGTTCAAACTGTGATATTCAGGGTTCCCTTCACAAGGCCTAGCTAGAATGTTGGATGAAATACAACTTGGGCCATCTACAATTAGTTTCTTCAATGAGAAATCTACATGGGTGGATGTGCAATCTTGATCTAGGTCGTGGAAGTGATGGTGGTGGTGGTGCTGATGAGAGTGATGAACTAGGATGTCAATGTGAGAGCCTCCCAGGGCAAGATTGTCTGTAGCTTGTGTATTACAAGGCTTAAGCTTAATGTGTGGAACTTGCTGAGGGGAGATTCTGAAGTCAACTTTTGCAGGCTTGAAAGCTGACAATGAGCACAAACCTTTAATTGTTGATGTTGCTTCTGCCCTATCTCTAGAAAGTAATGGTTCCTCAGAAAGCTTATTAGTGGTGGACCCCTTATCTATAACATTGCCAGTTCCACTCGGATTTAAAAATTTCTCATTTGTATGAGTTGGAATATCACATGATTCGTTCTTGGCAACTTCCTGGCCATTATTAATTAAAGAACTACTAAGTGTAATCCCATCAGGAGTCCTCGTAGGGTTTGAAGACGAATTATACCTGCAAAACGGTCCACCACAGAGCAAAAGGTAAATTGCTGAAGTTCCTTATCCAAAAAAGGAAATCAGCACAGCTTAAAAAGTTTAGAAAGCACGTCTCCAAACCTTGAGAAAGCTGAAAGATCTGATCTTCTCAAAACATTACGATCATCTTGAGCAGTTTTTTCTGGTTCTTTTGGTCCTCTTAGCCTTTTTAAACTTAGCTCTTTAGACTCACCAATGGATGAATTATTGATATCTAATACCTGCACAGCTTTGTTCAGCCTTCTGCTGTTGGTCCGAGGATGAGGTGTCTCAGCAGTCACATCATGATATTCAGTGGATGGAAAATTACCATCTAGATCTGCCTGGTGTTTATCCATCTTCAAACTTCTCGTCTTGGAATTTATTGCCGGCAGTGTCTTATGTTCTGCATCAACAAGTTTGGCTGGAACCTGAATTGCATTTTCAGGCTGTGACTTCTGATATCTTGGTATGGTTTTGAGGGAGGGTTCTTCTGCAATAGAATCTTCAATGAAACAAATGATAGATACATTTCAGTAAATAAGAGACACTAAAGCCAAAGAGAAGAAAAAGATTAGTAATAGTAATTACCAGGATGGTCTTCTTCTTCTTGGCATTTCCTCTTGGCATTTATTTGTGCATTCTTGTTAGCAGCGGTGTCTGCATTTGAACGAATAACCTGAGCACAAGTGCTGTCTGGACACTCAAGTAGCTGATTCATTGGAGACACTGCCTGAGAGCTATCAGCTTCAACAGCTTGCTTTGTCCAGGAATTCTGTAAAATACAAATTTCAGACTCAGAAAGAAATATAATACAAATCATTCTGTACTTCTGTTGGTCATTAAGCCTTGGAATTTTAATGCTTAATAGGGATATCATTATAAAGCTATTATGTTGAATCGTGATGATGATGTGAATAAAGAAAAACACGTTGAATTTTGGAGTCTTTAGTTATTTCCTTTCCATAAGAAACTTACATAAGCATTGGTTTCGATTGCTGGGACATACAAAATTATCTTTGTCACAATGGACTAACCAATGGATTCTAACTCAAATGAAGCTGTGCATTTCTAACTCGTTTATTTGCTGCAAAAGTTAGTGTTCTAAATGTATCAACATATGTCGTCCCAGGTTCTCGTCTACATGTACTAACTGGTAAAACATTTTGAAAAAAGACGAGGAAATCACCTTTATTATCTAATGCTTCAAAAAACTACGAAAGAGTAGACCTAGCCCATTTTCGAGGCAGTTGCTATCATGTATTTTCTGCATATAAATAAATGGCAATAAGCTAAAAAGCAGATTTTGCCCAATGTCCTTTTATTTGTAGGAAAAGCAACCAAATGGCAATACCTGTGTGCCACTCCCATCCTCACTGCTGTTACCAACATTTAGGCCATCGCTCCCATTATCTTCCCTGTCATTGCTACCACTGTTGTTTTCAGACTTCTCACTGCTTTTTGATTTTATAGATTTTTGGGTTTGAGTGCCGCTTTCGCTCCCACTTCCACTAGACTGAAAAACGAGAACAAATTTATCATGGTAGTACACAAAAACGCTGGGAAGTCTAGTTTTAAAAGGTGAGTAAAGAGATGGTATATTACACAACGAATAAACAGCCTATAACTAGACAAACAACCCACCGACAAATAAGCATACTCTAATCTCCATCGCAAAGAACTACTGTTATTTAGGTATGTTGATGGACATCAATGCATCAGCCGTTCATTTTACACCAAGATGCTTACAAGAAAAAAAGATATTAAGAGTGATGGTGTCTCACACTGTGGCATCTTCTCCACACGTGCTGCCACAGGTTCTTAAGCTCATTCTTCCGTATAGGTTTTACTAGGAAGTCCACTGCACCTTTTGACAAACACTTGAAGACTAAATCCATTGAATCATGAGATGACATCACTGCGCATGGTCCTCATCAGTTATTCGGTGTAGATGTATTAGTATCAATTCAAAATTAAACACACTGTAGTAAGAGTTTTACAATAGAAGAATTGGCAAAACTAGCAGGGGTTACTTACTGATAACAGGAATAGTTTTGCGTGTGTAGTGGCTCATGATTTTGCATAGGAGGCATAAACCTGACAAGCAAGGCATTACAACCTCTGTTAACACTAAATCAATGTGATTGGTCAGGTTTTCCAGTATCTTCCAAGCTTGCAATCCATTAGCTGCTTCTATAACTGCAAATAACAATATTTAACTACATAATAAAGACTATAAAGATGGGAAGAGAGCAACCAAACAAAAGATATTTACAACAAATACAGTCAAGTCATAAATTGGAAGTGTAATAAAAAGGGAAAAGCATAGAGAACCACTTAGGCGAACTGTGGTAAAATCTATGACGAACAAGTCATCATACAACTCAAGTTGTTCTGACCAAATATCACAAAAATGGAACTTGAAACTTCATATTAAGTTGACAGGAAAATATGTATCTATATGAACATCATGATTTCTGCTGCTAACTTATAGTTTCAGCCGCAAGATTCATAATAGAAACAAATTAGATGACCAAGACCTATTTTTATATTAATTTATACTGCCAAAGTAACCTAGGGAATGAAACTAAGTTGCTAGATCAGTTAAAGGATGTCAGCAGCTCTTCAATTAGAGTTGTTGTTGGCTCCCCTTCAAATAACTCTAGTTACAAGATACGGCCCAATTTCCGACCATCACCCAAGACCCAACTCCTGACACCGACTGGAGACCCAAATCCGAACACCGACCCATGATCCCAGAAACGAATCCTGACCCTAACCTGACTCCTGACCCTGACTTCGGATTCGACTCCAGACATCGACTCCCGACCCTGACCCCAACCCGAGACCCCACTCATGATAGACCCAAATAACGACACCAACTCCTGCCCTGACCCAAGATCCAACTCCTGACATCAACTGAGACCCAAATTCCGACACCGATTTGAGACCCGACTCCCAACATCAATCAGAGAATTGACTCCTGATACCGAGTTGAGACCCGAGATCCAAATCCTGTCCCCAACCCTGTAACCGATACTCGACTTTTGACCCCGAATCAGGACCCTGCCCTGACTCAAAGACCACTTATTTTCCAAGAAAATATTTTCTAGTAAAACACAAATATTTTCCTTCATTACCAAACACACCATAAAAGGAGAAAAAGAAGAAAAAAAAAATTGTGTGTAATGTAGGAGTACTTATTTCTAACATAATAAGAAGTAAAGACAACAACAACAAACCCGGTGTACTCTCACATAGTGGGGTCTGATGTATGCAGTCTATACCACTACTTCAGGAGAAGTAGAAAGGTTGTTTCCGATAGACCCCCGGCTCAAGACAAGGAATAATAAACAGATACTTAATAGAGCATAGAACAGGATGTCAAGACAAAAATACGCCACCCACAAGGAATAATAAACAAAGAATAGTAAACACATTCGTAATAAAGCATACAACAAAGTGTCCTAGCAAGAATAATACATCTACCAAGTAATGTCCTACCCCAACGACTCAAACTGGCACTAGCCTTCTATCCTAATCCGCGCCCTCCAGATCTTCCTATCTAGGGTCATGTCCTCAGTAAGCTGTAACTGCTCCATGTCCCGCCTGATCACCTCTCTCCAGTATTTCTTCGGCCGTGAGAAGTTTGCTTTGGATGGTTTCAGGCGGGGTAGGGGTAGGCCGAAGAAATACTGGAGAGAGGTGATCAGGCGGGACATAGAGCAGTTACAGCTCACTGAGGATATGACCCTAGATAGGAAGATCTGGAGGGCGCAGATTAGGATAGAAGGCTAGTGCTAATTTGAGTCGTTGGGGTAGGACATTACTTGGTAGATGTATTATTCTTGCTAGGACACTTTGTTGTATGCTTTATTACGAATGTGTTTACTATTCTTTGTTTATTATTCCTTGTGGGTGGCGTATTTTTGTCTTGACATATTATCCATTGGTTTACCCATTTTTCATCCATATCAAATATGAGAAGGTCGGATACTTTATCCATTTTCACCGGCTCATTTTCGACCCGCTCGTTTGCCACCTCTGTGCTTATCCCTAGTGAGTAGACATATCCAATTCCTAGTTTCTTAAAGTTTGTCATTTGAGATATAACATTATAAAAATGAGATATGTTCGTGTATATAAAGTGTGAGCCTTTACCTAAACTAAATAAATGTTTGCAATGGACAAAATAAGAACATTGTTTGGGAGTTTATAGGCAGGAGACTACATAGTTGAGCGTCAACCTTCACCAACTATGCTCGGTCCTTTTCATCTACCTCACTAGCCTCTGTAATTAAGTGTTCTTAAATACCTTGACCTTCACAATACAACTTAAGAGGAAGGCTAAGCTAAATAGTTTGAAGTTTGAACTTCTCATTAAGGGTTCTAAAGTAATTATAGGACTTCAATTTCAAACTCTAATATTTTTGAAACTAAAGCATCAAATCCGAGAGACATGGTTGGACTGAAGAGAGTTCTACGCAAACAATCACAAAATATAACTGAGAGGCTGGCAAAAAAGATCTAAGAATAATGTAGAGTCTCAGTATCGAATTTCAGAATAAACTAAAATACTCTTCATGACTCGCAGCACTACATGGAAAGGTAGTGTGGGTGTGTTTTCCAAGTTGACACGACTTCTGACTTATCATCATCGTCCGCGTCCATCAGATGATTCATGTCATAAGATAGGCCCTGCATATATGCATTGTATTTGTTGTGCATTTATTTGGTGGTTTATGTTGACAATAACGTCATTATCAACAATTATCAGAACATCTCTTTCAGCACTTCCAAACTAAAACCTCGGTAGACTAAAGCATTTTCAAGATATTAAGGTTGCTCAGTCCAGATCAAGCATCGTTAATTCACAACGGAAGTATATCTTAAACATTCTCAAGGAGACGTGAACAAGAAGATGTGGACCAATTGAAATTCACATGAATCTGAGTGCTACATTCCTGCCAGAACAAGGAGCGCCACTATCTGGGAAGACATAAGTGGTAGGTTAGTAAGTTGAATTATCTCACGATGACTAGACCTGAAATTTCTTGTCCTGTGAGCTAAGTTGTGCGGACTCTTCACTTTCAATGCCACACCCGTGTCGGATTCTCCAAAAAAACACTACTTTTGAAGAACCAAATACGCACCCATTGACATTTTTGGAGAGTCCGAACAAAATAGCATGCGAGTGTTGTAAGTCAGTTTATGGATTCTCCTTATGATGTTTATTGGGATGCAGTTGTCTGCATTCTACATATATAAAGTTAGCTACCGGTAAAGGATTACTCTTCAAGGATCGCGGCTATGAGCATATCGATCGTATGGGCAGGATCACCTTCTCACACCTACTGCCAGGCGTCGGGATATTGTATTTTAGTAAGAGGTAATTCAATATCCTAGAATAGTGTGGGACCAAATGTGGTTACTCGATCTAGTGCAGTACAGAATATCGAGCAATGGTTCTAGTAACCTATGAGCTAGTTTGGATCAAACAATTGCTCAGAAAATTAAAATTTGGAGAAATCTGGTAAATGAAACTTGTGTGTGATAATTAAGCAGCCATTTCTATTGCGTCAAAATAGGTATTTTATTAAAGGACTAAGCACATTAAGATTGACATACACTTTATCTGACAAAAGACATTCTCATGAGATATTGTTACAAAATTTGTGAAGTCATATGCTCAGCTTGCAGATATTTTCAGCAAGCTCCTTACTAGTCCTCGTGTTAGTTACATCAGTGCCTATCACTTAAATGCACCAACGTGAGGGAGAGAGTTAGAATAATAATGTAAGTAATGTCCTACATAGAAAAGGATTATTAAATACTGCGTTAAATATAACAATATATAGTGCTTAGTGTAATAATGTAGATATGCATCTTAATAATATTTACTGTGTTTTTGTTTCTCATGTCATTTATTAGGCATCTCCATCAGTGTTGCTAAAGGCACATTTGTAACTAAAATAAAGTCGTGTTGTGCAGCCTCCCCTCACTTACTCACTTACTGTATACACTAAGGTGCTAAGTTGTGCTCCTTCATCACTCATAGATTGTTTTTAAGAGGTCACTGCTACCAATAAATATATTTAGTCAATTAATCCATTAGTTCTTAAAAACATTATCAACGAAATTAAACTTTTAGCGTAAAGAAACGAGCTCCAGAAAACATGAAACTACATCTTTTCATCTATATCAGAAATTTAAGATGATTTTTCAACTTGATTGACACGATTTTTACTTCATATATTCCACTTAACTAAAGTTATGTCAATTCTTTATTAGTGTTTTTCTTCGTTATGGCAAATACTTCAAATCTATTTAGCAACTAAATCTCCAAAAGAGTTTGGCCCTCGTTAGTGCTATTTGCTTTTGACTACTTTGACTTCCATCAGGATGACAGCCACTGGCAACACCATTATGCAGCTCAAATAAGAGTATATTTAGCGTCGAATGATAAAAATTCAGAAAAATATACTGTAAACAACACCTCAAACTCCTATCTTTTAAATAGCCAATGTTATAAGCAATATCTGATTGTTCTGCAAGTACTCATAACCAGAAATTAAAACAAACTCAGATGTAGAGTCTGGCTCGTCTTTTTGTCCATCGTATTTGATTATTGCAAGATAGAGTTGAAAGGATAAAAGGAAAGCTAAGCAGATACAAGAATAAGCTAGGTTTTTAACAAAACAGTCTAATGTTATCTATTTGCTAATAATCCGTCAAGCTAAAACTGAAACTTGACAAAAACGGACTAACCTTCATAATTGCAATTTCGAAGTAAAGCAGAGACAATATGTCGTGTAGAATCATCATTCTCCACCAGCAGCACTTTAATGGAGGTGACATGAAGAAATTGCTGCCAACAGGCTGCTGACCCCTGACTCTGTTGTTGTTCTTGCAATTTCACACCATGTTGAGCTTGCAATGTGATCTCCCTCTCTTCTATCCTGTCATTACTGATCGTACCAATTTTGAACTCATTATCCTTAACTACATTTAATCCCTCACGAAAAATTCCATCTCCAATAGCCTTTTCCTCATCTAGCATTTCTTTGTCTTCGTCACCAACAATATTCATTGATACACTCCTTGCCAACCAGATCTAAAAGTACTGATGATAAGGAAGATGTGACACCAACATAATATTTCATAAATCCTTGTCAGCTAAAGTGAAGTGAGAACTGCTTCTTCTTCAAGAACCGAAATACTTCATATACAAACCCTCTCATACCTATTCCACATCAGAAATGTTAAAACAATCAATTGAATTAGCAAAATCAACAAGATTGAAATACTGCTTAATTAAACATAACAACAACAACCCATTGTAGTTCCACATCCCTTATCCCACAAAGTAGGGTTTAAGGAGGGTAGAATGTACCCAGACCTTACCCCTACGCTCAGGTACAGGCATTGTTTCCAGTAGACCCTCAGCAGGAAAAACAGTCCAAATGGGGGGTCTGGGCAGGGGCGGATCTAAAGGCTAGCGAAGGGGGGATCACCTGAAGCCCCTCGGATACACGGATATATAAGGTACTTCTAAAAAAAAACTATGTATGTATATAGATTTTGAGTCCACTAAACACAGATAAGAGGTTGACTCAATGGTTGAGGAGGTTCAATATTCACCTTGAGGTTCCAAGTTCAAATCCTAAGCATTAAATTTTTATTTTTCGAACCCTCTTAGTGAAAATATGGATCCGCCACCGGGCGTGAGAAGGGCAGAGTATACACAGATCTTACACCTAACTCAGAGATAGGGAGAGACTATTTCCAATACACCCTCAATTGAAGGAGAAATAGTCCTAAAAAGAGTAATGAAAGTACAAGAAACAACAGATAATAACAAAAACACCACGTAGTAACATAAGATAATAGAAGCTATAACAAAACAACTTGATAATTGAGATATCAAAACAATACAATTAAACCTAACATTTATACAAAAATTCCTCAAAGTCTGACCAAACATTCATTTATCACCTATATTAAGCAGAACCAAGCATCAGACACACATCAAACCCTACCGGCCAGCACAGAGAATAATACTAAGCATGTTATATAGTTGTTAATAGCATAAACAATTTAACACACATACCAAAAACAAAAAAATAGACGAAACTCTCATCAATTTATAACATCAATGATAATTCGCTAAAATAAATGACAATTAAAGTGAAAAAGAGACATTAACTACAATATAGACTTGAAATTAATGAAGCTATTATTGACCGTACCTTCAAAGCTCATCGAAAAAAACAGCTATGAAAATTGTTTTGCCACCGAAATTCCGTTAAACCCAGCAAAAAATACAGCAAAGACGTCATAAAAATTAAATTGGAGCTATAATTAGCAATTATATCATAAAGAATTTTACAAAAAATATATGTATAACTTCAAATTTGCTTTATTGAGTTTTCTTTTTAAGAAAAAAAAAAACTGAGAGATTTTCAGAGGGAGATTTTGGTTTTACCAAATGAAAACTTTACTATATCCACAGGGGAAAGAAATAAAATTCTTGGAGCAATTGATTGAGAATTGTTGTTGATGACATGGACGAAACCTGGGCCCCATGTGTGACACGTAGGATGAGATTATTCCACGTCAGTAAACATGCTGATGGCAGAATCTAAAGAAGGAAGATCGAGGGCTTTCAGCCGAATCGCGACAGATCTAATGGAAGGACACGTGTCAACTGCTGAGTATTTTTAGTGTTTTCCTGATTTTGATTTGAAAGAAAATTAAGAAAGTAAAAATGTTCTCACTCCATTATTTTTCTTTTACATGCTTAAAAAAAATAATGTTAATAATATTTATTTAATTTACAAAATTAATAAATAATTTATTTATTTTACCTCTGCTATAAATATAATTCACGACTCAATACATTTCACAAAATATTAAATTTATTATATTTAAATAATAATATAGTAAAATTATATCTACTATTTATTATTTCTTTAACATGTGTAATACGTTAATAATAGACAAATATTATTAAATAGAGAAAGAAAATAACAAAATCTTATTTGATAAAAAAGACACTCGAAGCTTTCGTCATGAATGTAAGGATAATAGACTATATGTGATTATTTCTACAAGAGATTGTTATCATGAGTTGAAGCCATAATTATAACAACTTTATCAATTACATCAAAAACTTTCCTTTCAAAATATTATTTCCTCTTTTTCACGTGTCGTCATTTTATTTTTTGTTTATTTAAAAAAGAATATCATTTTTTTATTTCATAACTATTTAAAAACACAATTACTTTTATCTTTATTGGTTCCACATATAAAATTTCACTTAATTAAAAATAATTATAGTATATATTTTAATAGTATAATAAAAGATAATTTAATGAAAATCTCAAATATTTTTTTATTTCTTAAACTCTATGTTCAATTAAATTGTAATACATAAAATAAAATAAAAAAAATATCATTTAATTAGTGAAAATTATATTAAAAAATTATTCATTTTTTTAAACAGACTAAAAACAAAAGCCGAAGGACCAACATAGGTTATGGTGCAACGAATGGGGTTGCTCCACCCTTAACCAAAGGTCAAGGATTCGATTCTGGACATAAAAAAAACTCTGTTGGAAGCTATACCCTCGAATGGCCCTATCCGAAGCCGATGGGAGGAAGACAAAATGTCGTCGCCAGGGTCTTTCACGGACGGTCCTGATGGCGTCCAAATTTTGTTGCAAAGTTATATAAATACCCTTTGATAATTGCAAAAATCATTTGGTTGGCAGAAATATCTAAATATCTGCATGGGTAACGTTTTTTAATGTACATATGCGAACAAACGAGGCTTTGATGTGTCCATTTTTCTAATTGAATCTCAGCCGTTAGATCATTAATTATTTACTTGGCCATCACCATCAAAAGTTATCACAATAATATAAGAAAATCTTTGGTAGGAGGAATAAAGGATAATTGATTCGGAGATTAATTTTAAAATGAGTTTATTTTATATTTGATTAAAATAAAATGTATGCCTCATTTGAAATTAGTTATGCGAGAATTATAGTGTGATTTTTATTTCTTGTTGAGGTTAAGATAACTAATCTCGAAATAATTAATTTCTAGATAATTAATCTCAAGATAACTCGTTTCCAATCAATGGTCCCTAAAATTCTACCAATTTGACGAACAATTATGGTTCGTTGAAAAAATTATGTAAGATTCAACATGCATCTTTTAGGTGTAGAATGTCACCTAACACTACATCATATTGGCAAAATTTATACGATAAAAATTCTAATATGGTCACAAAAAATAGTAATCAATTTTTGAGTGAAAATGAAAAATACACCTAAAGTATTTATCTTAATTTATTGAGTTTTATACTTGAATTGTCATACGTAAGTTTCATATTTGAACTTCACCAATTAAATGTGAGAGCTTTGGTTAGGAACCGTTCAAGTAGTTTAATACCTCACATTTTATTGTTCCTTCCTCAACTATCACCGTTCAGGTAGTTTGATTTGCAATTTAGAACATTTAAGAATCAGTGGCCAAACAACACCTTAAATAATAAATTACAAGTCAAAACATTAACTATAAAGAACTGATAAAGTTTTGATGGAAAACCCTATTCAAGGCATGCAGATTGAAAATGTGACTTTATAGTAGATTTCCCTATGCCTAGGTGTATGCAAATAAGTGAATAATAAAGTAACGTCTTACTACTAGGATACAATAAATCACTTAAGAATCCATTAATATGCACTTAAATAGAAATTCCGTAGAACTAAATCTCTCAATTGCATTTATAAAAGGACAAGGACATTAGGATGACATGAAATCATTAAGAGCCAAAACAAATGTAGATCTCTGGTACATATTTTTTTGCAGTGCGTATGATAGGTATTTATAAAGAGTAAATATATGTTTTTCTATGAAAAAGATGTATCGCCCTTTTACCACAATTGAAGATATCTTTATATGTGCTCTGAAAGGTTAGTTAGGCTTGGATCTTTTTCACAAAAACAATAGTACACTTTTTATCAAAAGACGCATTAATTTTGAATCACTGGTAATAAATCAATTGGTTGACTATCTGAATTTTCACTTAGTTAAGATTTAATTTTATATCGGATAATTCTTCTCCCGTTTAAACAAACAAACAGATTTAATTTCATACCGGATAATTCTTCTCCCGTTTAAACAAACAAACAAAAAAAAGCTCATAATAAATCCAACAACGCAAACTTTAGATGAATGAATCTAAGTCCACAGCTTGAAGTAGCTTAAGTACGTAGTTGAAAAGCTCTCTGGATTACGTCTTTATCGTAAAGAATAATGACTATAGATTGAATCTATTCAGTTATCATACGATGGTTGGCCTTATTATTGGCCTAACTTACGCATGTGTCAAATACATGTTAAAATGTGGAAAAAGTACAATTAATTCAAACTTCTCGAACAAAAAGATTTGAGTAAAGTGGTTTCTTATATGGGAAAAGGGTCAAATTTACCCCTCTACTTTTATTAATTAGCTAAATTTATCCTTCGTTATATTTTTGGGCTATTTATACCCTCAACGTTATACTCAACCCATTTCTATTCATCTCTCTAAGGGTTATTTTTCCAAATAGCTGCCACTATTATATCACTCATTTCCACCACCACAGTTGCCAGCGAGACCAACAACGACAACCACCATGGACGTCTACCACCTATTTCCACCACGGACTTTTACTACGTGGCAACGGTCCATAACTCGAATTTGGCCTGTGGAATCAATGAGAGTTTGTTTGAATTGAGATAAATTAGCTAGGATTAATCAAGATAAATATCAAATTTTAATCTTTGTACGAGAGCGTGAAACAACAACACTAGATCCATTTAAGCTCTTATTCTCTATGTCATTGTTTCTTTATAATTTTATCTAATTAGCTAATGCCAAAATTAACACTATCTAATTGAAGTAATATTAGGAATTATATTTTGATTTGGGGTTTCCATCCAAATTAAGGGTATGTTTGATAAGTTTCGTGATGATGAAGGTACAAATAGCCCTAAAATATAATGATGAGGATATAAATAGTCCAAAAATATAACGAAGGATAAATTTAACTAATTAATAAAAATAGAAGGATAAATTTAACCCTTTTCCTTTCTTCTATTATGAGACACATCATGTGTAAGCAATATGTAGTATGTTTTCAAACACGGACTAAGAAAGAAAAAAAACTTAAAACAAACTTGAGAAAAAACACAAAACAAGTAGCAGTGTACCTATGTATACACAGAATTAAGCAGCAAGCATCATCAACTTGGCACACTGAGTGTCATTAATACAATATGACAATATGTTTTCCAAACTTGCCAAGTGGTAACAAACATCTTTGCTAGAATGGTACTTGTTTATTAAGGACTTAACCTTTTAAATAGGGTTGAAATACATCTAAATTAATATCATGATTTTTCGAATTTCATATCTAAATTATCGGGTGTCTGAGTTGTCTATCCAAACTATTATCAGCTATATACTAAAACACGCATTAACTATCAACTGTGCATGTTTCTATCCGAAATATCACTATTGTTCAAGTTGAAAAAGTGAATAATTGAAAGTCGGCGTATATTTTAATAAATAATAAGAGATAGATTATTTATGAAACTCACAAAATTAAGATTCTTTAAATGTGTTTTTGGCCACTTACATACTCTTTAATTAATAATGGTGGTTTGTTTTTGTAAGTACTGATCTTTTTTTATGTATATTGAAGGACCAACCACTCTCAAGTGCATTTGGGGGAATGAACTGAAAAGTCACCATCCCTGATTCATATGTAATTCATGTGTTAGCCTCTCATGTATTAGGATTGAATTTGTAAATGAGCATCATTGTAACGAACCCGAATTATCAACTCAACGATCAATACACAAAGAGAACAAAACTAATCAACTTTGATTAATACAAAAGGAGAATTACAATATGAAGAAGAGGAATAATAGCAGAAGGGGATGAAAGGACTAGAGAGAACTGAGGATGAGAAACATAGCCTTTGTCTAAGGAATTATCACCATTTGCATAAGCCTATTCTTCCTAAAATGTGTTATTTATTAATTCGTATCCCACACATAGCCACTTAATGTGGTATTGGGCTTCTTTACCATAACTGTTTTCGGCCCATTCATAACAATATTTCATCCCTCAAAGAGAACCTTGCCCTAAAGGTTCGAGTGGAGCCACAATGATAATACAATGCCAAATTTGTCCAGGCTTGTATATTTGTTGAGAGCTACTGCTTTAGTGTGAAGGTGAAACCAAGAGCTGCCGACCTTAAGTACTAATACATCAATTTCAGTGTCTTTCGCAGCTTCTAAATTAGTATGATGAATGACATTACTCAAACCACTGAAGATTACCTTCGGCTCCTTTTCATTAAGTCTAAAAAAAATCCAGTACCTTTCGTTAACCCACATGGGTGCTTCACACAGAAGGTAGAAACAATGATAGTTCTATTGAAGAACTAAAGTAAGACGATCTGAAAATCTTTCAAGGAGAGACAGTCCCATGGCTGCACCATATTCAAGCTCACTTCCAATCATATTCAAGTACCAATGATCATTTTTACAAGATTCTAGTGCAGCAAATTCATACAGTGACAAAGTGGGAAGACAAGCAATTATTTTATCACCCGGTTCCAAGACGTAATGTAATATCAAAATAATGAACTCATCAGCACATCCAACAAAAATATACACAAGGTCGAGGCAAGAACCTGTGGCATAACTAGCCGGTACACCTTGAGAGCCCAAAAAAACCATGATTTCCTCAAGCCTAGAGAAGTTACGCAATTCCCGCTCAATCAAGTTTGTCACGGACTTGACGCTGCCTTGTAGCCATGCAATACAAACAGTTGTTCTAACTTCTTTTCCCTCTAATTCCATTTTCAGTGCACTAGCCCTCTCAATTATTTCCTTTCGGGGAGTGACATCACCTCCTATTACAGCATGCCCTACTTTACTCTTTGGAATTTGGAGAACAAAAATAAGTTGAGCTAATAGTTGTTGCAAGAATCGGAATAATTTGGGAAGATATATAATATCAAAAGGTGAAATTGGTTGTAGCTCTCGCAATACAATTCTTTGGGAACTGTCATCAAACACATGATTCACCTCAAAGTATGTATCATCCACCTTTGATTCCATGACCACCATCTCGTCTGTTACAACGCATTTAGCAAAACTGTCTTGGAAACTAAAATTCAAAGAAGTAACAATGGTAGATCCCAATAATGGTAACGACTTCATGTTTACTGTATAACCTATGTGAGCCTTGGACTTAGAACTTATACTCGGATCCCATATACAAAGGTTCGTTGTAGTCTTATAAACAACGACAATAAAGGAATTCACACCAGGATTAAATGGAAATTAATACAAAATATTGTGACCACTAAATTACTCAGTAGATTTTCCACGCTTCACATCAGGTATCACTTTATCTGCAGGAATTTCACTTGTTGGAATATCATCCCCATTCCCCATAAAAACTTTATCTAGAGATAGATACTCAGTCTCAGGTTCCATGAATAAGTCGGCAAGATACATGTCGTCAAAGGTTTCAAATTCAATTTTCTGTTTACTAGAACTACGATCCAGAGAAGTAGTATTAACATACCTCTTTGACATATTTCTTGGGGAACATTCATCGAATAGTTGGACTTCATTGCGTTCAAGGCATAATGTTGCTTCATCAAGCATTTTGTTTGGAGTATTGGGCTGTACCTCTGCAATTACCTTGTGGCAGCAACTATGAACAGATTCATCGAGCACCTTAGTTGATTGAATATTATCCAAATTACCTACGAGGATAGAGGCAGAAGACGTTTCCTCCACTTTTTCAGTGAAAACTCCGGTAGACATTTCATTGAGCATATTGTCCACATGGCCTGAATGTTCATCGATGAAAGTGTCAAGTAGTTCCCGATGACCCTCAACAGTATCACCGGGCTTGAATTTGCTTCGGCCAAAGGAGAAGTAATCCCTCTGCTACAGACTGTAGTAGCACTAATCCGCGCATCTTCTACTATAAAAAATGAATATTTCTCCTTGATCTTCTATAGCAAAGCTAGAATACTGGTAATTTGAGCATCCACCAGAGGAGACTTTGCATAGGTTCATTTTCGAAAACACAACGCTAACTTCTCCTTGAAATGCTTTCAATTAAAAAATTGGTTGTTGTGAGACATCCAACGGAACCACTCCAGGGCCTCACCATCGAGGTAGTAGGAAAGAAGAGGTAGCCAGTGTTTCTCCAAGAAGCCCAGGAAAGTGAAGTATCACTCTTCCCTATAAATCCAGTCCTCTAGATTATCGGTGCCATTGAAGTGCTCTAACACCGTCACTGCCATTAGAGTACAAAAATGAAAACACCAATGTAACGAATCTGAATAATCATCTCAACGATCAATACATAAATGAACAAAACTAATCAACTTGATTAATACGGAAGAAGAAATCACAGTATAAAGAAGAGGAATAATAGTAGAAGGGTATAAAAGGATCAGAGAGAATTGAGGATGAGAAGCATAGCCTTTGCCAAGTAATTATCACCATTTGCATAAGTCTATTTTACTGGAATATGTTATTTTATTATCCGGGACCCTGTTAATTATTAATCCGTATTCTAACTACTTTCGGCACATTCACAACAATCATTGATATGTCCAATGATCATTTGAACTCGGATGGATTAAACAACGGAACATTCAACCTAACTCTCACGGGGTTTTATTTATCTTTTTTTATTCTTAATTTATTTAATAGAATAAACCAAATTCTAAAATACTCATTATAAAACAAATAGAATATTTTTAAAAAATAAAGATTTTTTCTTAAATCAAAACTAGATTGATACCAAAAGAAATTCTAAAATAAAAACTAACTTAAAAAAACAGAAAAATTAAGAGAGCACAAAAATTAACTAGACGAAAATAAAGCATAGGGACTGAAGTTGTAGGCTATCTGGTTCTTCTCCATTTTTCTTATGTTCCTATCTTGATCGATGATACATGACATAGTTCAAATTAAATGATCAAGATTTAATTATTCTAAAGTAAATCTCTAATCATGATTTGAATAATAAATACATTATATATTTACTTTAAAAAATTCTTGTAATCCCACAATCTTAGCAATATAACAGCTTGTTCCCAACTATAGCAACAAAAAGTCTTTTCTTCCTAATTTTCTTTTTCCCTATGCATGGTCCGTTTTTATTTTCTATCTAAATTAATATTTTTATTGCATTCTTTTGAAAACTTTCTCATTAATAATTACTAGCTATTTTATTTTTTATTTTCTTTAAAATAGGAGAACCGATAATTTATTTCACCTATGTTCATCCTATTTTATTTCACCTATTTTAAAAAAAATAAAATAGATAATTGTTGAAGAAAAAGTTCCAAAGAAAGGAATTAAAAAATTAATTTAAAATACGAGAGCCGAATATTTCTCCCTTTTTTCTCCCTATTAGAAACTATAATATCTAATTTTTAAGAAAAAGTTTCAGAAAAAGTTATTCTAAAATAGAAGAGCCGTTATTTCTCCTACCTATTTTCTCCCTATTTTATTTCACATATTTTAAAGAAACTAAAATATCTAATTTTTAATAAAAAGTTTCAAAAAAAGGTAATATAAGATAATCTAAAATAGAAGAGACGATTATTTTTCCTATTTTACGTCAATTATTTTAAAGAAAATAAAATATCTAATTGTTAAAGAAAAAGTTCCAAAAAAAGATAATAAAAGAAATCAATTTACAAAGAAATTAAAACATGTAATTCTTGCTTAGGAAAAACAAAAAAGTATGAAGAGAAAACTTTTTATTGCTATACTTATGGACAAATGATATGTTGCTAAGATTATGGGGTGAAATAATTTTTTAAATTAAATATATAATGTATTTACTGTCTAAGCCATATGTCAAGATTTACTTTAAAATAATTAAATCTTAACCATTCAATTTGAACTATGTCATGTGTCGTCAATCAAAGTAAGAACCTGCAAAATGGAGAGTGAAAATGAAGAGGAGTCGGATCCGCGAATAAGCATGGCAAGTATTAGAGGCCAAATCTGTTATTGTATAGTTTGCTCTTTGCATGACAAGGGCCACCAAGTATTAGTTACTCGGGACAATGAATTCAGGGTGATGAAAAAGTTTTAAAATTAGGTGTTGGTGACTCAGCTGTGAATTATTGAGTGTGGGTGACAATTATTAAATGATGGATTAAGAAAGTTTGACCCGTATGTGAGAATTGCACTCACGTTTTTTATTTTATACTTTTCCCCAATATAAAATCATATAACTAACTAAAAATAAAGGAGAAAAACACGGGACATGATCTACTCTTATTTTCTCTCTCTTCGCTTAGATTGTTGTTGTTCATTGTTGTTGTTACTTTCTTCTTCTTTTATGACACCCTGGATTTTCGACCCTTAGAAAATTCGTTAAATTTTTTATTTCAGCACAAAATACGATTAAGGGGAACCAGTCATATGTTGGGGTACGGTTCGTATGGATTAGTCGTATGTTGACCAGTGTTAGTTGGTGGGTTGGATTGGTTTTTGGAATGGATGCAACTTGGTAGATACGAGTCGTATTGGTGGATACGGGTTATCTGATTTGGGGATTTTCCTTCACTTAATCTTAGACTTGGTAGCTTAACTTGGATTTAAGCATGAGTGGCTCACCATGAGCCATAAGCTAGGGTACTAGTCGTACCTTGGACTCATATGGTGTACAGTGTTCAATTCTCTTTGATTCTATTCTGCCAGGAGTACGGGTCAAAGACGGGTCGTATGCTTTGGGTACGACTTAGTTTGGGTAAATCGTACCTTGGATAGTGTTGGGTCCAAGTGGGAGGCCCAGGGCACGAGTGATGGGTACCACTCATATTGGAGGGGACGACTGGTATGGTTAGTCGTACCCCCTGACAAGAATTTTATGCAGTTTAAGTGAGGAAAATCTGGACATTTTCCCCACTTAACCTAATAAGGTCCCATAACTTAACACACTTGGGAGGTTAATTTCCCTATTATTTTATTCATTAATACTTAGAAAACACTCTCTAATCCTCTCTAACGCTTCTGGGTAAAGGAAGGCTAGGGTTTTACTAAGGTGATCAATTTGGGGCTTGTGTTGGTGATTTTTCTCCACCATCTACTCAATTTAAGGTATGTACTCCTTCCTTCGTTGTTAGTTTCAACTAAAGGCATATTTTGTAAATTATTTTCATGGCATAATTGTTATATGATTTTGAATTTTCAAATATATATTAGGTTTTTTGGTTATAATGGTGTGGTTATGGTTTTCCCATATTTTAGTTATGTATTTACATATTTTAATGGTGGTTTGGATACTTGGTTTTGGCTTATGGTTTTGGTTAATTATAGTCATTGGTTGGATTTAGGATGGTTGAGCTCGTTTAGGTCGGTCTCAGTCATAGACCTATCTTAGAGTCTAGATTAGTGCTATTACATGCTATTTTGTTATATGTTCGAAATTTATCCAACTCGGGGCATATCCTCGATGATTGGGCTGGGTATCAGGGATGGTCTCCAGTCCTAGTTAGACTTGAGATGTCCATTACGTCAAGGCCCCTGGACGGGTCGGGTCAAGTTGGTATCAGAGCATTAGGTTCATGGTCAATTGGGAGTCCATAAAGCCTTGTCTAGTAGAGTCTCTTTTAAGGGTGTGTAGCGCACCATACTCATAAGGGAGAGTCTACAAGATATTTAGGAATGTTTCACTTTCTTTGTATTCTATTCTCAAGCTTGGAGTCTAAGTTCCGGAATCTTTTCTAATCCTTGTCTGTTTGCTTTTCAGATCATGCCTCGATGATTTGGAACACAAGGAAACTCTTCTTTCCTATCTAGGGACAATATGGAAGGGACACAGGGGATCCATACTCGGTCTAGGGGTCCAGTCCCTGATATTTCTGGAGTTCTACCGGTTGCTACTAGTCTTCTTTAAAGTGAGGTGATTAATGCAGAATTTTGTCAATCGATTTATACTATTGCTCAGTTGGTTGTTGCTCAATCTGAGTGGGATGCATATGGTATTTTATCTGCTGAGACCACAAGGGTTGGCCAGTTTATGAAGATGAATCCTTCTACTTTTTCTGGTGTTAAGGCGAAGGAGGATCCATAGGGTTTCTTGGATGAAATATAGAAGATATTTAGGGTGATGCAGGCCATGAATGTGGAAGGGGTGAATTTTGTAGCTTATCTGCTCAAGGATGTTGTGTACCAGTGGTACGAGGAGAGAGATAGGGATAGAGGTGATGTTGAGTAGTTGTCCTTATGGGAGACTTTTTCAAATGCCTTTTTGGATCGCTTCTTTCCTCATGAGCTGAGGGAAGAGAAGGCGAAGGAATTTGTCAATCTAAGACAAGGAAAAATGTCACTCAACGAATATGTCTTGAAATTTCATCAGTTGTCAAGATATTCTCCAGAATTGGTGTCAATATAAGGGCGAGGATGAGCAAATTTGCTTCTAGACTATCTCGGGATTTGATCCTTGAAAGTAAGACTGTGTTGTTGATCAAGATATGGATATATCTAGATTGGTTGTTCATATGCAACATTCGGAGGAAGAAAAAAGGAAGCAAGCTGAATATGGGGAAAGACAGAGTAAGAAGTTTAGGTCGTCTGAACAAAGTGGTAGGCAATAACAAGGTAGTCGAGATGGAGTTAAGTGGCCAAAGAAGAAGTGGGGGAGTTCTGGTTCCTTCTCTTCTGCTAGTGTTCTTTACCCAAAGACTTTGGGTGATAGGTGTCAGCAGGGCGGTGATAATTTCTCAGCACAGGGTGACCAATCTCAGGCGAACGGGGCACAATCAGTTTTTTCATGCCCTCCTTATCAATTTTATGGTCGTCTTCATAGGGGATTTTATGATGAATGGAGGGACATGTGTTTTAAATATGGTCAGCCAAGCCATATGCTTAGAAACTGTCTGGTTGGTAAGGGTTCTTTGGGAGCGGTCAAAGCTCCGAAAGTTTTATCTTCTGTTCCTTCACCTAGTGGTGCCGCTTCAGCATCTGCTCCTGCTTCTGGTTTCGACGCTGGTTGGAATAGGTTATACGCTCTTGCATCTCGACATCAGTCTGATCCATTACCTGACGTTGTGATTAGTACGTTACAATTCTTTTCTCATAAAATATATTGCTTGTTTGATCCAGGGTACACACTCTCTTATGTGACCCCTTATGTGGTTGTATGTTTTGGTTTTGATAGAGAGGTTACTTCGGATCCTTTTTTTGTTTCTACCTCGGTAGGTGAATCGATTATTTCTAAAAGAGTCTATAGGGGGTTTGTGGTAGATATTGGTAATAGAGAGACTTTGGTAGATTTGTTTGAACTTGATATGATGGATTTTGATGTTATTCTAAGAATGGATTGGTTACACTCTTGTTACGTGTCCTTAGATTATCAAACCCATAAGGTTGTATTTAGGTTCCCTAGTGAATGGGTTATTGAGTGAAAAGGTGGTTCCCTAGCTCTTAGGTGAAGGTTTATTTCTTATCTTAGAGCTTGGAGATTGATCTCCAAAGGGTGTCTTTATCACTTGGTCTAGGTTAAAGATTCTAACTCGGAATGTCCTTCTTTTCCTTCGGTTCCGGTGGTAAATAAGTTTTCTGAGGTCTTTTCGGATGATCTTCCTGGTGTTCTTTCGGACAGGGAGATTGAGTTTGGTATTGATTTGGTTCTGGACACTCGTCCAATATCTATTTCTTCTTAAAGAATGGCTCCGGCTGAGTTGAGAAAACTCAAGGAGCAACTTAAGAATCTTATGGATAAGGGGTTTATTTGTCCTAGTGTATCCCCATGGGGTGCACCAATATTATTTGTGCGCAGGAAGAATGGTTTTCTTTGGATGTGCATTGACTATCGGCAATTGAATAAGGTAACAGTTAAGAACAAGTATCCTCTTCTAAGGATAGATGACTTGTTTGATCAGTTGCATAATGCCAAGTTCTTTTTTAAGATAGATCTTCGGTCTGGGTATCATAAGCTTAAGATTAGGGAGGAGGATATCCCTAAGTGTAATACCCCGTACTTTTCTTAGTTTAGTTCAGCTTTTAGTACATGCACAAAAAGCTTAGAACCTGAAAATTT
Source organism: Capsicum annuum (assembly GCF_002878395.1). Taxonomy (NCBI): domain Eukaryota; kingdom Viridiplantae; phylum Streptophyta; class Magnoliopsida; order Solanales; family Solanaceae; genus Capsicum; species Capsicum annuum. Next base: position 177,217,860 of record NC_061120.1, on the reverse strand, counting down.
AGCTAAGTGTTGGGGACTCAGTTTTATTTTTGGCCTCCTAATTTCGAAGATTTTTAAAGTGACCTTTCCAACCCCGATACGTAAGTTTGTAAGTTGATTCATGTTCAGGGGTCTAAGTAGCATGTCTCGGGTATGTTTCAGATTTTTCAAATGAGGTTAGGACCCCATTTGGTTTCCCAAAATAGCAGCTCACCACGATTGGACCGTGTAGCGGTGAGTATAGAGATGAAAGGGGTCACCACATCGCGGTGAAGGTAAATTCGACAATTGTCCAATTTCCAGTGAGTCACCGCGATTGCACCACGTCGCGGTGAAAATAGCGATGACAACCTTGGTGCGTTGCGGTGAGGGTCTAATCTGGGTTTCAGTTACGAATTTTAACTTCCCAGGGACAGTTTGGTCTTTACCATGGCCCCAATCCATCCAAAACACAAAATTAAAATCCCAAAGGGGCATTATATGCCCCATTATTCATAATTTCTCTCCAAGAAAGTAATTTTTTCTCAAAAACAAACCCTAGCCCCTTCAAGATTCAAGCTCAAGTTTCAAGAAAACCACCAAGAACCTTCACGAATTCTTCAATCAAGGTATGTAAGATGTTTATCCATGGGCCCTTTCACCCATGGAGTCCAAGAATCCATCTTTTATGTTTTAAATTATGAAATTACATGTTTATAATGATTTATCTACATGAAGCTTTTATGAATTTCGATTATATATGATGTTTACAATCTATTTTCGTTGAAAACAACCCTTACACGTTTGAAGCATGAAATTTCATTGTTAAATCCCTAAGTATGGTTTTAGTATTACAATTATGCTATTCCCATATGTTTCACTCATTCCTATGTTTAAACCCATAAATTTTAAGTCTTTTCCAAGAATTTTGATAGAAAGAGCCCTTACACATTTTAAAGTTGAAGTATGTTTACCTATACCTTGGTAATTTGATTTCAAGTCATGATTTCAATTGTTTTCATGTGGTTGCATTATAGTATGTTTAAATACGGTGGTTTGCATATCATGTTCATGAGAATTCAGAATAAATCCTCAGTTTATGATCTTGTCATGTGATCGTGCTATCTCATCGTGTTTAAAGGTATTCCCATGTTTAAATTCATGTCTCTCATGTGTTTGATGAAATGCTTAAGTGAATAATTATGAACAATGATTTTCTTCTATGGTTTCGACGCTTTCATGTGTCGTTGTTGTTATTATTATCGAGTCCTGGGGTTTATGAATACTCGAAATTTAGCTATTTACTTAGTCTCAATATTCTTAGATTGGTTTCAGACACGTATAAGTATTATCAGTTCAATTAGTTATCATGTTAGTCAGACCTAAATAAGCTCAGTAATTCGAGTTAGTTTCTTTTTCAGATAAACTTAGTTTAGTCCAATATTCAGTGTCTTTCAGTTGGGAGTAGGATTTAGCACTGAGTGAATGCAGGGATGATGACTTTCCCTTTAGTTAGGCAGAGTTATTAGTAGCAGTCCCTGTATTCCAGAGCTACATAGCCAGCGTAGGATATGAGGAGCACCCGTCAGTTTAGGCTTGACTACCTCTCAAGCGTCACCCATTAGTTTAGGATTAACACCTTGGTCCTTTGGTACATCAGTTAATGAATCCACAACCATTGTTAGTACCCTTGGCACGGTACTAGCACCCTTCCAACTGGGGTCATAAGTTGGACCCCGATCAGCTCATCTTTGGGGCATGACGGTTAGATGATACCTCCCATAGTCTTCGTATAGTATTCAGTATCTATTCAGTTCAGGTTTGCTTGACTGAGTGTACAGACTTTCAGATATTTAGTTTAACAGTTTTCAGTCTTTAAAATTACATATTTTCTCGGTATCATAACAGATATACACTTAGTCTCACATTCTCAGATACTACAGTTTCCACGCATTCATGCTCAGTGATATCATGTGGTTTTGATAGTCCTTACCTCATAAGCATAGTACCCCACAATTTTAATTTCAGTAGTTAGTTCATAACTCAGTTCAGATTTGCTTGATCATAGTATACAGTTTATCAGTTATTCAATTATCAGATTTTTAGTATTTTATTTTACATACTATTTCAAAATCATGTTATATGCTTGGTCATGCATTCTCAGATTTTACAATATTTATGCATTCATATCCACTTATCTCATGCTATTCTTTCAGTCAGTTGTTATTCATTCATATGAGCCCATGTATATCAGCCTAACCTCATCTAACATACCATTACTGTAATACCCGTGCCTTTCTCCTAGCAAGAAATCATCTCAAGGATGCTAGGACTTACTTTAAAATTCAAACCTATCTTTGTACACGTGGTATTTTTGATATTTTCACTTTCTATCATGTGGAAAATTGAGTTAGCTTTCCAATGATACCAATTTTGTTCAAATCCGACATCAGACGTGGAAATTATAGACATTTTACTTGGAACTATCGAAAACGCCCAGGTATGACGGTCAAGTTGACGAACCGCCACATAAGTGACAAACCGCCACTTTGACCATCACAACCAAGGAAGTTGAGCCACGTACTGGATAAGGACTAACGGATGAGTTGACGGATCGTCAAAGTTGTGACGGACCGTCAACTCTTATCTAGTGAACCCCATTTCTGGTCCACGTCTGACGGGCTAAGTGACGGACTGTCAAGTGTCTGACGGACCGTCAGTCGGACCGTCACATGCCACGTTCAATTTATTTCCAGGTCGTTTTAACAAGGGTATTTCGATCACTTACCACTCGCCTATATATACCCAGATAAGTCCGAATTCAGCCATTATGCTCATTATAATTTCACAAACAAAAACTAGGGTTTCTCTTTAAATTTAATATCGAAGATCAAGACCCAATCTTCTTCAAGAATCAAAGGATTTCAAATCTTTCAAGTTTAAAAACATCAAGAACCTTGAGTCAGGTACGCGTAGTGTTCATCTAAGGACCCCTTTCGTTCATAGAGTTTAAGAACCATGCTTTTAAATGAGAAATTTTGATTTTCTTGTTTTTATGTGATGTTGTTCATGTTAATGATCATTGTTTAAGCTTCAAGACATTAATTTAAGTTGACTTCCATGATGTATGCATGCTTGTAGTTAAAACCCACGAATTTGGGTGGTTGAAGATGATCAAAATGGTTGAGAAAACCTATGCCCCAAAGTGTACATGCAAGGTGTTTGTTAAAATGCCTAGAATGATAAAAAAATCATGTTCCCATGACCCCATAGTATTTAAATGACAAGCTATGTCAACTCTTAAGATGATTCCACATGAACTTCTATGCTATTGATATGAGTTGCTAGTATGATTATGCAATGAACATGATATTAAGGTTGTGCAAGTACTTCCATGTGACATGAAATCCTTTCTATGCAATACATTGTTGATAGCCATGCTTAGTATGAAATCCCTTATGTACGATATTATGAATTGTGGACTCAAATCTTGTGATCAAGTCATGTCATGTGTGTTAGTTTCCTTCCATCGAGTCATGGGGGAATTCGTACTCAAAAATATAGTTGTGTGCCTAGAGCCAAGTCACGTTACCCCGATAATTTCAGTCAAGCCATGATCTATAGAACTCAGTCAGTCATGTGACTCAGGAAACCTCCGAAATCTCATGATCTCAGCAAAATCTCAGAGAGTAGTACTATTCTGTCAGTCAACGGAAGTCAGTTACTCAGTCCTTGTACAGTCAGTTAAATCATGTTCAGTCTCTTCAGATGGGAGTAAAAGTTAGCACCAAGTGAACCTAAGGATGAGAACTTACCTGCCAGTTTAGGGTGTGATTCTTAGTAGTCATCTTTGTGTTCCAGAACTACGTAGCCAACGTAAGTTGAGATATCTTAACCTATCTGACGGGTTGATGAGATGGCTTAACCTGTCAGTTGAGGGTTTCCCACCGTTATCATTTGAGTACCTTCCAGTTGAGAGTCACTCACAACTGTCCTTATTAGTGGCGCGGTATTGACACCCCTCCAGTTGGGGCAGAGATTGAACCCCAACTTAGCTATATAAATTATTGGGTCATGTCAGTTAAACAGCTACCACCCACAATTTCAGGCTCAGTCTCAGTAAAAGAACCCAGATAGTTCTTCAGATATCAGTACCAGGACTGCCAGATACAATCAACTTCAATTATAGTACGGAACTCAGATAGTTCCATCAGATGCAGGACTGTCAGGCACAGTCACCCATTTATTTAGAAGTACAGTATCAGTCATGATTAGTTATCAGTAAACTATGTATTAGCGTACAGATTTAGCTATCACACATTCGCGATCTCAGTTTCTATGTATGCATGTTTGCACTCTCACATTTATATCGGTCAGTTAGTTAGCATTGTTCATGCATGTAACCCTATTTATGTTCAGCCTACCTCACTCGTATACTCAATACTTTAGTTGTACTGACATATTTGCGCTATGGTGCTTTCTCTTTATGTTATACCATAGGTTTAGAGACACGAGTTCTGGACCAGTAGTAGCAGTCGCATTCCAGTATATAGAGTTTTAGTGAGTTCTTTTTATTCAAGGAAGATATGATTCAATTTATTCATTTATTATTTTAGTTATCTATCAGTTTACGGAGTTAGTTAGAGACATGTTCCTTTAACTCCTTATTCAGACAGTGTTTAGAGGCTTTCAGATTTAGTTCAGATTTGATTCAGTTTTAAGTTGTTTTGGGTATCTTTCACCCATATGGATGTTATTTTACCAGATTCTTTATTCAGTTGAACCTTATGACCTACATGTTCATTTTTCTGCATTAGTATGATATATATATATATTGCAGTGTACAGGTACAGATATCAGTTATGGGTTGGCTTGTGGTCCGTCAAGGTCATGAGCACCATGTAGCATTTCGGTTTAGAAAATTGGGGTGTTACAAACTTGGTATCAAGCCTAAGGTTCAATAGAGTCCTAGGAAGTGTTGAAGCCGCATTTAGTAGAGTTTTGTGCATGGGTGTATTGTGCATCACATTTATGTACAAGAGGCTATGAGATGTTTTAGGAACAATTTCCCTCTTTCAGTATTCATGTTGTGCTAGTGAGCATAATCTCAAGTTAAATTCTCAGTCTAATTCGTTCTTCTCTTATTTCAGAATATGCCTCCAAAGAGAAGAAACCAGCCAGCTCCTCAGCCCGAAGACCCTTTGGGCGAGCATCTTTCTCATGCAGAGTTTAGAGCCGCATTCATAATACTTGCTCAGTCCATGGATGCCCAGAATGAACGACCACTAGTTATTCTAGCCAATCTAGTGGACAATTCTGCAATAGCTAGAATTCGAGAATTCACCCGAATAAACCCTCCATCTTTCTTTGGGTCTAAGTCTGATAAAGACCCTCAAGAGTTCATTGACCAAGTCCAGAAGGTCATTGACATCATGGGAGTTACTTCTGTTCAGAGCACCGAGTTAGCCGCATACCAGTTATAGGATGTTGCTCACACTTGGTACAAATAGTGAAAGTTTGAAAGGTTAGAGGATACAGGTCCTATAGAGTGGGAGGAATTTTCACGACTTTCTCAGATAGATTCTTTCCCCAAGAGCTGATGGAGGCTAAAGTTCTTGAGTTTATCAACCTCAGGCAGGGAAATATGATGGTTAGGGAGTATTCTCTCAGATTTAATTAGCTAGCCAGATATGCCCCTCATGTGGTTGCAGACAACAGGCTTAAGATGAGCAAGTTCGTGTCAGGAGTGAATGATAGCATGGTAAATGAGTGTAGATCTGCAATGCTGAACAATGATATGACTTTATCCAGGCTCATGACCCATGCTCAATAAATAGAGGAGCAAAAGGTTAGGGCTAGGGAGAGGTAGAATAAGAGAGCAAGATCAGGCAGTTTCAGTTTTACTCGGGCCAAATTAGAGGGAGGAAATTATTCCCATTTTCATCCCAAGTCATCAGCTCCAGTTCATTCTTCAGCCAGTGCTCCAGCTCCTAAGTTCAGAGATAGAGCACCTGAATTTAAATCTCAGGGCAGTGTCAGCAATGCCCGAACTAATCCCCTATGTCAAACTTGTGGTAAGAACCACTAGGGTGTTTGTAGAGCTGATAGTGATATTTGTTTGGATGTGTCAAGCCAGGCCACAGAGTCAAATATTGTCCTCATTCCAGTTATCAGAGTCAGCAAAATCATTTTACAGCTCAGTCTGGTCGCCCGAACCAGCAGGGTACCACTTCCAGTGCTACTAGTGGGCAACGCCCAAACAAACTATGCTCTTCAGACTCAACAGGATCAGGAAAATTCTCCTGATGTTGTTACTGGTACGTTACAGATTTTCCATGTTCATGTTTATGCTTTGCTAGATCCAGGTGTATCTTTTTTTTTATCACCCCATACATAGAAGGCGATTTCGAAATCAGTCCCAAAATTTTAGCAGAGCCCTTTTAAGTCTCTACCCTAGTGGGTAAAACCATCATAGGTTAGTGGGTCTATAGGAACTGCCCGGTTATGATATTTCAAAAATCCACATCAACAGATTTAGTCGAATTAGAGATGACTGCTTTTGATGTCATTCTCAGCATGGATTGGATTCATTCCTGCTATGCCACAGTCAACTGCAGAACCTGGATAGTTTAATTTCAGTTCCCAAATGAGCCTGTCCTAGAGTGGAAGGGTATTACTTCATCTTTCAGGGGTCAACGTGTTTCCTACCTCGGGCAAGGAGAATGATTTCTACGGGGTGTGTGTATCATCTCATGTTAAAGATTCTAGTTTTGAATCTCCTAGCCTTGAATCAGTTGCAGTTGTTAATGAATGAACAGATGTCTTTCCCGAAGATCCTCTAGGCATTCCCCCCAAAAGAAAAATAGGCTTCGGCATAGACCTTCTCCTAGATACTCAGCCTATTTCTATTTTACCATACAGAATAGCACCAGCAGAACTCAAGTAATTACAAGATTAGTTGGAGGATCTCTTAGATAAGGGATTCATCAGGCCCAGTGTATCCCCATGGGGTGCACCAGTCTTATTCGTGCGCAAGAAAGACGATTCTCTAAGGATGTGTATTGATTATCGTCACCTCAACAAAGTCACAATTAAGAACAGGTATCCGCTTCCTAGAATAGATGACTTATTTGACCAACTCCAGGGTGCCAGTTATTTCTCTAAGATAGACCTCAGCTCAAAGTTAGAGAACGTGACATTCCAAAGACAACTTTCCGTACTCGGTATGGTCACTTCAAATTTCTAGTCATGTCCTTTGGTCTTACCAATGCCCCTGCAGTTTTTATAGACTTGATGAACTGGGTGTTCAAGCAGTACTTGGACATGTTCGTCATAGTCTTCATAGATGATATTCTGGTCTATTCTTGCACAGAGGGTGATCATTCAAACCATCTCAGAATTGTTCTTCAGACTCTCAGAGATCATCAGTTGTTCGCCAAGTTCAGTAAGTGCAAATTTTGGCTAAGATAAGTAAAATTCCTTGGTCATATTATTTCCGGTGATGGAATTAGAGTAGATCCTCAGAAGACCGAAGGGCTAAGAAACTGGCCTCGCCCTATCTCTCCATCTGCTATTAGGAGTTTCTTGGGTTTGGCTTGTTATTATAGATGTTTTGTCGAGGTATTTTCTTCTATTGCATCTCCTATGTCCAGATTAACTCAGAAGAAGGTTAAGTTTCAGTGGTCAGATTCTTACGAGAAAAGTTTTCAAGAGTTGAAGACTCGACTCACCTTAGCCCCAGTTCTAACTTTTCTAGATGGTTCAGACGGTTTTGCAGTCTGTTGTGATGCGTCCAGAGTAGGTTTCGGTTATGTCCTTATGTAGCATGGTAAGGTGATAGCCTATGTCCCCAGACAGCTAAAGCCCCATGAGAAGAATTATCCTACTCATGATCTTGAGTTAGCAGCCGTAGTATTTGCCTTAAAGATTTGGAGGCATTATTTATACGGAGTTCATGTAGATGTCTTTATAGATCATAAGAGTCTCCAGTATGTATTTTCTCATAAAGATCTCTATCTTCATCAGAGAAGGTGGTTAGAACTCTTGAAGGATTATGACATGAGGCAAGGCCAACATTGTGGCCGACGCTCTCAGTAGACTCTCCATGGGTAGTGTTTCTCACGTAAAGGATGGCAAAAAGAAGATAGCCCATGAAATTCATTAGCTTGCTAGACTAGGCGTTCGCTAAGTCGACTCTTCAGAGGGTGGTGTATGTGGTCAGAGTAGTTCAGAGTCATCTCTAGTTTTTTAGGTAAAATAAAAGCAAGACAAGGATCCCAGCCTTGTCAAGCTAAAAAAGTCAGTTCAAAATCAGAAAATAAAGGCTTTCTCCCAAGGAGGAGATGGTATTCTTCATTATCAGGGTCGCCTGTGTGTTCCAGGTGTAGATGACTCGAGGCAGCAAATTCTTGTAGAGGCGCATGGTGTACGATACTTTATTCATCCAGGGGCCACTAATATGTACCGCAAATTACGGGAGACCTATTGGTAGAGTGGGATGAAAAAAAATATTGTAGAGTTTGTGGCTAAGTGCTCTATATGTCAGCTGGTTAAGATAGAGCATTAGAAATCTAATGGGTTCATGCAGGAGTTCACCATTCCTACTTGGAAGTGGGAAGAAGTGAACATGGATTTTGTGACGAATTTGCCTCGAACTTGTCAGCAGCATGATTCAGTTTGGGTTATCATAGATAGAATGACCAAGTCAGCTTATTTCCTTCCAGTTCATACCTCTTAGTCAACCTAGGATTATGCCAAACTCTATATTAGGGAGTTGGTCAGATTACACGGTGTTCCATTATCTATCATCTCAGACAGAGCTGCTCAGTTCACCTCTTACTTTTGGAAAGCATTCTAAAAGGGTCTTGGTACCTAAGTTCATCTTAGTACAACATTTCATCCTCAGATAGATAGCCAAGCAGAGAGGACTATTCAGACTCTTGAAGATATGCTGAAGGCGTGTGTAATTGATTTCAAGGAAAGTTGGGACGACCACTTGCCCTTGATTGAGTTTTCATACAACAATAGCTATCATTCCAATATTCAGATGGCTCCATTCGAAGCTCTCTATGGTAGGAGATATAGATATCCAGTCGGTTGGTTCGACGTTAGTGAGGCCTCAGTCATCGGTCCTGACTTGGTATTCGATGCCTTAGAGAAAGTTCAGTTGATCAGAGAGAGACTTTGGGATGCACAGAGCCGATAGAAGTCTTATGCAGATGTTCATAGAAAGGATCTTGAGTTCGAGGTTAATGACTATGTCTATCTCAAAATCTCTCCCATAAGGGAGTAAAGAGGTTCGACAAGAAAGGGAAACTCAGTTCCCACTATGTCGGTCCCTTCAGGATTGTCAGTCGCTTCGACAAGGTATTTTATGTTCTTGAATTGCCTTCAGATCTAGCCTCAGTTCATCCGGTCTTCCATGTATCTTTTCTCAAGAAGTACATAGCTGACCCAACAGTTGTAGTCCCTATTCAGAACATTAATGTTCAGGACAACCTCTCTTATGAAGAGATTCCAGTCGAAATTTTAGACTATTAGATTCGTAGGCTGGGTAACAAAGAAGTCTCTCTAGTCAAATTTCTTTGATTAAATTAGTCCGTTGAGGGAGCCACTTGGGAAACAGAAGTAGACATGCGTACCAAGTTCCCTCACCTTTTCTCCGCCAACCCAGATTAAGCTTAAGGTAACTATCCTCCTTAAGCTTGTTCAGTTTCACGTTCAGTATTCAATACAACTTGATATTTTATTTCGTGTTCATGTTCCATCACAAATTCGGTATCAAGTACCATTGCATATTCAGTCATGTATACATGTATCATTCTAGTAAATAATTATGCATCAGATATGCATTCTTATTGCGAGAACCTCAGTCATGTATTCATGAATCAGTTACATGTGTATCAGATATGCATGTTCAGTATAACGCGTTCAGTTTGTCAGTCATAAGATTATGTTCCAGCTACTCATTTTCAGATTATTATTTCCCCTCTTAGTCAGTTCCATTCGAGGACGAATATTCTCAAGGGGGAGATATTGTAATACCCGTGCCTTTTTTCTAGCTAGAAATCATCTCAAGGATTGTAGGACTTAATTTCAAATATAAACCTATATTTTTACTCATGGTATTTTTGAGATTTTCACTTTCTATCACATGGGAAATTGAGTTAGCTTTCCAGCGGTACTAATTTTGTCCAAATCCGACATCAGACGAGGAATTTATAGACGTTTTACATGGAACAGTCGAAAACACCCAGGTATGACGGCCAAGTTGACGGACCACCACTTTGACCATCACAGCCAAGGTAGTTAAGTCACGTACTGGATAAGGACTGACGGACAAGTTGATGGATCATCAAAGTTGTGACAAACCGTCATCCAGGCCATCAACTCTTATCCAGTGAACCCCATTTCTGTAAGCACCATGTGGCGTCTAGGGTGTACTCTCGAGGCATTACAAACTTGGTATCAGAGCCTAAGGTTTTAAAGTTTCCTAGGAAGTATGAAAGCTGCATTGAGTAGAGTTGTCCATAGGTGTGAAGCATTCCATACTTATGGACAAGAGGCTACAAGACATTTTAGAAAAAATTTCCTTTCTTTCATATCT
>NC_061120.1:177168572-177204296 GCF_002878395.1 Capsicum annuum | reverse complement strand
GGTAGAGGAAAAAAAGAATAATAAAACAACAAAAGAGGAACTTTCATATATTATTTAGCTCCAAGAATTAAGTATATGAAGAAATCAACATATTCCACCAAGTTGGTTTTTGTAATCTTGATATACATATCTTATTCCAAAGTCAATAAAGGTAAGAAGAAATAACCAACTACAACCAAAATATAGATCTATATAACAGTGCCTTAAACAAAAGAAAGTTGCAAGAAATAAAAATTGGATATCACTAGATTCTATGAACCTCTTTATGCTTCACTAATTCAAGAAAAACTATTTCTATGTATGAGACATAAAGTCAACTATTTATGGACATAGGAAAGTGCGTACAAGATGATTCACCCAAGTTGTAAATAGAGACAAAAAAAATGAGAAGAGGAGAGATAGGAGGAACTCACTATGAAAAAAGATTCTTGGATATTCCAATTTGCAAAGGTCAAATATTTCCTGTTTCTTTATGGTGTAAGAATAAAAACTTTGCCGAGAAAATTTTCTCGTGGTTGTCTAAGAAGAAACAACAACATCATCAAAAAACAAAAACATATGTAGGGACTAAATGTCCCTCTTATATCTTCCCTTTTGAAATCCCCTCCATAACCCACAATCACATATTAAATTCTCTCTCATTCTATCTATTTCTTTCTCAGTTAGTATCTGTCATTAGCTTTTCTTGAATACGATTCCCTTTAAGCAAATTCTGAAGAGGACTTCATAGAAGTCAGAACTACACTAGGTTTTACTCCTTAACAACATGACATAAAAACCATGTATTAAAGAAACTACTACACGAGCTTGACTTCAAAATAAATATCCTCCACAAATCTAACACTGTAGGGACTAGTTGCAGAAATATAAATAAGAGCTCTAACAAGAAAATAACAGCTCTAACAACTAATGAGTTCACAACGTTAGCTAATGCAGAAACTACTACACGAGCTTGTCACATAAAATTGATGTTCACTGAAGAGACTAGTTGCAGAAATATAAATAAGAAAATAATAGCTCTAACAACTAATGAGTTTTCCGTGCAACTTGGTCATGAATACGATCACACTTTTACAACGTACAAAACCATGGAGAAGCAATAAAGGAAAAAAATTTAAGGTACAACAGTTCCAACAAAAACAACAAATCTTGTACTCCCTCAAAGCCAAAAACAATAACAATATACTACCACCCTACATACTACTACAATAAACAAAAATTACTCCCTCACATTCCTAGAAACAAAAAGATTATAAAACAACATAGAATCGCTAGCAAGGATGTTAATATGTCAATTAATATTACCAGTCTTCACCGATGGATAGCGAAACTCATCAAACCTCCGGTATGCAATGAGCTACCCATTTTAGAAGCTCTATTTGAGTTTACCTGTTCCCCCTTCGCCTTATATTCAGGAGTATCCCATATTTCCAAAAATTTAACCCACACATCATTTGTCAGCCAACCAGGTTTTTACAATTTTCTCTCATACAAGTGTTCTTTGATTTGTAGAGCTGTTTTCAACTTGAAAATGGCTTGTATTTCATTTTCATGACAAGACTTCCATGCACACTTTGCCTGCAAAATAGTTTAATATAAAGTCATGAAATGAGTTGATGGATATAAATGTAAATTCATCATTGATAGCATAATGAAATGGTAAATTCTTTGAACTCTTATTATAGTGTTAACTGATTCACATAAAAATTTTGATATCGTTTGAATCTCATTCCAACTACCCCATGACTCTATAAAAAATAGTTTAATTACTTTTATAGCCATATGCCCGATGTTATATGCGGGAATAAAACTATAATAAAATTATGTTAAGTCATCTTAGCTTACAAAAATTTTAAAAATTTAGGGAAAACATAAGGGTTACTTACCCATCACCTTGTCATATTCTAATACCTCTTTAGATTTTAGATTATGAGAAGCATCTGCTGTAGCGTTAGATGTTGTAGCACTATTAATGGATGGCGATGTTGATGTGATAGGACCTTTAATTCTCAATCTAGAAAGGCTAGGTGTGGATGATATCGGAAGTACAGATGAAGAAATACTATGCAAACTATTATGGGAAGAAGAGGTGTGGAACTAGGGTATGAAAAATGCATTTGGTAGTGAAATAGTTGACCTTGGAGGAGGAGGAAGATTTGTAGTAGCTGGTGCTGGATTTGTGGTAACAGGTGGTGGTTGTGGTGTATATTAACTTGCAGGAGGATTATCAGGTCCTTTCTTACTTTTCTTACGCCGTCCATTACCATTACTCTTTGATGCCATTAGTTTTCTTTACTTACCACCTGAAAAAGAAAGCACAACCAAATTAGCAAACAACCTATTTCTCATCAAAGAAAAATTAAACATACAAATCAGTTGAGTAATGAATGATGGGAAATAATTACTTTGAACCTGAAGGGACAACAACTAAGATTTCTCAACCATTAATAATTAAAACGTTTATACTTTTCTATCATTTCAAAAATCTTAAAATAATGGATGAATGCAATATAATTAAGTAGTACTAATTAAACCAAACAGACAACACACATATACAACAAAAATTCACCACTCAATGTTCTTATTGTCAATACAAATGTTAACAAAGAAAAGACACTATATTTTCAAGTAAAATATAAAAAGCAATAGCTAAAATGCAATTCAAGACCTGTTACTACACATAACTACTATTAATAACAACTCAATCCTCATTGCTTGTTTCATAGTCATTCATCAATTCTTCCTCATCACTTGTTTCATTTTCATCAAGTAACTCCTCCTCGCTTGTTTCATTTTCATCAAGTGACTCTTCACTTATTTCATTTTCATCAGTTGGATCTTTCTCGTTGTTTGCCCTAGATAATCCTGCTCCATAATCATTCACATTTAAGGTAAGTTCAAAAGGATCAAATTATTTATATAGGACTTCGCTATGCGGTAACTCACCTGCTAATTCATCATCGAATCTTTCTTCAACACTTGAAATGCCATTCTGATACGTTACATCTAATGCATCCTCTACTTTAACTCTATCCACGGGCTTTATTTTTATAACTACCTGCCGTGCAAATTTATTCTTACACAAAGTATAAGGAGTGTAATACACCTGTTTCATATTTTGTGCAATGACAAATGGATCATAGAGTCCATACTCCCTTGTACACTTAATTTTAACTATTTTGTATTGAGGGTATACCTTTGTACCTAACCTAGGCTTAGGATTGTACCACTTACACCAAAAGAGTACCAACTTTTTCTTTGGAAACCAGCATGATAATCGAGTTTAAAAATCTCTTAAAGCACACTCTAATAATCAACACCACCATCACCTTTCACCCACACCCCACTATTGTTGGTTTAATTTCCCTTAGGGAACTCTTTTGTTTGAAATTTGTACCCATTGACAGAGTACCTAGAAAACTTTCTGACTTTAGCATCAGGTCCTCAAGCTATATCACGGAAAAATTGACCATTTGGGTATAAATTAACTTGACTATGAACCTGTAGAAAGTTTAAAAAAAAGTTAGAATTCAAATATACATAATACTGAACAAAAGTTTAAATTGTGTCAAATATTAAAGTTACACATACATATTCTCTAAACCACACTGAAAACATAGGATAAACAGAAGCATCCCCATGTAAAGCTACAAAGTAGATATTCGACAAAGCTATGACTTTCATTAGTTAAAGCTTAGATAAACCTTTAATGCTTATCGTTAATATAAATATACTCACTTATAAAAAGGTAGGTCCTCGGGACAATTTAATAATACATGTGTTGTTGCTGACTTAAGCTCCACCTCATTCAAATATTGAAGTGGACTAAGTTTCAGACTTCTTTTACCTGGTTGATTAAATATTGAAAATGGTGGTGCTGAAATTTAATGCCCCGAGAGTACACCATGGATGCCATACGGTGCTTACGGTCTCAAAAGACCACAAGCTGACCCATGACTAGTACCTGCTATAAGCACTGAGTATAACTGATATAAAAAGATCATATGCAAAATTTAACTAAAAAAAATGCCATAAGGTTAATAATACTGATAAAGTCTGTAAAACAATACTGATAAAACTACTAAAAACTAACTAAATGTCTATACTAGTCTGAAAAGCCTCTATTGACTGACTGTGGAGCTGATGCAACAATCCCCAACTAACTCTGACTGAATAGAAAATTCCGAACTGATAACGTAAACTAAGATAAATAAACCATTCCCTCAAAGTATGAGGACTCACCACTGCCACTGCTGATGATACCCTAGATAGTCTAAGTATGATCAGGAATCTGAGCTTCCGAACATATGATATGAGACATCATAGTGCAAAAAATGAGTATGTGATCAGCACTTTGAATGTATTGGTATGTAAGATGAGGTAAGGCTGAGATGCATGGGTTTATGTGCATGAATGATCACTGACTGACTGAATAACATGGGACAACTGAACATAAGGAAATAACTAGCTGAATAATATGAGATAACTTAGTAAATATGCATGAAGAAAAGAATAACTGGTTAACATGATATTACTGAATATAAATGCGTGAAAGCTATAAAATCTGAGAATGCATGACCAAGCATATAACATGTTTCTGATATAGTCTGTAAACTGAAATCTGATAAATGAATAATTGATAAACCGTATTCTATGGTCAAGAAAAATTAAACTGAGTTTTGAACTGAATACTGAAACTGAAATTGTGGGAGGTATCATCTAACCGACATACCCCAATTTGAGATGATAGGGGTTCAACATGTGTCCCCAATTGGAAGGGTGCTAGTACCGTACAATGAGTACTAACAATGGTTGTGGAGTGAGTCCTAATCTAACGGGTGATGCTTGAGATCAGTCCTAAACTAGCGAGTGATCCATGAGAGTGTCAGTCCTAAACTGATGGGTGATATCTCATAACCTATATGTAGTTCTGGAACTTAGGGGTTGCTTTTAAGGACCCAGTCCTAACTGACGGGTGAGCCCTCATCCCTAGGCTCACTCGATGCTGAATCCTACTCCCAACTGAACTGGTACAGATTATGGGGTTAAGCTAAGGTTAACTGGACAAGTAATTGATCATGATGGCTAACTGGCTGAATATGCTTATGGTTTATCTGAACTATTTTATAACTACTAAAATTCTATAAACAACTAAGTTTTCTGGTATTCATACCCCTCAAAACTCGATAGCAATAACAACAAGATCGTACTAAAACTTTGAGGACATGACATGTAGTCAATATTCAAAACTCATTCTTTGAGGCATTTTATCAAACACTTGCAATGCATGGATTAATCATGGGAATAGTTTTTAAACATGTATTAGTAGCATGATTTTGAAACTAAATCACCAATCTAGGCTTAAATCAGTGAAAAACACCATTCGAACATGTAGGGTTTAATAACAACAATTTCGTGTAAGCACAATATAAATTTTGAAATTCATGTAAGTTCATGGACATAATTCATAAAAATATGTAAAATCATAATTTTAAACTTGAAATTTGGGTTCTTAGGCTCCATGGGTGAAAAGGGCCCATGGATGAACATCTAACATACCTTAGAGCTTTAAATCTTGAAAGACAATTGACTTTTCTTGAACGTTCTTGGATTGGGAATCTTAAATTCTTGATTTTCTTAAAGATTACTTGAACTTAGTAGCTTGGAACCTTGATTTCTCGAGAAAGAAACTTGAATTTATTTTTGGGAAAGGGAAGGGTTTTTACGTGAGTTAATTTGAAGAAGATGGGTAAATAATGTCCCTTTTTGAGTTATAAATTGTGTCTAGATGGTTGGGGATGAGGAAAAAGGACTAAATTGACCCTTGGCCTCTTTTTATCATGTAAATAACCCTCGTGGCATGACCCAAGAAATGATTAATGGACCTCGCATCGCAACTCCCAGAAATGAGGAATGGACCTCGCGTGACGAGCCTATCGCGAGACCTTACTATTTCTCACAAAAATAGTCATAACTTTTTGCTCAGGTATCGAATTAAGGCTAAATAGGTATCGTTGGAAAGCTAATTCAACTATCTACAACTTGATGGGTATTGAGATGAAAAGTTCCACGTATATAAAAAGTTATACATATTCAAAGTCTACCCTTGTAGAATCAAATACCAAGCTTTGGACGAATCAAATGCTCTTAGCTCAACTTTGTTCTACGTGATTCTTATGAACATTTTTGACCTAGAAATCACTTAATACACTAGGATAAAGATCATGAAATATGTATTCAAAACAAATTCATGGGATTAGATTCAACATACGTAAGAACGACGCTTTAAAATATAGTCCAAAAATGCGAGGTGTTACATTATCTCCCCCTTGGAAACATTCGTCCTCATATGAGACTGATTAAGATGAGACTATTGGGGAAACTGAGAACATATAATGATTATGCATAACTGAAAACATGATTACATGACTGAGTCTAAAACATGATACATAACTGAACTGGTTTCATGAATACATGCAATGACATGAGAATGATTATAAGGCTGAGATAGAAATGAGAGAGTCAACTTTTGAGTACCTATTACCTTAGGATAGATCCGATTGCGTGAAGTAAAATTGAGAGGTTTAGGACATGAAAAATCGAGCATTCATCTCCCCATTTGGATAGTTCATCCCTCGAATGATACTAACTTGGCATAAATACTAAGGAAAGACTGAGATAATGTACGGAACACTTACGGAATGAATCATGACTGAACATCTGGAGTGTGAAATTGAGGTCTGAGGAATAAAGGGCCAATGACATGAATTCATCAAAGAGGTTTGAACTGAGGACATGCATGATATGAATCTAAATTTTGCTGATCATTAAGAGTGTAGCATGAGTACTGGAACTGAACATACTGTAAAGCATGAGCACATGAGTCATGAGCTACATGACCTGAGTTTGGAGTTTCTGAATTTGTGGAACATGATTCATACTGTTGAGTGGACTGGAACACCTCATACTAGGAACTGGAAGAGTACATGATTTTCTATAAGGTGCAATAATATGAGTTGTGATCATAGAGCTGACGTGTAAGGCATGACTACATATCGTGATAACTGAAGTACAAATACTTAAATAAGCATGGGTCGGGCATCTTCCTCCTTAGTGTTGTTTTATAACACACTGGCCTCTTACTAGAATCTTAGAACCTGACTTGGTTACTTGTCCTACCATCTCCCTCTTAGCTTAAAGCCATCATTCTAAGTCTGTGAACCACTTAATCAACAACTCTAAACTGAACTGTCACTACCTTACTCTAAAGTATGGGATGTTACAATACTCATAAACACTAAACTTACACAGAAAGACTGCACCTAAAAGTGTTAAACCCTACTGCTGATACTTCCTTCTGAGATAGAACTCTTAACTTTCTATAGCCCTACCCCAACAATTATCATATAACAACTTAACCACTAACTAACTTAAAATTTTTAACTCTCCTTTCTATTATGTCAATCCTCAAAGATTCAAACTTAAATTCTAACACTTAACATGGATATCCCCAAACCTTCAATAAACCATACTACTTTCATCATAGCCTACAATTATCACTTCTCTAAACTTAAATTTTTCCTAAACCATGAAAATTACCATTGCACCAACAACATATACTTTCAAATCAACAAACTTAAATTATTTTCTTGCATACATTATTTCAAGCGTACTGATTTACCTTTTATACAACTAGCCCCATAAAAGCAAAATCTACTGAATTCAGATAACACTATCCCTATATTACTGCTACTAAGCTTCTGGGTTCATACTTCTAACTCTAGGTCATATCCTGTCATAAGATTCTGAGAAGGGATCTAAAAGCACATATGACTTTGGCTAAATGCACAATTTTCATGAATCATGAATAAAATATTTTATACTTTGGAACATAAAGGTACGGATGGGATACTTTCAAGCCTGCATACAATCCCATAATTGTCTGAGAATATTTCTATCTGTAAGGATTTAAGCATAATTGTTTATGCTACCTTGAAAACAAGGCAGGGCTGGCATGAATAGAGTAAGATGAGAATATGTATAACTTTCTTAGAGGACCTTTCTATAGCATGATCTGAGATATCAAATAGAGGAAACTTTTCCTAAAACATTTCATAGCCTCTTGTCCATAAGTGTGGCATACTTTACATCTATGCACAAGACTCTACTCAACGCGACTTTCAGACTTCCTAGGACACTTTAAAACCTTAGGCTATGATACCAAGGTTATAACACCCAGAGAGTATACCCTGGATATCACACGGTGCTTACGATCCTGAAAGACCACATGCTAACCTATGACTGGTACCTGCTATGAGCACTGAATATAACTGATATCAAAAGATCATATGCAGAATTTAACTAAAAATGCCATAAGATTTTAAAATATAACTCTGATAATGTCTGTAAAACAATACTGATAAAACGACTGAAAACTGACTAATTGTCTGTACTAGTCTGAAAAGTCTCTACTGACAGGCTGTGAAGCTGATGAAACAAACCCCCAACTAACTACGACTGAATAGAAAATACTAAACTGATAAGGTAAACTAAGATAAATAGACCATGCCCTCGAAGTATGAGGACTCACCACTACTACTGCTGTTGATATCCTGGATAGTCTAAGTATGATCGGGAATCTGAGCATCTGATATGAGACATCATATCATAATAAACTAGTATGCGGTCAATACTTTAAATGTGGTGGTATACAAGATGAGGTAAGGCTAAGATGCATGGGTTCATATGCATGAATGATAACTGACCTGATGAATAGCATGGGACAACTGAACATAAGGCAATAACTAGCTGAATAACATAAGATAACTTAGTAAACATGCATGAAGCAAAGACTGACGGATTAACATGAGATTACTGAATATAAATACGTGAAAGCTGTAAAATTTGAGAATGCATGACCAAGCATATAACATGTTTCTGATATAGTCTGTAAACTGAAATACTAAAATCTGATAATTGAATAATTGATAAACTGTATGCTATGGTCAAGAAACATTGAACTGAGTTCTGAACTGAATATTGAAACTGAAATTGTGGGAGGAATCATCTAACCGACATGCCCTAGTTTAAGCTGATCGGGGTCCAACATGTGATCCCAGTGTGAAGGGTGATAGTACCATGCCATGGGTGCTAATAATGATGGTGGATTCAGTCTTAATCTGGCGGGTGACCCCTGAGATCAGTCCTAAGCTGGCGGGTAATCCTTGAGAGTGTCAGTCCTAAACTTGCGGGTGACATCTCATAACCTACTCTAGCTACATAGTTTTGGAACTTAGGGATTACTTCTAAGGACCCAGTCCTAGCTGGAGAGTGATCCCCTATCCCTAGGCTTACTCGGTGCTGAATCCTCTCCTAACTAAACTAACACTGATTACGAGACTAAGATAAGGTTAACTGGACAAGTAACTAATCATGATGGCTAGCTGACTGAATATGCTCATGGTTTATCTAAACTATACTGTAACTACTAAAATTCTATAAATAGCTAAGTTTTTGGGTATTCATAACCCCCAGGACTAGATAGAAATAATAACAAAATCATACTAAAACTTTGAGGACGTGACATATAGTCAATATTCAAAACTCATTCTTTAAGGCATTTCATCAAACACTTGCAATGCATGGCTTAAGCATGTGAACAGTATTTAAACATGTAGTAGTAGCATGATTTTGATACTTAATTACCAATCAAGGCTTAAATCAGCGAACAACACCATTCAAACATATAAGGTTTAACAATAACAATTTTGTGTAAACATAATATAAAATTAAAAATTCATGTAAGTTCGTGGACATAATTCATAAAAATATGTAAAGATCATACTTTTAAACTTGAAATGTGGGATCTTGTGCTCCATGGGTGAAAAGGGCCCATGTATGAACATCTAACATACCTTAAAGCTTTAAATCTTGAAAGAGAATTGACTTTTCTTGAACGTTCTTGGATTGGGAATCTTAAATTCTTGACTTTCTCGAAGATTGCTTGAACTTAGTAGCTTGGAACCTTGATTTCTCAAGAAAGAAACTTGAATTTATATTTGGGAAAGGGGAGGGTTTTTATGTGAGTTAATTTGAAGAAGATTGGTATATAATGCACCTTTTTGAGTTGTACATCGTGTTTGGATGGCTGGGGATGAGGGAAAAGGACTAAACTACCCCTTGGCCCCTTTTTATCATGTAAATAACCCTCGTGGCATGACCCAAGAAATGAGTAATGGACCTCGCATCGCAACTCCCAGAAATGAGGAATGGACCTCGCGTGACGAGCCTATCGCGAGACCTTACTGTTTCTCACAAAAATAGTCATAAATTTTTTCTCGGGTATCAAATTTAGGAGAAATTGGTATCGTTGGAAAGCTAATTAAAATATATATAACTTGGTGGGTATTGAGCTGAAAAATTCCACATATATACAAAGTTATACACATTCAAAGTTGACCCTTGTAGAATCGAGTACCTAGTATTGGACGAATCAAAGGCTCTTAGCTCAACTTTGTTCTAAGTGATTCTTATGAACATTTTGACCTAGAAATCACTTCATACGCTAGGATAAAGATCATGATACGTGTATTCAAAATAAATTCATGGGATTAGAGTCAACACATGTAAGAATGACGCTTTAAAGTAAAAAATGTAGGGTGTTACATGAAACATCTGTATTGTGTCCATCATCATGCCTATTAGGTTGGTTTCTCTGACATGGAACATCGTGTTCAAAATAATATGAACAAAAATAAGAGGTCTCTTTATCCAATTAAGCCTCACATATTCATCCCTTAATCCGAGATCTATGTTTTATGATTTGCTTATATTTGCCAATGGTCCTACATAGTTATTTTTTTATGAGATAATGTTCAATTAAAACACCAGAAGGGAAATGTTAAAATTCAATACCTATAAAAGGTATTCATCCATCTACACTGAACAGGACCTCAATGTCGTATCTCTCGCACAAGGTGAATTGGAAGATGCTCCATAACATAAAAAAAAGAAAATTTTTTTATCAACTTGTTTAAGGTTAAGTGTATGTTGATATCCATCAAAGATGGCTCTCCTCCCTTAATATGTTAGAACATAAATCTTCGAAAAATAAGTTTATCTCTGTTATAGGCTTCTATATTCTATCGGGCAATGCACTGAATGCAATAGGCGTCAATTACTCCATGAAAATGTGACAGTCATAGCTCTTCATAGAGGTCAACTTCCATCCCTTCATGTCAACATACCTATAAAAATTTGACACATATCCATCTGTCATTCAAATTCTTAACTCAATCACAAATCGCATTTCTATCATCCAAAGTGAATATGTAACTGACCTTGGGCTTCTGAATCTTATTGTTTAATTATGTCAAGTATAACTCACTGCACCGACAATACTCCTTCAAGTCCATCATGGCCTTCAAGTTATCTTTTGCTTTGTTACTTACATCCATGACAGTACTAAACAAGTTATTAAAGAATTTTTTTTAATATGCATGGCATCCAAATTATGAGGCAGAAGATTGTCCTTCCAGTAATCTAACTCCCAAAATATGCTTTATTTAGTCCAGTTATGTGTAACAACATAACCAAGTATCTGGGATGGTGGAGACTCTGTTACCTTAGGCATATTCCTCACTCTATCCCAAATTTTTTCTCGCGACAATATTGGCAGTGACTTCTCAAAATCAGACTTATTCTTCATAAAATCACTAGTATTTTTTCTAAACTCATGTTGTATTGGCAAGAATCGACGATGATAGTCAAACCATGAGTTTTTACCCCCATGTTCAAAGTGAATGATTTTGTGTCTTCCATACAATAAAGGCAAGCTAACTTTCCCGTAGTCGACCACCTAGACAATATTCCATACATCAAAGCAGTACGCAATCTAAAGTTTTATTTCATTGATACATTATATGCTTTCACACCTTCATGCTACAATAAGTTTAACTCATCAATCAATGGTGACAGATATATATCAATTGAAATTTTGAATTACAAGGACTTGGAATAATGCAAGTTAGAAATATATATGAACTTTTCATACAAAATTCAGGCGGCAGATTATAAGGAGTCACAAATACTGGCCAACATGAATATGGTGTAGCTGAGATAGAAAATTGAGTGAATCCATCAGTAGATAATCCTAACCTAATGCTTCTTGGTTCACTAGCAAAATCTGGATATACACTTTCAAAATACTTCCATGCTTTTGCATCTGATGGATGACATAAAACACCAAGTGGTCTTTTATTTTCTTAGTGCCATCTCATATGAGGGGCAGAACTCATTGATGTATGTAACCTCTTTAATCGTGGTATAAGAGGTAAGTAATGCATCGACTTCACTAGAACCTTATTCCCTTTTGCACATGTGTCTTCCTTATAATGAGGCTGGTTACAAACTTTGCAATGTTCTAAATTTGTATCTTCCTTATAGAATAACATGCAACCTTTCTCGCAACAGTGTATCCTCTCTGATAAAAGTTATAACTTAGAAACCAACTTCTTTGTTGTGCATAAATCTTTAGGTAAGTCAAGTTTATTTGGGGTTAAGTTCATTCATAAGTTCAATGATAGAATTAATGCCCTCTTGAGAAATAGAATAATCTGATTTAATACTAAGTAACTGAACTACAACAGATAACTCAGAATGCACTAATCCTTCATACAATGGATGACTAGTTTCTTTAACTATTTATTAAAGTGCTTAGCCTCATCATTTGGTTTATTTTGATCCCCTGAGTATGTCCCAAAAGCATCACTGACCATCTCACTATATCAAGAATTTTCAGCATTTTCTCTTTTATTGGACTTTCAATATAATTCTGAAAAACAAAATTATTAGCAGAACTAGTCTCTCTATGAGTTGTCCATATAATATAATTCAACATAAATCCCTTCATATAAAGATGAAATGTAACAAAATCTGGACTTAATAAATTGGCACACTTGCATTTCTAACAAAGAGACCTAACTGTCCCTTCAGTAAGAAAATCATCAAGTGTCACTGCTTTAGCAATAACTCCAACTACCCCTTTTTTATATTCCTCCCTCAACCCCACATGATTAAATTAAGTTATATTATACATCTATTTATGATCTTCATTTTCTATCTACACAAGAATAATAGATGTATGGATTTAACTTCAGAATCAATCCCAATGATGTAACATGAATTTCACCATATAAGACATCTATTGCAACAAATGAGTCATTTGTTGAAATAGATTGTTGTAACAGACGTCTCATCTGTTGGGATCAGATTTAGGTTTTGTCCCAATATTGTAACATGAATTCAATTATATATTGCTACAGATCTGTCATCTTCTGCAATAGATGACTCGTCTATTAGAATTCAACTTTAGGTTCTATCTAAAGTTGTCAAAATGGGTTAATCTAATCCAATCCAACCCAACCCAATCCTATCGGTCTAGAGAATTAAATGAGCTAGGATGGGCTATCCTTTTTAACTAAAAGGCCTTTGACATAGCATCCTAAACCAACCCTAAGCAGGCCACGGGTTGGGACGAGTTAGCCCTTCAAA
Organism: Capsicum annuum; assembly: GCF_002878395.1. Taxonomy (NCBI): domain Eukaryota; kingdom Viridiplantae; phylum Streptophyta; class Magnoliopsida; order Solanales; family Solanaceae; genus Capsicum; species Capsicum annuum. The sequence continues at coordinate 177,190,745 of NC_061120.1, read as the reverse complement.
AAAAATAAACGTAACTCAAAACATGATAAACAAAAATATTGTAAATAAGATAATCACCAACTTTTATGTTTCACTTTAATATGTCTCATACTAGTTTTTAGCATGTTATAGTCATCTTACTGATACCTTTTAGTGTTGTTTGGTCGGGAAAGAGTTATCCCGAGATAAGTAATCCTGAGATTAGTTATCCCGAGATTAGTTATTCCACCATGTATATGGAATAATTTATCTCATCATGGTGTAAATGGTGGGATAAATAATTTCATACTAACTAATACCTCACGCCAAACATGGGATAAAATAGTCTTTTACTTTATTTCAGGACTATTTATCCCTTGTACCTCACACCAAATGACCCCTTAGTTGTAATTAGCTCACGACATTTACCGTAATAAATAGAGAAATAATGATTAGCTACAAATTCCATAGAAACATTCTAATATGGTTAAGATAGTAAATACAGATACACACAAAGTATCTACATAAAAATAGTAAGACTATAACATAAGAGAGCCTAAATTTAAAGAATAGAATGTTGCATTGAGCAAAGGCAACAAGTAATAAACCATCAAGAGTAAAAGCAACTTTTTCAAGTTCACAACTAAAAGCAGCTTACCATCCATTTCAAACACACACTAAAAACTTTCAAAAAATTATCATCAACCAAAGAATGGATAAAAAATAAGTAGCTAGTTAGAAAAGATTTAAAAAATCCTAATTTCTAACAAATAAATAACCAATTTAGAAATATTAGATCATTATTTTTAATGTCCCAACTCACGGGCTGGCCACAAATTAGGCCTTTGAGGCCGATGGGCCAAGTGAAGCTGGACTTACAAGCTTCGTTCCTAAATGGGCTGAAAAAACTTAGCCCAACCCCAATTAATTAAAGGGTTAGGTTGGGCTGGCCTTACATGCCAAGCCCATTTTGACAGCTCTAGTTATATCCGAGTGTGTAATATGAATCCAATAGATGAGCTATCTGTTGGATTCGACTTCAGGTTCTATCCAACATTAAATCCAATAAATGAGTCACATATTACAACAGATGACTCATCTACTGGATTCGTGTTACATAACCAGTAGCTTAGTCTAACAGGTAGGTCATCTGTTGCAACAGATGACTTACCTATTGGAACTACTTAAATAGTAATAGAAACCCATTGGAACTACTTAAATAGTAATAGAAACCCTATTGGAACTATTTAAATAGTAATAGAAACTATCCAACAACTATTATAAATGTATACAACAGTTGTTGGATAAGTGATAGTGATGAAAAACAACCGTCGCAGATATACCCAGATTAAAAATTAAACTAAAAATCATAATTTTACTTACCAAAATCACCTATAAAGTAATGTCTAGTGGTATACGAATAAAATATGACCTTAAAATTTGATTCAGTAGCAGCAATAGCAGAAACAACAATAACAATGGTACGACAAATGAATAAGAAGATAATGATGAACAAAAAGATATGATAATGAAGAAGATGATGATAATGACCGGGGGCCTTATCGTAATGGGCATCTCAAGTCCAACTAGGACTGGAGACCACCCCCGATACCAAGCCCAACCATCCAGCATATGTCCTGAGTCGGATGAATTTCAAACATATAACAAGATAGCATGTAATAGCACTAATCCAGACTCTGGAATAGGTTTATGATCGAGACTGACCCAAACAAGCCCAACCATCCCAACCAATGACCATAATCAACCAAAACCATAAGCCAAAACCAAAATAATAATCAAACCAAGTTCAATAATATAATATGAAAGAATGGAACAGTGAGAAATTTAGTCCAACGATATCAGCACCAATACTAATGACAATACTAAGGCTGACAACAATACAGATCCCTCCCATACCAACCTGTAGTAGTTTCACAAAAGCCTTTAACCAAAAGAAGGCTAATATCTAGTTGAGACAGACCCCCAACCATTGGCAAAACCAATATCCATAAATAAACCAAACTATGTAAGAACATCCATGAACATAAAATGGAGCTTTTCGAAATGATGGAAGCTCACCACTTCAATCCAAAAGTTGATCCCAAAATTTAATCACTATGCAGGAGGAGTAGAACAGTTAGTTCCTGCATCACTTGGGGATAAGCTGCCCGAAAATGGGTTAGTGGGTGAACGCTAGCATGAACTCAAGATAAGGATAAAATAATTCTATCCAGTAAAACCAAGTAAACCAACCATATGCATACAAACCATACATATATATATATATATTCATGCCGGGAAAAGGGAATCGAGTTTAGCGTGAATTTAAAACCATTAATTTGGGTATGTGTAGCTTAACTGTCCTAAAACTACATAGGGCTATATGGGTCCAGTGTAACCTCCAGAACGGGCCCCGATACATGTAGCTACACGAACTGGAGATACCATAAGAGTAGGGGATTCATGAGTACCCATCGCTCTCTATGATAAATATATATAGTGTACTTAGTGGATTACCGTGTACCTCATAGTATCACATATGGTTGCAATGACCAACCCCTCATGTCGGCAAACATGAGTTTCTAGTGTTCGTTCATTGAACTCCCACCTTCACGGTTAGCTATCACACCCTTCCATTATAGCTCAATTAAAACCATTTCAACCAACCAATCTATTATTCCATTTATTATTAACCAAGGCTATTAGTAGTGGCATCGTCATATCGACTATAGCTTGCAAGTATTGTCCTTAGCCAAACCTTAAGAGGTTAAGGGATTCCCGTGTACCCATTTATCAAGTTAATCTGGAGGAGTCCCATGTACCCCACAAGTGTTCCATTATTATGTTTGCTTGGAGGAGTCTCATGTACCCCACAAGTTGTTCATTAACATGTTTACTTGGGGGATTCTATTGTAAGCCACAAGGAGTTCAATTAACCATAACCATGACCACTAAACCATTCCATTTAACCATTTCGAACCATTTAAACCATTTATTCCCTTTAGGGTTCCACTACCAAATCATACCATGTAATAGTTCCATTAAAAAGTCCAACAATATAGTAAAAGCATTCTCATATGCATTTTATCAAATATATTGGGGGCATAATGTTAGCAAAACTAAAATCAAATACCAATTAACTATTACCATGCAACCAAGTATCCAAACCACTATTAAAACATGTTAATACATAATTAAAACATGAGAAAATCATAACCAAGTCATTATAACCAAAACCCCAAATATATATTTGAAAACCCAAAACCATATAACAATTATGCCATGAAAACAATTTACAAAATATGTCTTTAGTTGGAACTAACAATGAGGGAAAGAGTACATGCCTTAACTTGAGTAGATGATGGAGAGAAATCACCAACACAAGCCCCAAATTGATCACCTTAATAAAACCCTAGCCTTCCTCTGCCCAAAAGACTTAGAAGGGATAAGAGAATGTTTTCTAAGTATTAATGAATAGAATAATAGGACAAATAACCTCCCAAGTGTGTTAAGATTTGTGGGTCCTTATTAGGTTAAGTAGGGAAATATTCAGGTTGCCCTCACTTAAACTACATAAAACTCCCGTCAGGGGGTACAACTAACCATACCAGTCGTACACCCCAATACGAGTGGTACCTACCACTCGTACCCTAGGCCTCCCCTTGGACCCAACCCTATCCAAGGTATGACTTACCCAAACTAAGTCGTACCCAAAGCATACGACCTGTACCTTTGACCTGTGCTCCTGGCAGAATAGTTACAAAAAGAATTGAACACTGTCCACCATATGAGTCTAAGGTATGACTAGTACCCTAGCTTACTCATACTTAGATCCAAGTTAAGCTACCAAGTATAAGATTAAGTGAAGGATAAACCCCAAACCAAACAACCCTTATCCACCAAGTCGCATCCATTCCAGAAACCAATCCAACCCATCAACCAACACTAGTCAACATACGACCAATCCATAGAACCGTACCCCAACATACAACTGGTGCCCCTTAATCGTATCTTGTCCAGAAATTAGAAATCAAGGAATTTTTTTAAGGTTCAAAGACCCAAGGTGTTATAGTCTCCCCCATTAGGAACATTCGTCCTCAAATAACGGACAAGGTAGGGTAAACACAAGTACGATTCATTTGCATTATCAAATATCAATCCAACCTTTAACCAAGTTAGAAAATAAAGATGCAAAGATATCATCTTTCCTTTAACAAAGTTTGAAAACCAAAGTATGTTAAAGAAAGCATACCTTCCACACAAATCCCAAGAGAAGAAAATAGATACGAATACTTGGACTTCATGTCCTCCTCTGCTTCCCATGTAACCTCTTACACCTTGTGGTTTTGCCATAGAACCTTAATCGAGGCCACATCCTTGGTCCGTAACTGATGAACTTGCCTATCCAAGATCTCAACCGGTACCTCTTCATAAGACAGAGAATTTGAGATACCTAATCCCTCTAAAGAAACAATCAAAGAAGGATCACCAACGCACTTTCTCAAAATAGAGACGTGAAATATTGGGTGAATAGAGCTCAAACTAAAAGGCAACTCCAATTCATAAGCCACATTACCAACCCTCTACAAAATCGCATAAGGGCCAATAAATCGGGGCTGAGCTTTCCCTTATTACCAAACCGCATTACTTCCTTCATGGGAGATACCTTTAGGAATACCTTATCCCCAACCACAAACATCAAGTCTCTATGCCTTACATTTGTGAAGGACTTTTGGCGACTTTGGGCAGCCTTAAGCCTATCCCGAATTATCTTTACCTATCCCATAGCCTGATAAACCAAATCCGAATCAAACATATCTGCCTCACCAAGCTCGACCCACCTAATATGAGATCTATACCTCTTACTATATAATGCCTTAAAAGAGGCTATTCTAATTCTAAAATGGTAGCTATATTGTAAGCAAACTCTACCAAAGATAGATGCTCAACCTTACTGCCACCATAATCAATCATGCAAGCTCGAAGCATATTCTCTAACGTCTAAATAGTTATTTCTGCTATCCCATCCATTTGAGGAAGAAAAGTAGTACTCATCTAGGCAATTGCTCTCTCCCATCTAAGTAATTCCTCATCACTACATTATTTCATAAGGAGAGGTCACTGAAAGGTTAAACCAAAAGGACCTGAAGCATGAATGAACACTATACAGAACTTGACACTTAATTGAGGCCTAAGGAATAGAATATCAACATCATAGATTCATTAAGATATACAAACTGAGGATATACATGACATAATATGAATTTCGCTGGTCATTAGGAGTGTAGCATGAGTCATGGGAACTGAGCATACTATAAAACATGATTACATGAGTCATAAGTTGCATGAACCTAAGTTTGGAGTTCATAAATTCATGGAATATGATTTGAACTACTGGGTGAACTGGAACTCCTTATACTAGGAACTGGAATCGTACATGATTTTCTATAAAGTATACGAATATGAGCTATAATCATAGGGATGACATGTAAGGCATGAGTAGATATTATGACAATTGAAATACAAAACTTTACACAGAGATGAGAATGGGTTGGGCATCGTCTTTCCTTACTACTATTTTATAACATACTGGCATCACTACTAGAATTTGAGATCCTGACTTGGTTACTTATTCTATGATCTCCCCCTTTGATTCAAGCCATCATTCTATGTCTGGGAACCACTTAATCAACATCTCTAAATTGAACTGCCACCGCTTTACTCTGAAATTTGGGGCATTATACTACGCATAACTGGTAAACTCACCCTAAATGACTATGCACGATAATGTAAAACCCATTACTAGTACTTTCTTCTGAGATACAACTCTTAGCTTTCTATAGCCCAAGTAATCATCATATAAAAACTTAACCACTGACTAACTTAGAATTCTTAACTCTTTTTTTTTCTATTAGCTCAACCTTCAAAGATTAAAACTTAGATTCTAACACTTATCGTGGATACACCCAAACCTGTAATGAACAATACTACTTTCACCATAACCTACAAATATCACATCTCTTAACTTATATTTTCCCTACACCATGAAAATTACCACTACACCAATATCAAAAATATATAATTTTGAATCACCAAACTTAAATTCTTGCATACATTATTTTATGCCTATTGATTCACATTTTTATACAACTAGCCCCATGAATGCAAAATTTACTACATTCAGATACACTATTCCCACTTTACTACCGCACTTCTGGATTTATGCTCCTAACTCTAGGTCATATACTATCATAGAATTTTGAGGAGGGATCTGAGGGCACATCTGACTTTGGATTAGTGCACGAGTTTTAATGATCATGAATAAAATCTTTACAACTTTGTACCATAACGGAACTGATAGGATACTTTTGAGCCTACGACAATCCCATAACTGTCTGTAGGGACTGTTTGAAAAATCCCTATCTATAGGACTTTGAGCTTTACTATCTTTGTTACCTTGAAAGTAAGGTAGAGTTGACATAAGTGGAGCATGATCAGTATCTACATAAAGTTCTTAGAGAACCATTATATAGCACAATCTGAGACATAAAAGAAGGGAGATTTTTCCTAAAACATCTTGTAGCCTTTTTTTCATAAGTGTGGAGCACTTCACACCCATGCATAAGACTCTACTCAACGCGGCTTTCAGACTCCCTAAGACACTTTAAAATCTTAGGCTCTAATACCAAATTTGTAGCACCCCAGGAGTATACCTTGGATGCCACACGATGCTTATAGTCACAAGTGACCATAAGCTAACCCATGAGCTGGTACCTGCTGTGAGCACTGAATGAAACTGCTAATAAAAGATACATATATGTAGAATAACTAAATGTGCCATAAGGTTTTAGAATACTAAGACATTACTGAACTCATAAATCTGAAACAACTATCTGAAAGTAATAACGTAAAGACTAACAATCAATGAAAAATTGGATAACTATTTGAAAAGTGTCTGAAAGCCTCTAACTGAATGACTGTGGAGTTGATGGGATATGCCCCCTACTAACTCCGACTGACTACTGGACTAAAGAACTAAAACAAATATAATCAGCCCTCGAAATATGAGGACTCACCACTGTTGTTGCTGCTGATGCACTAGAATGTCTAAGTACAGTCGGGAACCTGAGTGTTTGAACTTATGATATGATACATCATAGTGTAAGAAACAAGTATTTGGTTAGTATTTTGAATGTACTGGTATGCTAGATAAGGTTAGGCTGATATACATGGGCTCATGTAAATGAATAATAACTGACTGAATGAATAGCATGAGATAACTGGATATGAATGCATAAATGCTGTGAAATTTGAGAATGCATAACCAAGAATATAACATGATTCTGAAATAGTCTGTAAACTAAAATACTAAAAATCTGATAACTGAATAACTGATAAATTGTATGCTATGGTCAAGCAAAACTGAATTGAGTTTTGAACTAAATACTGAAACCAAAACTGTGGGGTACTATACTTATGAGGTAAGGACAATCAAAGCCACATGAAATCACTGAGCATGAATGCATGGAAACTGCAGTATCTGAGAATGCAAGACTAAGTGTATATCTATTACAATATTGAGAAAATCTATAATATGAAAGACTAAAAACTGTTAAACTGAACATCTAAAAGTCTGTACACTTAGTCAAGCAAACCTAAACTGAAGAGACACTTAATGCTATACTGAGAATGTGGGAGGTATCATCTAATCTACATGCCCCAAAGCTGAGTTTATCGGGGTCAAACCTGTGACCCCAGTTGGAAGGGTGCTAGTACCGTGCCACAGGTACTAATAATGGTTGTGGATCAACTAATTGATATCTTGAAGGACCAGGGTGTCAAGCCTAAACTAACGGGTGACTCCTCATATCCTACACTGGATACGTAGTTCTAGAATACAGATACTACTACTAATGACTCTGCCTAACTGACGAGGAAGTCGTTATCCCTGAATTCACTCGGTGCTAAATCCTACTCCCAACTGAAAGACACTGAATACTGGACTAAACTAAGTTTAACTGAAGAAGGAACTGGCTCGAATTACTGAGCTAATTAAGGTCTGACTAACATGATAACTGACTGAACTAATAATACTCAAACATGTTTGAAACCATTCTGAGAATATTGAGACTAAGTAAACAACTAAATTTTAGGTATTCATAACCCCCAGGAATCAATAACAATAACAACAAGGATACATAAAAGCTTTAAAACCATGAAAAGAGATCATTGTTCACAATTATTCACTTAAGCATTTCATCAAACACATGAGAGACATGAATTTAAACATGGGAATACCTTTAAACATGATGAGATAGCACAATCATATGACAAGATCATAAACTGAGGATTTATTCTGAATTCTCATGAACATGATATGCAAACCACCATATTTAAAACATACTATAATGTATTCCATATGAAAATAATTGAAATCATGACTTGAAATTAAATTACCAAGGAATAGGTAAACATACTTCAATTTTAAAACGTGTACAGACTCTTTCTATCAAAACTCTTGGAAAAGACTTAAAATTCATGGGTTTAAGCATGGGAATGAGTGAAACATGTGGGATTCCATGCTTCAAATGTGTAAGGGTTGCTTTCAACGAAGATAGATTGTAAACATCATATATAATCAAAATTCATAAAACCTTCATGGAGATAAATCATTATAGACATATAATTTAATAATTTAAAACATAAAAGATAGATTCTTGGACTCCATGGGTGAAAAGGGCCCATGGATGAATATCTAACATACCTTGATTAAAGAATTCGTGAAGGTTCTTGGTGGTTTTCTTAAAACTTGAGCTTGAATCTTGAAGGGAATATGGTTTGTTCTTGAGAGAGAATTACTTTCTTAGAGAGAAATTATGAATAATGGGGAATATAATCCCCTTTGGGGTTTTAATTTTGTGTGTTGGATGGATTGAGGCCATGGTAAAAGACCAAACTAACCTTGGAAAATTAAAATTCTTAACTGAAACCCAGATTAGACCCTCACCGTGATGTGCCAAGGCTGTCATCGCTATTTCCATCGTGATGCGGTGCAATCGCGGTGAATCACTGGAAATTGGACAATTGCCGAATTGACCTTCACCGTGACGCGGTGACCCCTTTCATCACTATACTCACCGCGACGTAGTCCAATCGCGGTGAGCTGCTATTTTGGGAAACCAAACGAGATCCAAACCTGATCCAACAAATCCAAAACTTACCTGAGACATGTTACTTACACCCCTGAATATGAATCAACTTAAAAGCTTATGTCTCGAGGTCGGGAAGGTCACTTTAAAAATCCTTGAAGTTAAGACGCCAAAAATAAAACTAAGTCCCCAACACTTAGCTAAATTTTCAGGTTCTAAGGCTATTGTGCATGTACTAAAATCTGAATTGAACTAAGAAAAGTATGGGATATTACAATATGTCCCCCTTGGAAAAATTCATCCTCGAATAAGACTGATTAATCTGAGAGTACTGAAGGAACGGAGATTACATACTGAACATGCTTGACTGGGAACATGATTACATGACTGATTCTGAAACATGGTGACTAACTAAACTGATTCATGAATGCATGTAATGACATGAAGGTGAGTATATGACTAAGATAGAAATAAGAGAGTCAACTTATGAGTAACCACTGCCTCAGGCTGGATCTGGTTTTGTGGAGAGAAAATAAAAGGTTTAGAATATGAAAGCTCATGGGATTACAATACATCTCCCCCTTGGGAAATTATGTCCCCTAAAAGATACTGACTTGACTGAAATACTGAAGAAAGACTGAGATGATGTACAGAATACTTATGGACTGAATCATGACTAAACATCTGGAATCAGAAACTGATGCATGAAGTAAACTATTCTAAATTCGTAATTTGCAGGGGTGAAAATATTTTACCTCATGGAATAGCCATATTCATGAGAATTTAGATATTATGACTAGACGGAAAGATGGAAAACCATAGGAACTTGTCTGTCTGACTTCTAAGCTGAATTACTGGCTATACAAGTTAACTCACACTGAAAGCTTATACTTAACTGGATTATTTCTTTGACACTCTTTCTATGAAGTTCTAATGACTTAGGGAGCAAAGAATCTTGGGCATGGTCTGAATAAGAGATTTGAATAAAAAATCATAACATGGCTAAAATTCTGTAATATGAAACACAGACCTACGAAGTATCAGCTAGGATAAAGTTACTAAGCCTTATGCACTACAACTACTAACTTTCAATCTTAGCCACACTTCTCAAATACTCCCTCAACTATACTTTCTACTTCAACACTACACTTCACGTGAGGCTACTGAAAATATTCACATGGGCACTGATAACTCTACCTATTGAAGTCTGAGCTGGGCTGAATTCTCCCACTATGTTCAAGCCTACTCGAATCTACAAAATGCACACATAACTCTGTAATACTATCCTGATTCATGAATTCAATGCACTCTACATTTTTATAACTTCCTATCTCCTAAATAATTCTGATTACCCCTTCAACAACTAAATACAACCTATTACTATCCATTTACTAACGCGTAATGCATTTATCCACTTATACACCAATATGACATTCAAGACTAACTTCATAGCTATAGCCTCATGTAAAACAAGCATTCAACAATCTTTCTTTAACCTGAAACATTTACTCTCTCCCATCTAAGCAATTGCTCATCACTACATCATTGCATAAGGAGAGGTCACTAAAGGTTAAAACATGAGGACCTGGAGCATGAATGAACACTATACAGAACTTGATACTTAATTGAGGCCTAAGGAATAGAATATCAACATCATAGATTCATCAAGATATCTAAACTAAGGATATACATAACATAATCTGAAGTTCGCTGGTCATTAGGAGTGTAGCATGAGTCATGGGAACTGAGCATACTGTAAAACATGATTACATGAGTCATGAGCTGCATGACCTGAGTTTGGAGTTGATAAATTCATGGAATATGATTCGGACTGCTGGTTGAACTAGAACTTCTTATACTAGGAACTGGAATCGTACATGATTTTCTATAAAGTGTATGAATATGAGCTATGATCATAGGGTTGACATGTAAGGCATGAGTAGATATCATGACAACTGAAATACAAAACTTTGCACTAAGATAATAATTGGTTGGGCATCGTCCTCCCTTACTACTATTCTATAACATACTGGCATCACTACTAGAATCTAAGATCTTGACTTGGTTACTTGTTCAATCATCTCCCCCTTAGCTTCAAGCCATCATTATATGTCTGGGAACTACTTAATCAACATCTCTAAACTGAACTGCCACCGCTTTACTCTAAAATCTGGGGTATAACACTACGCATAACTGGTAAACTTACCCTAAATGACTATGCTCGATAATGTAAAACCCACTACTAGTACTTCCTTCAGAGATACAACTCTTAGCTTTGTATAGCCCAAACAATCATCATATAACAACTTAACCACTGACTAACTTAGAATTCTCAACTCTTTTTTTCTAATAGCTCAACCTTCAAAGATTCAAACTTAGATTCTAACACGTATCATGAATATTACCAAACCTTTAATGAGCCATACTACTTTCATCATAACCTACAAATATCACATCTCTTAATTTATATTTTCCCTACACAATGAGTATTACCACTACATCAACATCAATAACATATAATTTTGAATCACTAAACTTAAATTCTTGCATACATTATTTTAAGCCTATTGTTTCACCTTTTCATACCACTAGCACTGTGAATACAAAATCTACTGAATTCAGATAACACTATCCCCACTTTACTACCTCTAAACTTCTGGATTCATGCTCCTAACTCTAGGTCATACACTATCATAGGATTCTGAGGAGGGATCTGAGGGCACATCTCTAACACGTATCATGGATATTACCAAAACTTTAAGGGAAAAGGCATCATTTCTACCCCATACTATACAAGAAAAGTCTAAGCCATACCTAAATTATATAAGTGACCTATTACATACCTTAACTATATAAAAGTGATATTATTACCTTCCCGCGACCCCCATTCTAAGGCGCGTGTGTTACACTTATTTTAGACTCGTCCGGCCTAGTACATAACAAAAGTAAACGGCTAAAAACATTAAGGAAAAAGGCATCATTTCCACCCCAAACTATAGTTGAAAAGTCGAATCCACACCTAAACTATATAAGTGACCTATTACACACCTTAACTATAAGAAAGTGATACTTTTTACTGATGTGGTGCTAACGTGGCAGCGCATGTAAAACACTACACCACATGCAAGTGGTGGTAGCCTGACAGGGTGTAACTAGTTTCACTTTTTTATAGTTTAGGTGTGTAATAGGTCACTAGTATAGTTTAGGTGTGGCTTCAACTTTTCGGATATAGTTTGGGGTGGAAACAATGCCTTTTCCCAAACTTTAGTGAACCATACTACTTTCATCATAACCTACAAATATCACATCTCTTAATTTATATTTTCCCTACACCATGAGTATTACCACTACACCAATATCAACAACATATAATTTTGAATCACCAAACTTAAATTCTTGCATACACTATTTTAAGCCAACTGATTCACCTTTTCATACAACTAGCCCCATGAATGCAAAATCTACTGAATTCAGATAACACTATCCCTACTTTACTGCCGCTAAACCTCTTAGTTCATGCTCTTAACTCTAGGTCATACACTAACATAGGATTCTGAGGAGGGATCTGAGGACACATCTGACTTTGGATTAGAGCACGAGTTTTTATGATCATGAATTAAATCTTTAAAACTTTGGAACATAACAAAAATGATGAGATACTTTTGAGCCTACAACAATCCCATAATTATCTGCAGGGACTGTCTGAAAAAGCCCTATCTATAGGACTTTGAGCTTCACTATTTTTGTTACCTTGAAAGTAAGGTAGAGTTGACATGAATGGAGCATGATAAGAATCTACATAAGGTTCTTAGAGAATCGTTCTATAGCATGATCTGAGATATGAAAGAAAGGAAATTTTTTCTAAAATGTCTTGTAGCCTCTTATCCATAAGTATGGAATGCTTCACACCCATGGACAACTCTACTTAATGCAGCTTTCATACTCCCTAGGAAACTTTAAAACCTTAGGCTCTGATACCAAGTTTGTAATGCCTCGGGAGTACACCCTAGGCGCCATACGGTGCTTACAGAAATGGGGTTCACTGGATAAGAGTTGATGGCCTGGATGACGATCCGTCACAACTTTGATGATCCATCAACTTGTCCGTCAGTCCTTATCCAGTACGTGACTCAACTACCTTGGCTGTGATGGTCAAAGTGGTGGTCCGTCAACTTGGCCGTCATACCTAGGCATTTTCGACTGTTCCAAGTAAAACATCTATAACTTCCTCGTATGATGTCGGATTTGGACAAAATTGGTACCGTTGGAAAGCTAACTCAATTTCCCATGTGATAGAAAGTGAAAATCTCAAAAATACAATGAGTACAAAGATAGGTTTATATTTTAAATTAAGTCCTACAATCCTTGAGATGATTTCTAGCTAGAAAAAAGGCACGGGTATTACAATATCTCCCCCTTGAGAACATTCGTCCTCGAATGGAAATGACTGAGAGGGGAAATAATAATCTAAACATGAGTAGCTGGAACATAATCTTATGACTGACAAACTAAATGCGTTATACTGAACATGCATATCTGATACACGTGTAACTGATTCATGAATACATGACTGAGGTTCTCGTAATAAGAATGTATATCTGATGCATAATTATTTACTGGAATGATACTTGTATGCATGACTGAATATGCAATGGTACTTGATACCAAATTTGTGATAGAACATGAACACGAAATGAAATATCAAGTTGTATTGAATACTGAATGTGAAACTGAATAAACTTAGGGAGGACTGTTACCTTAAGCTTGATCTGGGTTGGCGGAGAAAAGGTGAGGGTACTTGGTAGGCATGTCTGCTTCTGTTTCCCAAGTGGCTCCCTCAACGGACTGATTTCATCAAAGAACACTAGAGAGACTTCTTTGTTACCCAGCCTACGAATCTGATAGTCTAAAATTTCGACTAGAATCTCTTCATAAGAGAGGTTGTCCTGAACATCAATATTCTGAATAGGGACTACAACTGCTGGGTCGGTTATGTACTTCTTGAGCAAAGATACATTGAAAACCGGATGAACTGAGGCTAGATCTGAAGGCAATTCAAGATCATAAAATACCTTGTCGAAGCGACTGAGAATCCTGAAGGGACCGACATAGCAGGGACTGAGTTTCCCTTTCTTGTCGAACCTCTTTACTCCCTTATGGGAGAGATTTTGAGATAGACATAGTCATTGACCTCGAACTCGAGATCCTTTCTATGAACATCTGCATAAGACTTCTATCGGCTCTGTGCAGCCCGAAGTCTCTCTCTGATCAACTGAACTTTCTCTAAGGCATCGAATACCAAGTCAGGACAGATGACTGAGGCCTCACTAACTTCGAACCAACCGACTAGATATCTACATCTCCTACCATAGAGAGCTTCGAATGGAGCCATCTGAATATTGGAATGATAGCTATTATTGTATGAAAACTCAATCAAGGGCAAGTGGTCGTCCCAACTTTCCTTGAAATCAATTGCACACGCCCTTAGCATATCTTCAAGAGTCTGAATAGTCCTCTCTGCTTGGCCATCTATCTGAGGATGAAATATTGTACTAAGATGAACTTAGGTACCAAGACCCTTTTAGAATGCTTTCCAAAAGTAAGAGGTGAACTGAGCAGCTCTGTCTGAGATGATAGATAATGGAACACCGTGTAATCTGACCAACTCCCTGATATAGAGTTTGGCATAATCCTCGGTTGACTAAAAGGTATGAACTAGAAGGAAATGAGCTGACTTGGTCATTCTATCTACGATAACCCAAATTGAATCATGCTGCTAATAAGTTTGAGGCAAATCCATCACAAAATCCATGTTCACTTCTTCCCACTTCAAAGTAGGAATGGTGAACTCCTGCATGAACCCATTAGATTTCTAATGCTCTATCTTAACCAGCTGACATATAGAGCACTTAGCCACAAACTCTACAATATTTTTTCATCCCACTCCACCAATAGGTCTCCCATAATTTGCGGTACATATTAGTGGCCCCTGGATGAATAAAGTATCATACACCATGCGCCTCTGCAAGAATTTGCTGCCTCGAGTCATCTACACCTGGAACACACAGGCGACCCTGACAATGAAGAACACCATCTCCTCCTTGGGAGAAAGCCTCAATTTTCTGATTTTGAACTGACTCTTTTAGCTTGACAAGACTGGGATCCTTGTATTTCTTTTAGTTTACCTAAAAAACTAGAGATGACTCTGAACTACTCTAAACACATACACCACCCTATGAAGAGTCAACTAAGCGAACGCCTAGTCTAGCAAGCTAATGAATTTCCTGGGCTATCTTCTTTTTGCCATCCTTTACGTGAGAAACACTACCCATGGAGAGTCTACTGAGAGCGTCGGCCACAACGTTGGCCTTGCCTCATGTCATAATCCTTCAAGAGTTCTAACCACCTTCTCTGATAAATATTGAGATCTTTATGAGAAAATACATATTGGAGACTCTTATAATCTATAAAGACATCTACATGAACTCCATATAAATAATGCCTCCAAATCTTTAAGGCAAATACTACGGCTGCTAACTCAAGATCATGAGTAGGATAATTCTTCTCATGGGGCTTTAGCTGTCTGGGGACATAGGCTATGACCTTACCATGCTGTATAAGGACACAACCTAAACCTACTCTGGACGCATCACAATAGACTACAAAACCGTCTGAACCATCTGGAAAAGTTAGAACTGGGGCTAAGGTGAGTCGAGTCTTCAACTCTTGAAAACTCTTCTTGCAAGAATCTAACCACTGAAACTTAACCTTCTTCTGAGTTAATCTGGACATAGGAGATGCAACAGAAGAAAATACCTCGACAAAACATCTATAATAACAAGCCAAGCCCAGGAAACTCCTAATATCAGATGGAGAGATAGGGCGAGGCCAGTTTCTTACCGCTTTGGTCTTCTGAGGATCTACTCTAATTCCATCACCGAAAATAATATGGCCAAGGAATGTTACTTATCTTAGCCAAAATTTGCACTTATTGAACTTGGCGAACAACTGATGATCTCTGAGAGTCTGAAGAACAATTCTGAGATGGTCTGAATGATCACCCTCTGTGCAAGAATAGACCAGAATATTATCTATGAAGACTATGATGAACATGTCCAAGTACTTCTTGAACACCCAGTTCATCAAGTCTATAAAAACTGCAGGGGCATTGGCAAGACCAAAGGACATGACTAGAAATTTGAAGTGACTATACCGAGTACGGAAAGCTGTCTTTGGAATGTCACGTTCTCTAACTTTGAGCTGAGGTCTATCTTGGAGAAATAACTGGCACCCTGAAGTTGGTCAAACAAATCATCTATTCTAGAAAGCGGATACCTGTTCTTGATTGTGACTTTGTTGAGCTGACGATAATCAATACACATCCTTAGAGAATCATCTTTCTTGCGCACGAATAAGACTGGTGCACCCCATGGGGATACACTGGGCCTGATGAATCCCTTATCTAAGAGATCCTCCAACTAATCTTATAATTACTTGAGTTCTGCTGGTGCTATTCTGTATGGCAGAATAGAAATAGGCTGAGAATCTAGGAGAAGGTCTATGCCAAAGTCTATTTTCCTTTAGGGGGTAATGCCTAGAGGATCTTCGGGAAAGACATATGAATATTCATTAACAACTGCAACTGATTCAAGGCTAGGAGATTCGGAACTGGAATCTTTAACATAAAATGATACACACACCCCTTAGAAATCATTCTCCTTGCCCGAAGGTAGGAAACAAGTTGACCCCTGAAAGATCAAGTACTACCCTTCCACTCTAGGACAGGCTCATTTGGGAATAGAAATTGAACTATCCAGGTTCTGCAGTTGACTGTCGCATAGCAGGAATGAATCTAATCCATGCTGAGAATGACATCAAAATCAGTCATCTCTAATTTGACTAAATCTGTTGATGTGGATTTTTGAAATATCATAACTGGGCAGTTCCTATATACCCGCTGACCTATGATGGTTTTACCCACTAGGGTAGAGACTTAAAAGGGCTCTGCTAAAATTTTGGGACTGATTTTGAAATTGCCTTTTATGTATGGGGTGACAAAAGACAAGGATGCACCTGGATCTAGCAAAGCATAAACATGAACATGGAAAATCTGTAACGTACCAGTAACAACATCAAGAGAATTTTCCTGATCCTGTTGAGTCTGAAGAGCATAGTCTGTTTGGGCGTTGCCCACTAGTAGCACTGGAAGTGGCACCCTGCTGGTTCGGGCGACCAGACTGAGCTGTAAAATGATTTTGCTGACTCTGATAACTGGAATGATGACAATATTTGACTCTGTGGCCTGGCTTGCCACATCCAAAAAAATATCACTATCGGCTCCACAAACACCCTGGTGGTTCTTACCACAAGTTTGACATAGGAGATTAGTTTGTCCATTGCTGACACTGCCCTGAGATTTAAAGTCAGGTGCTCTATCCCTGAACTTAGGAGTTGGAGCACTGGCTGAAGAATGAACTGGAGCTGATGACTTGGGATGAAACTGGGAATGATTTCCTTCCTCTGATTTGGCCTGAGTAAAACTGAAACTGCTTGATCTTGCTCTCTTATTCTTTCTCTCCCTAGCCCTAACCTTTTGCTCCTCTATTTATTGAGCATGGGTCATGAGCCTGGATAAATTCATATCACTGTTCAGCATTACAGATCTACACTCATTTACCATGCTATCATTCACTCCTGACACGAACTTGCTCATCTTAAGCCTGTTGTCTGCAACCACATGAGGCACATATTTGGCTAGCTGATTAAATCTGAGAGAATACTCCCTAACCATTATATTTCCCTCCCTGAAGTTAATAAACTCAAGAAATTTGGCCTCTATCAGCTCTTGGGGAAAGAATCTATCTGAGAAAGTCGTGACAAATTCCTCCCACTCTATAGGACCTGTATCCTCTAACCTTTCAGACTTTCACTATTTGTACCAAGTGTGAGCAACATCCTATAACTGGTATGCGGCTAACTCAGCGCTCTGAACAGAAGTAACTCCTATGATATCAATGACCTTCTGGACTTGGTCAATGAACTCTTGAGGGTCTTTATCAGACTTAGACCCAAAGAAAGATGGAGGGTTTATTCGGGTGAATTCTCGAATTCTAGCTGTTGCGGAATTGGCCAATGGATTAGCTAGAATAACCGATGGCCATTTATTATGGGCATCCACAGACTGAGTAAGTATTGTGAATGCGGCTCTAAACTCTGCATGAGAAAGATGCTTGCCCAAAGGGTCTTCGGGCTGAGGAACTGGCTGGTTTCTTCTCTTTGGAGGCATATTCTGAAATAAGAGAAGAACGAATTAGACTAAGAATTTAACATAAGATTATGCTCACTAGCACAACATGAATACTGAAAGAGGGAAACTGTTCCTAAAACATCTCATAACCTCTTGTACATAAATGTGATGCACAATACACCCATGCACAAGACTCTACTAAATGCGGCTTCAAGACTTCCTAGGACTCTATTGAACCTTAGGCTTGATACCAAGTTTGTAACAACCCAATTTTCTAAACTGAAATGCTACACGGTGCTCATGACCTCGACCAACCACAAGCCAACCCATAACTGATATCTGTACCTGTACACTGCAATATATATATCATACTAATGCAGAAAAAATAAACATGTAGGCCATAAGGTTCAACTGAATAAAGAATCTAGTAAAATAACATCCATATGGGTGAAAGATACCCAAAACAACTGAAAACTAAATCAAATCTGAACTAAATCTAAAAACCTCTAAACACTGTCTGAATAAGGAGTTAAAGGAACATGTCTCTAACTAACTCCGTAAACTGATAGATAACTAAAATAATAAAAGAATAAATTAAATCATATCTTCCTCGAATAAAAAGAACTCATTGCAACTCTGTATACTGGAATGCGACTGCTACTGCTGGTCCAGAACTCGTGTCTCTAAACCTATGGTGTAACATAAAGAGAAAGCACCATAGCGCAAATGTGTCAGTACAACTGGAGTATTGAGTATACGAGTGAGGTAGGCTGAACATAAATAGGGTTACATGCATGAACAATGCTAACTAACTGACCGATATAAATGTGAGAGTGCAAACGTGCATACATAGAAACTGAGATCGCGAATGTGTGATAGCTAAATCTGTACGCTAATACATAGTTTACTGATAACTGATCATGACTGATACTGTAGTTCTAAATAAATGGGTGACTGTGCCTAACAGTCCTACATCTGATGGAACTGTCTGAGTTTCGTACTATAACTGAAGTTAATTATATCTGGCAGTCCTGGTATACTGATAGCTGAAGAACTATCTGGGTTCTTTTACTGAGACTGAGCCTAAAATTATAGAAGGTAGTTGTTTAACTGACATGACCCAATAATTTATATAGCTAAGTTAGGGTCCAATCTCTGCCCCAACTGGAGGGGTGTCAATACCGCGCCACTAATAAGGACAGTTATGAGTGACTCTCAACTGGAAGGTACTCAAATGATAACGGTGGGAAACCCTTAACTGACAGGTTAAGCCATCTCATCAACCCGTCTGATAGGTAAAGATGTCTCAACCTACGCTGGCTACGTAGTTCTGGAACACAAGGATGACTACTAAGAATCACACCCTAAACTGGCAGGTAAGTTCCCATCCTTAGGTTCACTTGGTGCTAACTTTTACTCCCATCTGAAGAGACTGAACATGATTTAACTGACTGAACAAGGACTGAGTAACTGACTTCCGTTGACTGACAGAATAGTACTACTCTCTGAGATTTTGCTAAGATCATGAGATTTCGGAGGTTTCCTGAGTCACATGACTAACTGAGTTCTATAGATCATGGTTTGACTGAAATTATCGGGGTAACGTGACTTGGCTCTAGGCACACAACTATATTTTCGAGTACGAATTCCCCCATGACTCGATGGAAGGAAACTAACACACATGACATAACTTGATCACAAGATTTGAGTCCACAATTCTTAATATCGTACATAAGGGATTTCATACTAAGCATGGCTATCAACAATGTATTGCATAGAAAGGATTTCATGTCACATGGAAGTACTTGCACAACCTTAATATCATGTTCATTGCATAATCATACTAGCAACTTATATCAATAGCATGGAAGTTCATGTGGAATCATCTTAAGAGTTGACATAGCTTGTCATTTAAATACTATGGGGTCATGGGAACATGATTTTTTTAGCATTCTAGGCATTTTAACAAACACCTTGCATGTACACTTTGGGGCATAGGTTTTCTCAACCATTTTGATCGTCTTCAAACACCCAAATTCATGGGTTTTAACTACAAGCATGCATACATCATGGAAGTCAACTTAAATTAATGTCTTGAATCTTAAACAATGATCATTAACATGAACAACATCACATAAAAACAAGAAAATCAAAATTTCTCATTTAAAAGCATGGTTCTTAAACTCTATGAACGAAAGGGGTCCTTAGATGAACACTACGCGTACCTGACTCAAGGTTCTTGATGTTTTTAAACTTGAAAGATTTGAAATCCTTTGATTCTTGAAGAAGATTGGGTCTTGATCTTCGATATTAAATTTAAAGAGAAACCCTAGTTTTTGTTTGTGAAATTATAATAAGCATAATGGCTGAATTCGGACTTATCTGGGTATATATAGGCGAGTGGTAAGTGACCGAAATACCCTTGTTAAAATGACCTGAAAATAAATTGAACGTGGCATGTGACGGTCTGACTGACGGTCCGTCAGACACTTGACAGTCCGTCACTTAGCCCGTCAGACGTGGACCAGAAATAGGGTTCACTAGATAAGAGTTGACGGTCCATCACAACTTTGACGATCCGTCAACTCATCCGTCAGTCCTTATCCAGTACGTGGCTCAACTTCCTTGGTTGTGATGGTCAAAGTGGCGGTTTGTCACTTATGTGGCGGTCCGTCAACTTGGCCGTCATACCTGGGTGCTTTCGATAGTCCCAAGTAAAACGTCTATAATTTCCACGTCTGATGTCGGATTTGGAAAAAATTGGTATCATTGGAAAGCTAACTCAATTTTTCACATGATAGAAAGTGAAAATATCAAAAATACCACGTGTACAAAGATAGGTTTGCATTTTAAAGTAAGTCCTAGCATCCTTGAGATGATTTCTTGCTAGGAGAAAGGCACGGGTATTACAGTACTGGTATGTTAGATGAGGTTAGGCTGATATACATGGGCTCATGTGAATGAATAACAACTGACTGAAAGAATAGCATGAGATAAGTGGATATGAATGCATAAATGTTGTAAAATCTGAGAATGCATGACCAAGCATATAACATGATTTTGAGATAGTATGTAAAATAAAATACTAAAAATCTGATAATTGAATAACTGATAAACTGTATACTATGATCAAGCAAATCTGAACTGAGTTATGAACTAACTACTGAAATTAAAATTGTGGGGTACTATGCTTATGAGGTAAGGACTATCAAAACCACATGATATCACTGAGCATAAATGCGTGGAAACTGTAGTATCTGAGAATGTGAGACTAAGTGTATATCTGTTATGATACCGAGAAAATATGTAATTTTAAAAACTGAAAACTGTTAAACTAAATATCTGAAAGTCTATACACTCAGTCAAGCAAACCTGAACTGAATAGACACTGAATACTATATGAAGACTATGGGAGGTATCATCTAACCGTCATGCCCCAAAGATGAGCTGATCGGGGTCCAACTTATGACCCCAGTTGGAAGGGTGCTAGTACTGTGCCAAGGGTACTAACAATGGTTGGGGATCCATTAACTGATGTACCAAAGGACCAAGGTGTTAATCCTAAACTAATGGGTGACGCTTGAGAGGTAGTCAAGCCTAAACTGACGGGTGACTCCTCATATCCTACGCTGGCTATGTAGTTCTGGAATATAGGGACTGCTACTAATAACTCTGCCTAACTGAAGGGAAAGTCATCATCCCTGCATTCACTCAGTGCTAAATCCTACTCCCAACTGAAAGACACTGAATATTGGACTAAACTAAGTTTATTTGAAAAAGAAACTAACTCGAATTACTGAGCTTATTTAGGTCTGACTA
>NC_061120.1:177154186-177165572 GCF_002878395.1 Capsicum annuum | reverse complement strand
GATTGAGTTCTTCCAATAGATGATCCATTTGTTGCAACAGATAGGTCTTCTATGGGAAGAAATCAAACCTCTTGAATACCTACTTTGGTCTCTTCCAACAATAGATGATCATCCGTTGAAAGAAGTCCAACCTCTTGAAATATTTTGATCTCTTCCAACAAATGACCCATCTATTTCAACGGATGATTAATCTATTAGAAGAAATCAAACGACTAACAAGACCTGTTTTGATTTCTTCCAATAGGTTCGTCATCTGTTGCAATAGATGGGTCATTTTTTGCAATAGATAGGTCATTTGTTGGAAGAAATCAAACAACTAGCAAGACTTGTTTTAATTTCTTCCAACATATTAGTCATCTGTTGCAACAGATATCGATATTTGTTTGATTATTTTTAATAAATGAGTTAGTTATTGCAACGATTAGTCATCTGTTGCAAGATATAGCTATATCTCTTTGACTAATTTGTTATTGTTATAAATATATTACCATAGATAGCGAATGTCTACTTTACCATATATAGTGAATATCTATTTATGAAAAAGTTAGAAACCCCAAGGTTAGTTTTAATAAAGGGGTTTTATTTATTGTAATTCAACCCATCAAGAGAATCTCTCAAGAGAAATAAGAATTACTCTCTCTTCTCTCTCTATTCTTTTTCTTCTTTGCTTTATATTTCATAACAAGTTATCAGCATGAGACTCTGCCAAATAAGGTGAGATTATAAATCTAAAGGTAATTTCAAGGTTAGTAAATCCTTATGTTATTTTTCTTTTGCTAGTGATGATATAATTATTGCTGGCTTTGAGAAAAAATAAGTGGTTTGGAACCACTTATGCTTTAAATTTGTTCATAAAGAATAATATTGTTAAAAGATATGATGATGGATTTAAGTCTCATCTCATTAAGAGGGTAAGATATTGGGTTAAAAGTTCCAATGCACCATGATGATAAGATGTTGGGTTCAAGTCCCATCGAATTATAGCCTACGACACCTTTATATGGATAAGATATTGATTTTGAATCTCAATACACCATATTAATGATATTATGATGGCTAAGGTAAAATAATGAGTGTTTGGTAAAAATTCATGAAACATATCCCATTGATAAACTCTATTCCATGAAGTGAATATAGTAGCAATATATGATGAATTTGGAAGTTGACAACTTGCTCCATTCTTGAAAGGAATGTGGTAGCAGTACATAATATGTCTGAAAGAAAACAAGTGATTGAATGCACGAATATAAGCATGGAGGAACAATATGATAATCATCAAAAGTGATAATATTTTCACACACTTATTATGATTATAAGATATGTTAGAGGAAAATTCTCTACATTATATGCACACCTCGATTTGCTCCTGAATTAGCAATATCTTGAAAGAGGTTATAAGCTATCATAATTTGATAGGTTTAAGGCATGATTATACTTTATTTCTAGGAATGAGAATTTTAATTGTTATAAGTACAGATCCATTCCCTAAGGTGAATGTGATAATATTTAGTAAAGCTTATCAATACAAACGTGCACTTGATTGTGATGGTATCACAACTCACCTCCGAAAGAGGTAAAGTAATTGAGAGGAGTTACTTTGAAATCTACTTCTGAAGTAGTACATCTGGAATTTATTCAGGTCATAGTAAATCTGAAATTTACTAAAGCAAAAAAGCACATGTTATGTTAAATTTGAAGTTTACTAGTATAAAAGTTCATAAATTAACATGAACGATTGCGATATTCCAAGGGTGTGCATAGTGAGTATTAAACATATAGTGAAGAACTAGAAATTATTCATGAACTTTTAATATTTCTTTTTCTCATGATAAGTTGGTTGGACCAACTAATGTTGGGATTTGATCCCTCAGAATTTGAAAAGTATAAAAGATGAATAAGGACATGTTCACCTATCATGTGATATGTTCAAAAGATGCATCAATAAGATGATCACATGTACATTTACTGTCAACCTGCAGTTTGACATTCATAAAGTTGTGTGATCAATATAAATTGAGTTAAGAGCATAACTATTAAATTGTATAATCAAGACAATTCATCCTGATAATGTTGATTTGATATAAAATATCTTTGATAAATAGATGAACCATTGCTAATGAGAACAAAAGTTCCATATGTTGGTTTTAAATATTATATACAAAAGTACTTGTATGCATCAAACCAATAAATTATGAGTAATTCTCTCTCAAAGTTGGTTCTTAGTCAAGAACCACATGTTGTCCATCTAACAATTTTTGATGTGCGGTCTACTTTTAATGGATATACCATGATGTACAAAGATGAATTCCTCAAAGAAGATGGAGGACGGATGTTAGTTTTTCTAACATAAGGGGGAGATTATAAGCAACTATGAAATATGTTAGGAATTATCATCAGATCCTTATTCAAAAGATAATTCAAGTCAAATGCCGAAAGCATATATTAAGCTGGAAGTGCTCCTATTTTGTGCCCCTAAAGAATAAAGTCTATGCATGCGTGAAACGTGGTAGAACAATCGGTTTCAAATAATGAAAAGGATAAGGAGAAAATAATCATAATAAGAAGGCAATGTGCTCTTGAAGAGCCTACGACATAACACTTCATGAAACCTTATGAGAGGTTCAGGTACTTGAAAAAAATAAAGTGATGAGATCTCAAAATGTTATGTCACACTGTCAACCGATATGAAAGAATATATCATCAATATCTTTGATACAATATTGGCGCAATATTGTGAAAGATCACGAGGATCTTAATTCTATATTTATTTAAGCATGGTGACGTAGAAATATTTATCAAGTGACGTGAAAGGATGCATATTGATAAACATAAAACTTGTTTAATTTGCAGTCCAAATACTTGAAGATGTCACTTATGAGATGTTGACTATTTTCACTTGAAAAAAATTATATGAATATTTTTTAAGGATTCAAAATGTTTGAAGCATATAAAAGTTTCTAGAAAACTTATTTATAATCCTTATATTTTATAAGCTTATATCTTGAAAATCATTGAAACTCTTGGAGAGTTTTCAAAAGCAATAAACTATTTGCTGGAATGAGAAATACACCAAATTGGATTGGTTATATATCTTAGTGCAATTGGTGTACAAATGTATCTTGTAACTACTACAAAACCCGATATAGCCCTTCGATCAATTTGTTAGCAAGGTATAGTTCTACTCCTACTAGAAGACATCAAATGAAATCAAACCTATGAGCTTATTTTATTCTAAAGATTGTATTTCTAATCTTATTGATTATGCTAATGCTGGGTATTTATTTAACTTGCATAAATCTCGATCTCAAACATGCAATGTGTTCACATGTGGGGATACTATCATACCTTAGGAGATATACAAAGAAGTCTATCGTAACCACTTCACTAACCATGCAGAGATAATATCTATTCATGAAGCAAGCCGAGAATGTGTGTGGTTGAGGTCCACAATACATCTCATTCGCGAAAAATATGGTTTGAATATGATAAAGTACCCATGATTTTTGTGAAGATAATGCAACATGCATAGCATAACTTAATGGAGGATTCATAAAAGGAGATATAATGAAGCATATTTTGTCAAAAATTTTCTTTACACATAATCTCCAAAAGAATGGTATTAACATGCAACAAATTCATCAAGTGATTATGCAGCTAACTTGTTCACTAAGTCTCCTCCAACTGCAATTTTCAAGAAGATGGTGCACAAGATCTGGATGCAAAGGCTCAAGGATGTTCTTACTAGGGGGAGTTAATACGTGTTGTACTCTTTTTCCCTAATGAAGTTTTGTCCCACTGGGTTTTCCTTGTAAGTTGTTTTTAATGAGGAAGCCTATATGCGTATTGTTAGAGATGTATTGAAACACCCCGTATTTTCGGGCTAGAGTTTAGACCGTCATTCCTACGTATATAGACCCGAACTAAATTATTATTTATTAACATACGTGTGGTAATCACTCCTATCATAATACCCCATAAAATTCTCGAGTCAATTTCATTTTTAGTGTTATGTTTGAGGGGCTAATAACTAGAATATTTTTTTCTAAGTGTAATGAGGACTTAGAGTCATTTTAGCTGGCTATCTTCGGGATACAACTTTTCAACCTTTTAGACATCCATTTTTAGATTTTCAAGTTGTGTTACGATTGGAAAATCTCATAGTACATCTCGGATAAGTTTCAGAATTTTTTGGAATGTATAAGGTTGCGTTTGGATTTCAAAACAGTAGCAAAACGCATAGCCTATTGCAAAGTTTTCAGCATTTCAGGGTCAACTTCAAATGATCATAACTCTCTGAATATAATGAACTGGGAGAGCTGCTACCTATCAAATGAAGTATCTTTGAGTCTTCTTTCCAATGCAATTAGTTTCATCCAAATCCAACATATGAGTAAGGAGTTTTACCTATTTTACTTCAGCCTGTTAGCTTATCAACTGAGGGACAGTTTCGAATTTTTTTGTTTTCTTATGGGCATTTTAGTCATTTCACCTCACCCAAATTTTGTCTATAACACCAGATTTAGCCCCCAATTCATCAAAATATAATCCTTTTCTCAAATTTTCTCTCAAGAACACCCTTTAGGATTTCAAAATAAAAACCCCAATAACTCAAGATTCAACCATGGATTTTCAAAACAAATTGAAGATTTGGAATCACCGCAACGTAGGCTTCAAGAAGCACCTATCATATTCGCATATAGAGGTACGTGGGGTTATCCAAAAATCTCACGGGTCTTTAAAAAAATTCATGTTTTCAAATGAGGGTTTTGAAATTACAATTACGATTATGTATTGAACGTTTTATGATATTGATCTGATCTTTAGGCCTATTTTCAAAGTGATTTGATATATGAAATATGTATATGCATGTATTTCGAAAAGATGTTAACTTGAGAGCATGAATGATATGAAATTCTTCTTTTGATATGAAATTGTTTTGAATTTTCTTATGATGTGAATTGTTTTGAAATCATCTTGACAAGCATGGCATGAAACATTTTGAAAGTGAATATGATTTTTGACTTGCAAAGAGAGGGATTGTTATGTTGAAATATAATAAACACAATGACTGCATGAAAGAATGATGTGATATTGATGGCTTGCAAGTCGGGTATGACGATAACCTACAGAATATGACATATGATTGGATCAGATGAAATTTGAATGCATTAATTTTACATGAGATAGGTGGATGCCCGAAGAAGGTATTTGAGTGTAAGGGCTCATTGTTAGAAACCGTGTTTGGCGACACGGGAATTTGGTACCAGGCTAAGTGAACCTATGTACTTGACTTTATGTCATTCCCAAATTGGAACTATAGGTAGGAGCCCAGGCTAAGTGATCTAGGGCACTACCATTAGGTCGAGACACCCTGCTGTGTGATCTTGTGTGTCTTTCCCTCATGTATACTCTAATGCTCAGCTGCATTGCATTGTTGTTGAAAACAATTACATTATGCCCACGTGTTTTCAAATGATTTGATATGAAATTGCTTTATAATGGCTCTCAACTATATTTTGTAAAAATATTATGTTTTTTTTTATATCTCTGTGTACCAGTACTTTTGTATTGACCCCCTTCCATCCCAGGTTCGGAGGCACAGTCTAGCGGTCCAAAAAATTAGTAGATTTCCTCAGATAGATTCACAGAGTCGCTTGGTGAGCCTTCTATATTTCAAAAGGCCTGATATCTGCCAGTTTCATTTATCATTTATTAGTTTTGGGTCTACTGGGGGCTTTATCCCTATTTTCAGATAGATATTTATTTCAGTCATGTAGTCGAGATTTCGCAGACATAATAGAGATGTTGATTGAGATTGTGGGACATTATTCCCCATTATTGTTTTCATATGATTCTTGACCATGTTTCCGTTATATAGTGTATCTTCCGCATTTCTTTTTCATATAAGTCATGTGCATGATTACCAGATAGATAAGGGGTGTTTTGGGCCTTGATGCTTCAAAATACTCGTCACGGTCAGGGCCCCGGTTCGGGTCATGACATGTATACTCTTTTTCCTTCACTAGATTTTTTTTCCACTGAATTTTTTTAGTGATGTTTTAATGAGGCACATTATCTATCAATTAAACATTCAAGGGGGGCTGCTATAAATATATTATCATATATAGTAAATGTCTACTTTATCATAAATAGTGAATGTCTACTTTACCACATATAGTGAATATCTTTTTATGAAAAAGTTAGAAACCCCAAGGTTAGTTTTAATAAAGGGGTTTCCTTTATTGTAATTCAACTCATTAAGAGAAATGAGAATTACTTTCTCTTCTTTCTCTATTTTTCTTCTTCTTTGCTTTATATTTCATAAAAGATGTGAAATTATTCATTTTAAACTATTTTTAGCAATAAATAAATTGATTTAACTACAATAGCTTTTAATTAATAAGTTTAATTGCAATTTTAATGAATTACATAGTAATTACATGATCAACTAAGTGTATTCATCCTGAATAGAGTGATCAATTGACTAATTTGGTTTGAAATGATTCATTTAAAACCATTATTAGTAATAAATGAATTGATTTACCTAAAACTAGCTTTCAATTAATAAGTTCAATTGTAATTTTAATGAATTACATAGTAATTACATGATCAACTAAGTGTATTTGTCCTGAATAGAGTGATCAATTGGCTAATTTGATGTGAAATGATTTATTTTAAACCATTATTAGTAATAAATAAATTAATTTAACTAAAACCAGCTTTCAATTAATAAGTTCAATGGCACTTTAATGAATTACATAGTAATTATATGATCAACTAAGTGTATAACCTATTGCAACACATTATAACCTATTACAACATATGTATTTATCTGTTTGATTATTTCCAACAAATAACTTATCTGTTGCAATAAGTTAGTCATATGTTCTAACATATGTCTATATCTGTTTGATAATTTTTAACAGATCAGACATTTGTTGCAACAGATAATGCATTTGTTCAAATAGATGACTCATTTGTTTGATAATGTTTAATAGTGAGACATTTGTTACAACAGATAATGTATTTATTGAAACAAATAACTCATTTGTTTAATAATTCTCAATAGATGAGTTATTCGTTGCAATAGGTTAGTCATCAATTACATTATGCACATGTCTATATCTGTTTGATTATTTTCAATAGTCGAGACATCTGTTGCAATTTATAATATATATGTTGAAATAGATGACGCATCTGTTTGATTATTTCCAATAGATGAGTCATCTATTGCAACGAATAATGTATCTATTGCAATATATGTTTATATCAGTTTGATCTCTTCCAACATATGAATCATCTGTTACAACAGGTAAAGTCATCTGTTACATTATATAGATGTTTATATCTGTTTGATTATTTTCAATAGATGAGACATCTGTTACAATTGATAATTCATTTATTGCAATAGAAAACTCATTTATTTGATTATTTTCAACAGATATCTCTTCTGTTCTGTTGCAACAGATAATGTATTTGTTGCAGTATTTGAACTTAGTAATCTATTCTTAGTGATAATTTATAAGTTTTCAATTCTAAGGATAAAATAGAATTCATGACAAAACAAATGAACTTCAATATAAATTACTAAATTTTGTCATCACTAACTAAATAATACAATTAATAAAAATACTAAAAATGAAATATTGTCATTAATAGTATTTCTACACATCTAGATAAATAAATTATAATCCAAATTAGGGCTCTAAACTTTTCCAGGCTACCCCAGCAACCCAAACTTCTTCCGTCTTTGCCACTATGTTGTCATTCAATAAGGTCATTGGAGTTGTCATAACAGTACCAGTTAGCAAACATTTGATAAATGCAATTGAGTATGACCCGTACGTGACACTTGTCTCATTTTTGGGAAGGTCCTATTTTCGACCTTCAAAAAATCATCTTTCATTGAGAAACTTCTCTGGCAAGTGATCATTATGCCACTTTGCTTCAACAATTTTGGGAACAACTCCAACAATGGCTCCATGCAAATAAAAAATTTCGCTCTTCAAAGATTGGTATGTTGCAGTCGTAAATATTCATGACTCCCTCATTCATGAGGATCTCAACAGTCATAAAATATTTATTCTTCAAGTTCATCACTGCAAGAATCTTCTTTGCTCCAATCTACTCCATGACACCTGGAAATAGCCTCTTTTCTCTATAATAGTCAATGGCATCATCATCCCAGAAAAACTTATTAATTAACTGCAATACCTAAGATTTTTGCCTCTGAAATTTTTGAGTTTTGAACTCACTGCTCAAGCTATGATTGGCACCTTACGAGTCGTAAGGTGTGGTTTTGATTCATAGAAAGAGACTCGTGACTAAACCAGTAGAGTATCCTAAGTTTCTATTTGGAGTACAACAAGGACCTCATGAGTCGTAAGGATATTGTACAAGTCATAAGGTAAGACTCGTGGTCCGACCAGTATGATGGTCTATTATTTCTGATATGACGACGAATAGGACCCTACGAGTCGTAAGGTGAGTTTATGAGTAGTAGAGTGTGACTCATGATTAAACCAGTGAAAGGGGTCTAAGAGTTTGTCCAGACTACGAGTCCAAGCAATAACTTATATACAGTCTTGACGTGACCCGTAATGACTGGTGGCAGTTTTCTTGTGTTTTAGTTGAGGGTACTTAAGGTATTTTCCTCTTTTCCCAATCATAACCCAAGACCATAAAACATCTAAAAGGAGCAAAATTGGTATGACGATACCAACGGTATGTGCCTTAATGAATGGTCCTTGGTTTAATGAACAGGAATGTGTAAATGTTTTAATTAGACTTAAAGAGGGTTATGTAGCTCATCGTGAAAGGTGGACGTCTTGGGGGGACCGATACTGGAAACTACATTCGCCAGTGTGGTAGTCTGTATGACCATGTGCATAGTCACACTCTATATATTTTGGAATGGCTGGGGTTGTGGATTCCCTAGCCCTTTCTCGAATTTTCTTAGTTCGTATGGCTAACACGCCTTGGGGCCCAACCAGCAGGGAGGGAGATGGACCCATATAGCCCGTGGGTGTTTAGATGATGGAAAAGCTACACAATCCAGGTTAATATTTTAACACTCATGCTAAACCTTATTTCCTATACCGACATGTTATACATATATATGTTTATGATTGTGTGCATATGGATTTGGAATGATTTTTGGACTGATTTATCATGGCATTATTTTATCCCATTCCTGAGTTACATGCTAATGCTCACCCTACTAATATTCCCGAATGTTGTATCCCCACGCGATGCATTGTTCGAAGACACTTCTATTTTATTACATAGTGGTAGGTGATTTATAGATCATCCATGATTCAACTTTGAAGTGGTGAGCTTTAATTATCCGGAAGGCCCTCATTTTATGGTCTTATCTTTACTTATGTCTTAGACTATTTTGGTCGGGTTTCGGCTATGGTCGGGGGCATGTCCCGACATAGGTTGATGTTTGGTTTCTTAGAGGCTTTTGTTGACAAAGTGTGGGTGGATTGTGTTGTGGATTCTTATATCCCTCTTGTTATTGATTTATCTATCTTGTTATATATCCAGAACTCAGCTCTATCTTGTTATATATTCAAAACTCATTTGCTGCTTGTTGTATTATATTCTAGTTTTCTAGGCTAATGGGGGTGGTCTCTGGTCCTTAGCGGACTTGATATACCCATCACGACTAAGCCCTGGGGTCGTGACATTAACTCCTTAATTTTTCTACCACCGAGAGTTGTCGTTTCTTCAGTGAGTTCATTGTACCTACTTAAGAAATTATTTTAGAAGTTGAGGTCCATAATCCTATCCTCAATATCGTAGTGTTTTATGAAACTAAGAAGTCTTTCCCTCATGAGGTAAAGAATTTCATTCACATACTGATATAAGAATACAATTTAAATAAGTTAGTAACTTATAATAAAAATTAAAAAGATACAACAGATGGAGTATCTTTTGCAATGGATGGGACATCTGCTGCATAAGTTCTCTAACCTGTTAAGCGATTACCCATATACTGTAATTTATGCAACATATGGGTAATTTATTGCAACAAATGAACCATATATTACAATAAATGACTTATCTGTTACAACAGATGGTCCATCTGTTGTATAGGATCTTTGAACCTGTATTAATAGATTACCCAATCTGCTACAACTTATGCAATAGATGGATAATCTGTTGCAATAAATGACTTATCTATTTTAATGAATCTCTAATCTCATTAATAGATTACCCAATCTACTGCAAACTAATGCAATAGATGGATAATCTGTTGCGACAAATGACTTAGTATGAAAGAAACAAAATAGATAGAAGGTTAGAAAAAGTAAACCTACGTAGTCCTCATACCAAACCTTCATATCTATCATGTTCTTGAAGTTTTTTGGCCCAAATTCATGCATGGATTAGAATTCTGAGGCCTTTTTAAATTTGATCAGTGTGTTCAACTTAGACTTCTTGGTGCCTTTCACCAACTTATAGATATTTACCTTCTTTAGATGTCCCTGCTCTCTAGTGGCCCCTTGAACTTGCTCAACATTGGAAGGAAGAGGAGTTGTAATTTTTCTTGATTTAATACCTGATAGTACCTTTGAATTTTTTTTCTCATCCTAACCTTTAATGGAGTGAATGGATCTATCAACTTCCTTGATGGTATGACACCCCTCTTAGATGTCAATTCATTGACAGCAATAGTTAGAGCATCAATGTTTTTAATCAAATTTTCATATTTGTCCTTGTACTCTTGGTATTTACAAGCAGAACATGAACTTGAAGAGGGACCAAAAAAGGTGGTATGCCCACTAAAAGAGGTGAATCTACCATAGCCACTATTCCTTAAGGAAAAATGACAATGTCTAGGATACTACGAATGATATTATCCTACTTAATGACTATACCACTTAGAGATACCAATTTGGTTGTTGTAGTTAAATTCTTTAGTGAGGGTCTTGTGTTCACCCATTCTAGTCTTAAGTAGAGCAACTAGAGAGCGCTTGTGGATTTAAATCATTGATTTTCAATGCCTTCTGAACTCAGCACTGTTAGCACCTGTAACATTCCATATGATGCAGTTCACCAATAGGGGTAGTTATAGGATTGCTTCCATTATTATCTCCTTCCCTTTTCCTAAGGTTGGAGGCATAAGAGTAACCATGAGTTTCTTCTTCTTCTTTGAGAGAGATGCCATCCTTGTCTTGAAGAAAATGTCTACTCATAAAAGAAGGATTTCTAGGTCAACTTTGTTGAGGTCTATTGTACGTAGAACTATAATTATATCACTGATAAGGTCCTCGAATACGTGAGTGAGAGGTTTTTCTATAGTGACCACGTCTGTCTTTGGGACCTTGAGAGTTGAGATGATCTTCTCCATTTCTATGTTGTTCTCCCTTAGAGCCTC
>NC_061120.1:177107221-177151186 GCF_002878395.1 Capsicum annuum | reverse complement strand
TAACTAATAATTCAAAAAATTAGCAACGATCATATTATTGTATTTAATTGTGACAATAGTTTTTGTTTACTGGATAGTATTTATCTAGTTTTTGGGTAGCCTAGCTTTTCATAATTACATGTTTAATGGATTCTAGTTGTGGCTTGGAGCAGTAATATCATGTAGTCATTTTGACTATCAAATCTGAAAGCATCATCATCAATCTTAATTTTCTTCTCTTTTCCACAGGTGTAAAACTGAGAGTTGAATGAAGACCAATTGCAAGCTCAACACGTTATTGATACTTTGGAAGAAACCTCTACATATCTATCTTAGTTTATGGTACTTTGAAAGAAACCTCTACATATCTACCTTAGTTTAGAATAGGAGTAATATTTAGTATTATATTTCAATTAAATTTCGTTTGTGTAGGATTAGTCTTACTTTTCTTTGCTATGTGAGGAGATATTACCTTAGTACAATTTTAGTTTTTTTTAATTGGATGATTGTGGGTGAATTTTATTAATCTAACATGTTTTATAATTTTATTTTTAATTTATGCAATTCTAATTAAAAAATAATATCAATATGAAATAATTAATTGTTTTCTTGTAATTGGTGACAAAAGATTTTATTATCAAAGATAATTTTTAGCAACGATTAAATTAGACTCTTCAAGACAATTATTTTTGTCACGAAATAAATCAGTTCGTCATAACTTTGACTATATTTAGTGACAAATGCATTTGTCTCAATATCTTTCTTTTTATTTGATACAAATTAATTTTGTATTTTATGACAATCATAATTATCAGTAATCATAATAATTTAGTGACGATTTTACACCGTCGATAAAAAATACTATTTTTAGTGACAAAATGATAGATTTAACTACAAAATTATTAATCTTTATTATAATAAATAATAAATTTGTCACTAATTCATACATTTAAGGACGAAATTTTTTGTTGTATACAAAAAGTTGTCAATAGTGACGAAAATATATTTGTTCAACCACGAAATATATATAACTCTAGAGACAATTAAAGTCGTCGCTAATTGAACTAAATAATTAGGGACAATGAAATTTTGTCGGTATTGATAACTTTTTAGTGACAAAAGCATATCTTCAACTACAAAAAAATTATATTTTCATGACAAACATATTCGTCATAAATGTAACACATCTGGGGACGGTTTATTTTTTTATAGCTAATTTAATTTCTTTAGCGACGAAGCACTAAATCGTCTTTGTCAACTTGTAGCGACCCGCTTTTTTAGACCATTGATTGACGAAATTTTTTTCGTCACGCTAAATCTTTTGCGACAAAATATGACTTATAAGTGATAAAATAATTCGTCTCAAATAATCAAATTTGTTGTAGTGTGAGTAGAGTCTTGATCATCGGTGTATAGCGCGCCATATCTATGAGCAAGAGGCTACAAGATGTTTTAGGAAAAATTTGTTTCTTTCTTTCAGATTCTATCGTGCTTACAGTTGTCCCTCTCATCTAATAATTCATGCTCTCATATTTCAAAAAATGCTTCTCCGAAGAGCGAATACCTACGAAAATGATGATGAGCAGCCCCCACCTGATGATCCTTTGAATGAGACTGTATCTCAGGCTGAGTTTTGGATGGCCTTTCAGCCGTTAGCCTAAGAAGTCACCGCATGTTCGGACCAATAACCAGGCCGCAGTTGTAAATTAGCAGGGAGGTAATGTAGTTGCTTCTAGGATCTGTGATTTTATGCAGATGAATTCGCCAGAGTTTTATCGATCCAAGGCAGGTGAGGACCCACAGTTATACCTTGAGGAGGTGAGAAAGATCACGCAAGTGATGCATATTTCTGAGGAAGAAAGTGTTGAGTTGGTGTCTTACAGGTTGAAGGACATAGCTTATGACTGGGTTGTATCGTGGAGGAAGGGTTGAAGTGAGGATGTTGCTCCTATGACTTGGTAGGTATTCCAAGATGCATACTTGGATAAGTTCTTTTCGATTGAGATAAGGGAAGCAAAGATTGAGGAGTTTATGAATTTAAGGCAGGGCTCCATGACTGTTAAGGAGTACTGTTTAAAGTTCAACCAGTTGCCAAGTATGATCCTGATTTGATTTTTGACACCCAAGGTAGTATGAGTAAGTTCATGACAGGTGTTTCCGATTTGGTGTTGAAAGAGTGTAAGACTGCAATGCTACATAAGGATATAGATCTGTCTAGGTTTATAGCGCATGCACAGTAGATAGAGACAGATAAGATTAGAGAGAGAGAGAGAGTAGGGGTAACAAGAGGGCTAGATCTGAGCAATATGAGTATAGTCAGCCTAGGTTCCATAGAGGAAACCGCCCTCAGTTTTAGAGACGTCCGTCTATTTCATCACCTTCATCAGCTAGTGCTCCCGTGCCTAGAGACAGGCAGGAGCAAGGGAGCAGGTCTTTTATGTCTAGGTTGCAGAATAGTAGTGGTAACAGGCCCCGTTATCCTCCGTGTGCTTAGTGTGGTAGGGATCATCCCGGTGAGTGTTCCGTAGATTTGAGGGGTTGTTTTGTTTGTGGAAAGCAGGGCCACAGACTTAGAAATTATCCGCATGCTAGGCAGGGGACCAGAGATGCCCGACCTTAGGCACAGACTATTAGTACACCAGCTCTTGTCCCTCATCTTACCCCTGTTCAGGGCGCTTTATCTAGCACTGCTAGCGGTCAGCACCAAAATAGATTTTATGCCTTACCATCCCATCAGGAGCAGGAGGATTCTCTCGATGTTGCTACTGGTATGCTTCACATCTTTTGTTTTGATATTTATGTGTTGTTGGACCCCGGTTCAAGTCTCTCCTATGTGACCCCACTTGTGGCTGTGAATTTCAAAATGAGTCCCGAAAAGATTTCTGAGCCTTTCCTAGTCTCCACACCAGTAGGGGAGTCAGTTTTTGTTAAACAAGTGTATAGAAATTGTCCTGTTACTGTTTTTCATAGAGTCATACTTGCTGATTTGATAGAGTTAGACATAGTGGATTTTGACCTTATTATGGGTATGGATTGGCTTCATTCTTGTTATGCATCTATATACTGTTGTACCCTTGTGGTTGAGTTTCAGTTCCCTGATGAGCTAATTTTTAAGTGGTTCGGGAGTTTGATATCTCCTAAGAGTCATTTTATCTCCTATCTCATAGACAAAAAGCTAATATCCAAGGGTTGCATCTATCACCTAGTTAGAGTCAAAGACACTAAGTTTGAGGCTTTGACTATTCAGTCAGTCGATATTGTTAATGAGTTTCTAGATGTTTTTTCGAAAGATCTCCCAAGGGTACTTCCCGATAGAGAGATAGAATTCGGGATTGACCTTCTTCCCGATACTCATCCCATTTCTATTCCACCAATCGTATGGCACCTGCTAAGCTTAAAGAGTTGAAAGAGCAACTCAAATATCTTTTAGACAAAGGTTTCATAAGGCCCAGTATTTCTTCTTGGGGCGTACCTATTCTATTCGTGCGGAAGAAAGATGGTTCTTTGCATATGTGCATTGACTATCGTCAGCTTAACAAGGTCACTGTCAAAAATAAGTATCCTCTTTCGAGGATTGATAACCTGTTTGATTAGTTGCAAGGTGCAAGTTATTTCTCCAAGATAGACCTTAGATCCGACTATTATCAACTTAAAGTGAGGGAATGTGATATTCCAAAGACAGCCTTTCGAACCCGCAATGGTCACTTTTTGTTTCTAGTCATGTCTTTCGGGCTAATCAATGCCCTAACAGCTTTTATGG
Source organism: Capsicum annuum (assembly GCF_002878395.1). Classification (NCBI taxonomy): domain Eukaryota; kingdom Viridiplantae; phylum Streptophyta; class Magnoliopsida; order Solanales; family Solanaceae; genus Capsicum; species Capsicum annuum. The sequence goes on along the minus strand of NC_061120.1, from coordinate 177,147,447 downwards.
ACCTCATTAATTGAGTGTTCAATCAATATCTTGATATGTTTGTCATAGTGTTCATAGATGATATCCTTGTGTACTCCCGTACTAAGAATGACCATGCAGATCACCTTAGAATTGTCTTGCAAACTCTTAGAGGTCACCAGTTGTTCGCCAAATTCAGTAAGTGTGAATTTTGGCTAAGGTCTGTATCCTTTCTGGGTCATATTATTTTAGCCGAAGGTATAAGAGTTCATCCATAAAAGACAGAAGCTGTAAAAAATTAGCCTAAACAGTTAAAGTTGCATGAGAAGAATTACCCAACCTATGATCTTGTGTTAGCTGTTGTAGTCTTTGCTTTGAAAATCTAGAGACACTATCTTTATGGTGTTCATGTTGATGTGTTTACTGATCATAAGATCCCGAAGTATGTGTTTACTCAAAGGGAGTTGAATCTTAGGCAGATGAGGTGGTTAGAGTTGTTAAAATAGTGTGATATGAGTGTGTTGTATCACCCAAGCAAGGCCAATCTTAGCAGATTGTCTATGGGTAGTGTTGCTCATGTAGAGGAAGGTAAGAAAATTTTAGCTCGTGATGTGCATTGTCTGGCTATATTAGGTGTTAGGTTGCTTGATTCAGCTGAGGTAAGTACTTTGGTGCAAAGTAGTTCCGAATCCTCTTAAGTTTTGGAAGTAAAGGAGAAGAAAGATAGAGATCCTAGTTTGGTCAGACTGAAGGAGGCAGTTAAGGACCAAAAGGTAGAGATTTTCTCTCAAAGGGGAGATAGCGTGTTGAGATTGTAGGGTAGATTGTGCGTTCCGTATGTTGATGATCTAAGGAAGAGGATTATGGCTGAAGCGCATGGTGCGCGGTATTTTATTCATCTCGATACTACCAAGATGTACCACGACTTGTGGGAAATCTATTGGTGAAATGGTATGAAGAAGGATATAGCTGAGTTTATAGCAAAGTGTGCAGTGTACCAACAGGTTAAGGTAGAGCACCAAAGACTCGGTGGAGTGATGCAAGATTTTAGTATACCTACTTGGAAGTGGGAGGTGGTGAATATAGACTTCATGACCGGGTTACCTCTTTCGCATCGTCATCATGATTCTATTTGGGTTGTTGTAGATAAACTGACTAAGTCCGCGCACTTCTTGCCCGTGCATACATCTTATATAGCAGAGGATTATGCTAGATTATATATCCAGGAGTTAGTCAGGATGCACGGAGTTCCCTCATCTATCATTTCGGATATGGGGTACTCAATTTAATTCTTAATTTTGGAGGGCATTTTAACAAGGTCTTGGTACCCAAGTTCTTTTGAGTCCTATTTTTCATCCACAAACAGATGGTCAGGCTGAGAAACATATTCAAACTCTAGAGGATATGTTGAGGGTGTGTGCTCTTGATTTCAAAGGTAGTTGGGATGAGCATTTTCCATTGATAGAGTTTGCCTATAACAATCATTACCATGCTAGCATCAGGATGACACTATTTGAGGCCTTGTATGGTAGGAGATGTAGATTATCCATAGGTTGGTTTGAAGTGGGTGAAGTTGTCGTGATTGGTCCTGATGTAGTATTTGAAGCTATGGAGAAAGTTAAGTTGATTAGGGAGAGATTAAAGATATCCCATAGTCATCAAAAGTCTTATGCCGATGTGAGGAGAAGAGATCTTAAGTTTGAAGTAGGCGATTTGGTATACTTAAAGATTTCACCCATGAAAGGGGTGAACAGGTTTGGTAAGAAGGGAAAGCTGAGTTCCCATTATGTTGGCCCGTATAGAGTTTTGAGCCATGTTGGGAAAGTAGCCTATGAGGTTGAGTTGCCTGCGGAGTTGTCAGCCGTTCATCCTGTGTTTCATGTCTCCATGCTTAGAAAGCATATTGGTGATTCCATTGTAGTAGACCCTTTAAAGAGTGTTGATATTCAGAACAGTATTCCTTTGATGAGATTCTTGTTGAGATCCTAGATTTTTAGATCCGTAGACTGAGGAACAAAGAGGTTCCCTTGGTCAAAATATTATGGCTAAACCAATCAGTTGAGAGTGCTACTTGGGAGACAGAAGTTGATATGCGAGTTAGGTACCCGTACCTATTTTTTGCGATTTTAGATCGATCCGAAGGTATTATTCTTCCTTAATTCAACCCTTCTAATCTAAAGTTCATCTATATATCTGTTCTTGCATGAGTTTTTGCAATTTTCGAGGTATTCAAGAGTTTAGAGAGATTTTGAGCCCGTTTAGCAACTTGCTTCAGCTATGTGTACTTTGTTTTCCCGTGTTCCTAGTCTAACTAGCGACATTCGAGGACGAATATTTCCAAGGGAGAGATATTGTAAGACCCCGCAAAGCTCCCTTATAGTTTGAGCCTTAAGCGTGTCAAGTGAAGTGTAATTCCGACCCTAAAATATTGAAAAGAGACTTCCCAAGTGATTAGCGTTTTAATATTGTTGAATTTTCCTGAAATGACTTCCTATGGTGTAAGGAATTGAATTAGGTTTCCAATAATACCAATTTCGTCCAAATCCGACATCGGGGTGGGAAGTTATGGCCGTTTTACTGAGAGTTGTCAGAACCGCCCAGGTGCGATGGATAGGTTGACGGACCGTCGCTGAGACCGTCACATCGAGGCAGTGTGTTTTTTTCTGACCGACATGTGATGGATGATCCGACGGACTGTCAAGCTAGCGACGGACCGTCGCTTTGACCATTGCAACCCCTGTTCAGTATTTTAAGTCATTTTCAAAAGGTACTTTTTGGTTTTTTCCACTCTTTTATCAACCAGATCTATTCCAAACAAAGCAAATGACTTTATTCATCATCCAAAACCCAAGAAAGCTAGGGTTTCTCTCTCAAGATCAAATCTAAAACCTTTCTCCAAGAAATCAAAGAACTCACCATAGATTCTACAAATTGAGTTGAGATTTAAGTTCCCCAAGTTCGAGGGTTGCAAGAACCCTCTCTCAAGAGTAAGAAGAAGAGTTTGAAGCAAGCTTGTTCATCTAATTTCATAATCTAAGGTATGTGGAGTTTTGAACAAGGGTAATCCTTTCACCCTTGTGCCCACAGACTTATTTAAACTATAATTTTCTGCAATCTATGAGATTTTACATGATATTGAATTAGTTTTTTCACCCATTGTTGTTGATTGCAATATCTTGATGTTTTCCCATGAATTGAAAGTCCAATAACATGATTTTGCATATTTTCTTAAGAAATCGAAGCTGGGTTTATACCCTATGTTGTGATTCCTTGAGAATTTAAGAGTTTTAATGTTCTAGAAATTGAAGTATATGAGTATGTTGATATTCTAAGACAAATTGCCGTAACTTCCAGATTTCTACATGAATTATGAATCTATATGCTATCTATTATGCATTATGATGAGTTTTAACTTGAGATTGAATTATGGGTCATTAAGCCCTACTTGAGACTTACAATTTTATGAACCATTGTGCTATAAGCACCCATGATTTGAGTATTTTGAGATTAATAAGAAATGTTTTGACCTAATAGTCATAGAGTTTTGAAATCCACTCTACCACATGAGATTACGAATTTGATTATTGGGTTCTTATGAACCATGAGATTATTTTGAAAGTGAATTTCAATGAGATGAGCGAGATAAACTAAAGAGAGTAGTATTTAGCTTTGAGTTGGGTAAGTTACCACGATTTCGTCACCGTAGGTTTGAGATTTTGGGCCTAAGGCCGAGATGATTGGGTTCGAGGCCGAGATAAGTGATCACTGAGTTGAGGTTATACTCCTTGGCAAGTGTATGACGCCTCTCCCCAACGTGCGGTTTCTTCCTTAGGAGGACAAGACGTTGGACTCCATGTAGCTCGCATGGTTTATGTCGGTTAAGAGAACCTCTCTAAACTAAAGTATTTTCCATTGAGATAGAATATTTTTCCTAAAGCTTTGAGATGAGATATTTTCTAAAGTGAACGAATTGCTTTTGAGTATTTTCCAAAGAAGGAAGTAGTTTTCTCTACTAATAAGAGTTGATCATCAGTTTTTAAACCAAAGTCATATGATTCCGAGTTTCAAGTGTTTGAGTTCAAAAGAGTTATAAGTTCTTGAGCAATAAAGAAGTTTTACTCTCCATGAGACATATGCATGAGTTGAAAGTTTTGTTTAAATCTTTCTTCATCCTATGAGTAATGAGAATAAGAGGAGAGCATAGATTTTAAAACCAAAGTATAATGGACTCACGAGATTTGTGTTACCGCTTTTTTCTACATGATTTATGAGCTTTACATTTTAGACTTATTCAAGTCATGTGAGTCATTCCTATTTGCATGCATGATTTGATTAAAGAGTATTGATATAGTTTTATGTAAATGCATACACCCCCATATACTCAGTACATTCCCAAGTGCTGATCCACATATATATCTATGCTACATTATCTTATAATGTAGGTTCAGGTGCTCAGTCCCAGCCTCGTCAGTGATTCCCGAGTACCTTCGTCTACATTTCTACAGTGGTGAGTCCTCATGGTTCGAGGACCTATCTTCAGACATTTCAGTATTCGAGTGTTTATGTTATTACTTTCAGTTCAGTTTGAGTCAGTTGAGGACCTGTCCCAACGTCTCTCGAGTTCATGGAGTAATAGAGGCTTTGTCAGACTAGTTATCAGACTGTGGTTGTGTTGAGATTTCCAGTATTGTGGTTGTTTAGACCGAGTATTACCTTCGTATTTTCTTTCATTTGATATGACAGTGCCAGTGTTTTGTATATTTCCTCTTGAATGAGTTATTATGAGAAGTGATAGACTCAAAGGGTTAGCTTGGGGCTACTTGTAGCCCTAAGCATTGTGTGACATCCCGGGAGGTGATTTTGGGTCGTTACACAAATGAACTAAGAAGGTTTGAGTCCATCAGGTGGGCTTAAGGGGCGAGGGCGGGGGGTGTTTTTTTGGTCATGGAAATTTCCTCCATGGTTCTTTTCTTATTATTTTTGGCCCTGGTGTGTTGAGGCCCAACATTCTAAGTCTTTTTTCGACCCAACCCATTAGGGGTAAAGGTTTGTTGGATTGTCCCCTTCTTTGCCGCTGGAGCTTGGTTGAGATATTGTCGGAGCAAAGTAACGAAAGTTACGAGTATCGAGGAACTTATCTGAGTCAGCATAATGCTCTGCTATGGATTAGTGATTCCTTACGGTGCTGTTTGATGCTTTAGGTTTCTACTTTTTTTTCCTCGCGAATGAAACTATTTTTCATTCATCCATCTTTTTTTGGCTCCGAACTTATTAGTTGCTCTGGTGGTTTTGTTTGCCTCTTGGTAAGAGGAAAAGATATTGTTGTATGACCCAGAAGACCACTGTTGTATGACCCAGAAGACCACAACCCTTATACAAAACCCCTCTCTCTCATAAAAAATGGTTGTTTATGGTGTCCTATGATCACCGATGTCCTTAAAGGGATTTTAACTGGTACTTGGACACAAATTTGAGCATATTTTCTCCTTAGAGTAGCAGAAGTGCAAGCATCAATTTTCAACAATTTGCCTATCTTTTTCCCCACTTTTTCCAATATCGATTTGTTATGGAACTCAGTTGGTAGTTGGGGTAATCTACGCTAAATAGACATGGATTCTATTTGGGATTTCCTGGGAACAAAATTAGGCTCCCAAATTCGCACCGATAGGAAGGATCCGACGACAAATCATGGGTCTTCTTGAATTGCCTTCTTTTGTGAGCTTTCATCTTGGAATTTCATCATATAAAAGTCTAATCCCATATCTACGAGGGTGAAGTTCTCTTTAAGTTTCCATAAAGTTGTTAACTTAGTGTTTAAAGTATTGGTGCTTAAGTTTCTTCCCCACAAATTTGATAATAATTGAGATTCAACGGGGGGTGTAAAGCCTCTGTTTTTCCTCAATTGAGAGTTAAATGGTCTCTTCATTCAAATTTGGGGATTTCGAGTTTTTCTCGTTTTTCTCAATTGCAAAGTAGTTGGTGCTAAGAGAGAGTTTGCCTCTCACTATTTCACAGTAAGATGTCTTTTCTGTTGGATCTATCGTCATTTGGCAATGATATCATCTGATGGTTTCGATTGTTCCAGTGGGGTTTAAGCAGTAATGGTAGTGGGAACATGGGTCATATTTTCGATCTAAGTGGGTTATGATATTTTGAAAATTTTAGAAAGTAAGTTCTTTCACCTTCAAAAAATTTTCAAAATAGAGTTTTCTTCTCATTTTCTTTTGATGGATTTTATATTATTTAATCTTTATTAGTTTTTGTTCGCCTAAATTTTATACTAGAAGAACTTGATGACTTTTAGGGAATACACATAAATTGGGTGAAATATTCTTAAGGATAATATATTTGACACGCCTCAAGCTATGGAAATTCATTACAAATGTCCGTGATAGAAATATTTTACATAAGATTTTCAATATATTGTCGACAACCATCTTCGAATCTTTCTAATGGTATCAAAATTTCAGAAACACATACGACTTATGAAAAATTATGACTACTCACAATGACTTTATCAAGGGTATAGCAATTTTGAAACTGTAATGAAAGTTAAAAGTTCGTGTTTTACGTTTGGGAGAAGTACCCTATCCTTACAATGCAAACACCATTTTTTCGATTGAATTGCTTCTACAATATAAAAAGGTATTGTAATTTGGTTTGTATCGCATGGTATCACATGTGAAATGAGAGAAAAAAACCCCTTCTTAACCCAAGTGGCATCTTCATATAACATTAGTTTAAGCTACTTTTTAAATTTAAAAAATGGTGAAAAAACATGGTGTAGCCACCCTAAAAAACAATGGAAAAGAACTCAATTTTAGCACCTTTTTATATGTTCCCCTTCCTCACCATTTTTTTTTCTTTGATCACCTTTTTATATGTTACATATATTCATTATTTTTCATTGAAAAATATAAATGGGGCAAATAAGTCATTATTTTTCCATGCTAAATTTGAGCCTTTTCAAGGAAATGTGATGAACAATTCTAAAGGACGCATGAGATATTTATTTACAAAATTTTTCATAAATATAGGAGTGAATAGCTAAGGCAAAGTACAACGAATCTAAACCTTCAAAAAATGCTTCTAAATATAGTTCGTCAAGAAATAATTATTGAAGAAATATACAAACTTGCATTTTCTACACAACACTGTGCCAATTGGTTGCATATAGTATGCTTTATTTTCTTTTGATTTTTTGTGTTTATGTCCACTTATCTGGGTCAATATCAATTATTCGGTCATTGATATGAAAAATGATTTATGCTCTTCTTGTTCTTGTTCTTGTTCTTTTTTTATTTTAAAAAAAAAAAACAATATGACGTATAAATTAATTGATGAACATGTATCGATAGATTAGCTATTTGATATTCCAAGAGTAGTTGATAAAATTAGTTTAGGTGTAGGCAACTTGCGCGTGTACCTCACTTTAATGATTTTAAACATTACACTAAATAGGATATTTATTTAAATAATAAAGATGAATATAATAATTAAATTTAATATTTTTTGAGTATGTAAAGATGAATTTATTTATTAAACTTAACATTTACCTAAAATATTTTTAAAAGTCAATCGTCATTCATATACCATATGTTTTTTTTTGTTTTTTTTTTTGTTTCCCAATGTATCCCCACAGCCGGCAGCCGTGAGACTAATCCCCCGTTCCTCTGTCAGCGTACTAAACAGTAGGGAACTGGCCACAGAGTTTGCTCCATTCACCAGAGGCGGGGATCGAACCTTCGACCTCTTGCTTAAGGGACATGGCGCTAAACCACCGTGCCAACTCTAGTAGTTCATCTACCATCTGTAAATTGCAACAAAATAATACAATGATAGAGACATCAAAATAATACAATTAAATCTAATCTTTACACACAAAAATTTTCTCATCGTCGTCCGACACTCATCTACCACCTATAAACAATAACAAAATAATACGATAATAGAGATATCAAAATAATACAACTAAAACTAAAATCAAAATATATATTTTAGGAAGTCTAGTAGAAAGAAAAATATCAATTAATTCTCCTACCATATATTTTAGGAGTCCCACATATTTTAGGAAGCCTAGTTAATATAATAAAAAATAATTAAATAATAAATTAAAAAAATAGTAAAAAGACAATTTTATCTAAAGAAGATTCTTTTAATGAAGGGTAAAAAATTCAAATCACTTTTCTAATGGTCTTCACACTTTTAATATATATATATAGAGAGAGAGATTGTATTATTATATATTGTATTATTATTATTAGTATTAGTATTAGTATTAGTATTAGTATTATTATTATTATATGTTTGATAAAATGTATGTTATAACTCAAATTGTATCATTATTGTGTACCATGTGTATAATTAATCACTATACACTGATTATAAACTCATTATACAACAATAATACATCTTATACACACACAATGTAGGAATACAGTTTTATACAAATAATATACAATTTCTAGACATATCATATACTTTCTATACATACACAATAATGATAAAATTTCAATACGTATATTGAAATTAGTCCAAAAAAAGACTACAAACTGAAGTTATGTGAAAGGAAAACTAAAAATTATCTTTTCAACTTTTTGAGCCATTCGATATCAATAATTTCACTCGAATGCCTCGTTCCCGCTATTTCGTCTGTTTGTCCACCCAAATAACAACAAAAATTTAAATGGACCACACTATGACGATCTCCAGCCTCCCTGACATACGCAGGTCAATTTATGTCTTTGCCCCGAAAAGCATCATGGGTTTTAAGGCCTAAGCCCAAGATTGTATAGTTTTTGTTTGGTTTCAAAGTCCAGCCCAATTTCTAACCCTTCTACACCCTTTATGCTTGCTTATATGTGTACATTCACCATCAACCTATCTCCTACAAGGCGTCACTCTCTTTTTCTTCCCTCAAAAACCGTAGCAGCCCCCCCCCCCCCCCCCCCCCCCCCCCCCCCCCCAACAATGGCTACAGCCGCCGCTATCCCCACCACCACCGTTCAAGCTTTCGAAAATGACATGGCCACTGACGGCGGTTCCGCCGCCGTCCCCCTCCCCGCCGTCATGAAAGCTCCGATCCGACCCGACGTAGTAACCTACGTCCACTCCAACATCTCCAAAAACTCTCGACAACCTTACGCCGTATCGAAAAAGGCGGGTCATCAAACCTCGGCGGAGTCATGGGGTACTGGTCGTGCTGTTTCTCGTATCCCACGTGTACCTGGTGGTGGGACCCACCGTGCTGGACAAGGTGCTTTTGGTAATATGTGTCGTGGTGGTCGTATGTTTGCGCCCACAAAAATCTGGCGGCGTTGGCATAGAAAGATCCCTGTTAATCAGAAGCGTTTTGCTGTTGCTTCAGCTATCGCTGCTTCAGCTGTTCCTTCGCTGGTTCTCGCTCGTGGACATCGAATTGAGGGGGTCCCCGAGCTGCCTTTGGTGGTTTCTGATTCTGTTGAGGGGATTGAGAAGACTAGTAATGCTATCAAGGCGTTGAAGCAGGTTGGTGCTTATCCTGATGCTGTAAAGGCCAAGGATAGTCACGCTATTCGTACAGGTAAGGGGAAAATGCGTAATAGAAGGTACATTTCGAGGAAAGGTCCATTGATTGTGTATGGTAATGAAGGGGCTAAGTTGGTTAAAGCGTTTAGGAACATTCCTGGAGTGGGTATTTGTCATGTTGATCGTTTGAACCTGTTGAAGCTCGCGCCTGGAGGTCACGTTGGGCGGTTTATTATCTGGACGAAATCAGCTTACGAGAAATTGGATGGGATTTACGGGTCTTTTGATAAGCCATCTGAGAAGAAGAAGGGATATGTGTTGCCACGCGCAAAGATGGTGAATGCTGATCTTGCTAGGATCATCAACTCGGACGAGGTGCAGTCTGTTGTGAGGCCAATCAAGAAGGATGTGAAGAGGGCAACTTTGAAGAAGAATCCACTTAAGAACTTGAATGTATTGCTGAAACTCAACCCCTATGCAAAGACTGCTAGGAGAATGTCGCTTTTGGCTGAGGCTCAACGTGTCAAGGCTAAGAACGAGAAGCTCGACAAGAAGAGACATCAACTCACTAAGGTATATCCTGTTAATTTTTTTGTAAAGCTGTGGACTTTGCTACATAATCCAAGATTTTTGTGAACTACAGTAGTAAGCTAAACGATGAAGTATAAAACTACACATTAATGCTACTTCTATTGCTTCAACAACATATACAACAACTATACCTTGGAAGGTAGAAAGGCTGTTTCCCTTAGGCACTCTACTATAAAAATGACAGTCCCAAGTGCAATAAAACAACAGACACAAACACACTAATAATTTGCTGAATCTACCATACTCATGGCATTCAATTTGTGTTTTTGTGGGGTTTCCGTTTCTACTTGTGATACATGGTCTCAGTTGTATTTTCCTATTCTTTAATGGTGTTCTGATAGTTTTAGTTTAGTGTTCTGCATTGCCTTTCTCATATAGTTAAATGCATGTTTGAGCCTTTTAGGGAAGCTAATAAGGTCTTGGTGGTTCAGTTGCAAAACAATGTATAGATGGTAGGGAGTGAGTTTCAGTTTTTATTAGAGATGGAATTTTGTGATACTCCCTTTCTTTCAGTTTGTTTGGCTTGATTGGGGTATGGGGTCAAATGAATTCTGACATACAATCTTCATTTTTCTGAAATGGTTGTTTCGTCTCAAATTATCCGTGCCTTGTCACTTTGCACACCCCTTAATAAATACAATATTTGACTATTTTAACCTTATTTATATCTAATCTATCTCTCTTCAGGAAATATTTAGTCAATATTTCATTATTGAGTATGCAACAACTGCCAAAAAGTCACTTTGCCAACATATCAATAGAAATGAGTAGAAAATCTAAATATGATACATAGGAGTAAACTAATTTGACAACCTCAAGAATAATAGCACTCATAATCAAGTGCTTTGTAGTCTTCAAGTAAACTATATTAAGGGTAAAAATGGGGAAAATTAATTAATTTTATCTTGAATTTCTAAAATAACAATTAATTTGAGATACCTATTTTTAGAAAAAGCGGATAATTTGAGAATGAGAATAAGATTTGCATATTTAGAAACTATATAAATGTACTAAAAGTGATAAGACTTTGGGAATTGCATACTCCATTAAATGGAGATTACAGATAAATTGAGTAAACGTTTAATGTGGAGAGCTCATAGCTTTTGATGCAACTTAAGTTTAAAGTAGTCAATTTCCTCCTAATTAATGTTTCTTAAGAGGCATGTAAAGTGAAAAGGATAAATAATTTGAGATGTAGGGAGTAAGGAAGTATTTGAAAAACTATGATAAAAGAAAATATGCAGACTGTCCAAATTAACTCCCCCCATTCCAAAATAATTGTTTTTTGGTGGGTGTGATACACTGCTTAAAAGTAAATTAATTAAAGACATTAATCTAAGAGTAATTTGTCAATATTATCCTTTTGTAATGAGTGCAATTATGTCTTGTAAAAATACTTCCTCCACTCCAAGATAAATGAATTTTTAGCATCTATTTTATCGTTCAATATGGATGAATTTTTTTAAAGTCCAAAGATGTATTAATTATTTTTTTCTAAAATTATACCTCCCTTTAATGAGGTTTTCAACTATTTTACAATTTCTAGGAGTCTAGTATTAAAGAGGATGTATTTATAAGATATGAATTGCACTATTTATAAAAGGGTAATATTGACAAATTATCCTTTGATTAATATCTTTAATTATCCAAAAAATTGAGAAATTATTTATTTGGGAATTGAGGGAGTACTGTACTCTTAGAAAATGTAAAATAGTTAATAAAACATTAAATAGAATTGCAGTTTTGGCTTTTGAAAAATATATTCATTTTGGACCATTAAAAATAAAACTGTTAGAAATTCATTTATATTGAAATGAGGGAGTAGCTACTAAGGCAAACAAATTGAAGTAGAGGTATAATAGTAACTAAGACAAATAAATTGAAATGTCGGGATGTTAATTCCCGAATTAGTCTAACACCTGAACTATTTATGTTAGTGGTAATCCCTATAATCTTCCTTACTCTCCCTCTCGTATTAATTGTCATCACACACAAAACTAAATTAATTTTACTGATAATTGAACAATCATAACTTCAACCGATAGTCACTTGTTAAACTCTTCAATTTTATAATTTTTTATGCTGTATGATTAATATTGTTTACTTTTGAGAATAATTAATATTAAAAGCTAAATGGGGAAAAATTGATTATAGCCTTATTCTGTTAAAAAAAGTATTTTGGGACAAGTATTTTGATAATCTTGATAACTAATATTGGATGAAGCAAGTATGATGTTAGTGGATGTTGAGTGTAAAATGTTACTCCACCTTCCCATATTATTTGTCCCCATTATGAAAAATATTTGTTTCAAAATACTTGTCAATCTTTTAAAATCAAGATAGAGTTTATTAATTTTTTCCATTTTGTCCTTAAAATTAAATGTTTGAAAGTGAACAATATTGATCACTTGCGTAAATATTGTAAAGTTCGAAAAGTTTTCCATTGTTAATTACTTCTTATTTATGATTTTTAAAGAGGCTTGAAAAGGGAAAGTGGACAAGTAATATGGGTTGAACTTGAAGGGAGTAAATGGGCGTGGAGGGTGCTTAAAAACACCTTTTTTTTTTCCCAAACACTACGAAAAATACAAAAAGAGCTTAAAAGTCAAAAACATTTAAAATAAGTCAATTCAATCTTTTAAATGTTTTGTGTTTGAATTGACTTATTTTAAATGCTTTTAGCTTTAAGCTTTTTTTTTAATCTTTATTTTTGGGAAAGACAATCGGTGCTTTTAAACACAAACTTTTAGGTCAAGATTATGGCTTTTAGCCTATAAGCTACAAAGCTGGTTTGACCAATTTTTAAGCTCTTTTTAAATTTTTTGAGTGTTTGGTAGACAAGCACACAAGCACTTTTTGAGTTATCATACACACAAAAAATTTAAAAAGTGTTTAAACACTGGTCAATTTAAGCCAATCCAAACACCACCCCGTTATACTTTTTTTTGCCTAAAAGTAACTTCTGACATTTGTTTCATAAGAGCTATCCAAACAGTCTCTTGCTTATTTAGCCATTTGCATTGAGTTTGTTTTGTGTTGGAGAATTGTTTTTATTTTTTAAAGAATTTCTTGGCTTTTATTCTTTACATATAACAACTGTCAGTGTTTGGGATTGTTTTTGTGGGACTGTTGCGTTTTACATGTCTTCTTGGGAAAAAGTTAATAATGTCCAACAATCTTTGAGGTTTTTGTGTTTGAGTAAAACTGACTGGGCATGTACTGCACATATTCTTGAATGAATATTGTTTTTGTTGAAAGACGCAAAATGAATTGTGTTGATATAAAAATATACTGCGAAATTATAATTTAGTGAAGTTGAGAATGGCTCATACTTTTCCACCTCTTTGAACTTTTCTCCACAAAATTAATATGATTACTAGTAGTAGCAACTAGAGTATTGGTTTGATATCAATCTCACCTTAACCCATAGCCAAGTCCCGAAAATCGAACAGTTTTCTAATTCAAACTTAACCTTAGCACTTTAGTTTTTCATGTTGCTTCAAAACTTGAGCTTAAGTTGTGCATTAGGTTACTCAATTTTCTGTATCTTATTTGACAGGAGGAGGCATCAGATATCAGGGCAGCAGGCACATCTTGGTTCAAGACGATGATTTCAGATTCTGATTACACGGAGTTTGAGAACTTCACAAAGTGGCTTGGCGTTACACAGTGAATGACAAATTTTGTTTTTAGATAATGGTAGAAACTATTTTGTTTGATTGTTGGTTCAGTCTGATCTTCTTTTCAGTTTTGATGGTTCAAGCTGAGATTAAGTGGGAGGGAAACTATATCCTCAAGTTACCAAAGTTACTTGTGAATTCTTTTCCTGGCCATATTTTGTTGTCAAGTTCTCTTTTAGTTGAAAGATTATTTTTAATATGGGATAACTCTTACGACGAATGGCTCTCCAACAGTACATGCTTGAGTAAATCTTTTCTATATCTAAAAGAACTTCTCATCTAGGTGTTTGGTTTAGCGTGCTTGTCTGGGTTCTTTTGATTTTATGGTATTTAAGGTCATACTAGATGGGAATTGATTCACGAGGAAATCACACCTAGTGTCTCTAGAATGTCTGGTCTTGAATTTTTATCTCCCAACTGCCTTGCCTTGTCGGACAACCTATCTAAGTTTTAACGTTTGCCTATAAGGTTGAACTTTTGATCAATTGTGCATGTTCATTGTCTTGAAATGTTATGAATGTCTATCTTATTGGTAAAAGTTATTAAATAAGATTAAAAAATCGAGACCACCTCTTATGGAGGTCATTTTATAAAGGGAAAATTAATTATATAAACTTATTAGATTAGTTATTGCAAGTTATAGAAAAACTTTTAAGTTTTCAAGTTATAGCAAAACTTTTAAGTTTTCAAGTTATATAGCAAATTTCTTTTGAAAAAAATATATAAAAAAGGTTTTTTTTTTGTTGAATATACAAAAAAAGTAATTAATGAAAAAGGAAAATTAAGATTTAATACAATTAATATACAATTTACCTTCCTTAAAAATAGTTAACCTTAATTACTGATATTTATCCACTTTAAATCCCTCTAACCGTTATTTTTCCTCTTATTTTAATGCTTGCATTACGAGTTTCCATCTTCATACACTTCCTTCCTCTTTGCACACTATTTATTTTTGCCAATAAATAAAAAACGTCTTCTAACAAAGTGTTGTTGATTATATTCTGAAAGAAAAGCAAAAACAAGTATTTCTTTAGATAACAAATACGAATTCTGTTAATTTGCATTCAATCATGATACGTCATGGAGGAAGATGAGATTCATCAGGGAGATGGAATTCGTCATGGATGGAGTCATGCTGTTGCAGAGTCATGCACATTTGTGTTCCAATGATTGTGATTATGTGTTTTGGAATAGGTTTCATTTTACAAAAAAAACATACAGACTTTTAGTTCATCAAATTTTTGTACACCATTTAAGTAGCTTCTTCTAATAAATTCACATATCAACATGCATATCAATGAATTCTCAGTACTTGTTGCCGAATGATTGGTCATTTATATGTTATTTTCTCACTTAGTGATCATGTCTATAATACCCGATCTTTATTTCTTTTTATTTTTTCTAAAAGTATGCACATGATGTGGTAGTAACAAAGTTGTATTCATGGACTATAACAGTACATACAAACTTGCAAATATTTAAATTTTTTTCTATATTAAATTGGTATAAAATTGATATTGAATCATTTTTTTTATTTATTGTTTGTTTTTCTAATATAGGTAATAATTTGAATTAACTTATTGGTGCTCGATTATTACTGTTTATTTTTCTAAGATTGTGGGTATGAACAAATTTTATTTTTTGTATTTACGTAGTATTTATATAATGTTATGCTACTTTAGCGTTTGTTTCGTATTTTGCATAGTTGAATGAAATTGATATGAACTAAGTCGCATCAGATGGTATTAAATTTGATATCAATTATATCAAATTATACATTTTTCGATTCTGCAATTAGTAACATTTGACATGAGCATTGTATCTTGATTTTTATTGGTGCTCATTACTCTTTGTATAAGATTGTTGGTATGAACAAAGTTTAGTTTTGATATTTAACATATTATTTATATAATGTTCTTCATCTTGCCAGAAAGCAAACACCAATATCAATCATGATTAATACTGATTATTTTTTTATTGCAACGAAAAATTATTTGACATCAAACAACTATCAATTAATTTATTTTTAACATTTACGTTGATAGTTTTTCATGTAATATCCATTACATACACTAAAAAGGTTATGTAAACCTAAAACATAATTTTTCTCATCGATTGTCACATTCATAAAACTTATTCAATACAAATTTGATATATGCGAAACTTCATCAATATCAATTTTAATTTTAATATCAATTTAATACATTGAGAACTCAAAATAAAAATATTACTTAAGTATGAAATGAGTATATAAATTGATTTCAATGTATTAAAAGTGGGATTATTCTAGGAAAATGTGTTCATCAAATCTTAGTTAACATCATTACACTAATTGGCAATTACACTAATTGATATTTTGATCTCAGTTTTACATATATACTACAATAGCAATGATATTGAAGTTAATTATGGTACGCATTATATGGACGTGGGGAAACGACGACTAATTAAAATCCAAAATAGAACTATATATATGTTATCATCACTTAACGATTCGACAAAATTGAATTGGCAAGGCTGTCTTTTGACTGTATAAAGGATTTATTTGCTTGAAAGTAGTTACTTTTTTGAGAATCAAATAACTACTAATAATTAAGAACTACCTAAGCATGAAAACAAATTAAAAGCAACAATAATTCAAATGTTAACATTTGTTATTTGTTCTTAATTTAATATAAAATTGATCTAAACAATTGTCCAATTGAACTATTTGCAACAAAAATTACTAAACTACTCAATCAGAGAAACAACTAATTAATAACGAAAGAGGGTAAAAAAAATGAAGGATAAATGAGATGAGAAGTATCAATAATTACATATGAACTAAAATATTTTTGTTCCTATTAGTTAGTGATCAAGAAGAGTCACTATTTAGAAGAAATTTAATGAATGAAAATTAAAGAGATAAGACTTCTATTGGTAATTAAAAAAAGTAAAGAGATAAGACTTCTATTGATAATTAAAAACTGAAAAATATGAAAAAAGTGTATAATCAAGTTAATTATTCAAGTTAATAAAAAAATATAAAATTAGATCTTTATTTTAAATATTTACCATAAATAACTCCTTAAATTGTGGACATATTTTGATATTTAATTATTAAAATAAAATAAAATATTGATACCTTAACTTGCCATAATTATCCAAAATCTTTAATTAATAGTGATAAATGTTAAATGCTAAATATAAGAAAATAATACAAATAATAAATATTACAAAATTAATTTTCAAAAATGTAAATAAAATATATTTTTCTCAAAAGTTGTTATAGCTTGTAATTATTTCCTAAGTCTAATAATTAATGAAACATTATGCTATAACTTGTAATTAACAATCTAAAAAGTATATTTGAAATAATTTTCAATTTTTATAAAACCTTTTTTATGGAGGACAGTATCAAGACCATCCGATTTTATGGCCATTTCTGAATTTAACCCATTATAGTAAGGCTATGACAATAATTTAGTTGTGTTGTTTTGATAGTCCAAAAAGATGAATACTGTGCATTCATGACCATGAATCGATTTTTTTCCAGAATCGCAACACTAACATCTCCAGTCAACTTCTATTTTCTCCTCTAAACTTTAAATTTGAAGCGAAAAAATAGAGGATGGAACTCCAATCATCTTTCAAATTCCTCTCTAAACTCTATATATGGAGTCCTCTCTAAACTCTATGTATGGAGGCAGTGAATAATAACTTTCTCTAAGAGATTAATTATTCATCCCTCTATTTTCCTTTTTTCATTATAATATTAATATTTATATTATATAACAATTATAATTTAACATATTATAAATTATATTCAATAATTAATTAAGCCTCTAATATTCGTAATTATTTTTTAATATAATTCTTTTATTATATTAATTTAATTTCTATATAAAATTTATTGATTTGAACCTTTTTTAGCTACACATAAAAAAGTTAAGGACAAAAATGCTCATTTTAAACTTCGTAATGTATTAATAGAGCATTTATGGGAGCAACATTTTAATCTTAAAATTTGAATATTTATGTAGAAATTAAAATAAATTTTACCATTATGTAATATTTATTTAATTGCATTTCATCAATGATTTCACTTTTATTTGCATTGTCCATTAATATGAATAATATATAATATTTACTTGAAATTTATGTTATTTAAAAATTTAGGGTAAGATATAATTTTGTATTACATGAAGATCTTGAAAAGAATATGAATTTTATAGGGTGACTATATATATAACTTATGAAATAAGAAAAAATATAAATGAAATAAAATAATAATATAATATTAAAGAGAGAGAAGAAGATTTTGTACAGTAAAGTTATGAATTGGAGTTGGTGTTCTCCAAAGTATAAAAAATCTCTATATTTATAGTGTAAATTAAAGAGTAAAATAGAGTGTGGTTGCAGATGGTCTCATAAAAGTTTCTCTTTGTTGGTATAATTTACATTCTTCAAAGTGTTGATATACAACAATTTCAAATTATACTATTTTAAGTAAAATGTATTTCATCAAAGTCGCCTATATCTTTATTACTTATGGAAAAGGGCCTAAAATATCCTTTAACTATGTAAAATAATGTAAAAATGTCCCCACTCTACGTTATGTCTTTTTTATCTATCTATTGGGCCTAAAATATCCTTTCCGTCTACCTATTGAGTTTATTTTGTCCTTTTATTTAAGAAAAAAATTATATAATACCACAACTTATCTTTAATAAACTACATAAAATTCCTATCATTTTTATTAATATTAACCAAATAAATAGTGCACAATATCAACTTTTGTCATTCTAAATTGATCTGATAAATAAAAACAAAAATAACATAAATAGCCATTTTTAAAAAAATTATTTCATATACATAGCCGTATTAGGTAGTTGTCATATATATCATATAAAGTATTAACTTTTATAACAGATTCTAATATATAGAAAAATAAATACTATGTATTAAATTTCCATATTTCTTATTTATTGCCTATTTTTATGGAAGCCTTTGTTCCTTCATCTTTTATATACTATATCAAAATTTTATATTTTTCATTTTTATGACATGCTTTCACAATGCCTCCATAAAAATATATGATATATTTATACCATAAAAATTTACGGTATATTTATATATTATACAAATTATATTTATTTCATAAAAATACGAGATATATTTATATCATGCAAATTATATCTATACCATAAATATACAAGGTATATTTTAAATATAAAAATTTTATACCATGTAATACTAGAAATATATATTTATATTTAATAAATATTTTTTTAACAAGAAAAGCACTTCCGACATAATGAGATATACTATGAATATTTATTCCATAAATTATATAAAAAATATAATAATAATCTGACTTTGACATAAATTATATTTATACAACAAAAATACCTGATATATCTGTACTTCCAACTTAATGATTTTTATTCCATATATATTTATCCATAAAAATTATGGTTAACCCATTACATTAGAATTAAAAATACACGATAATGAAATAATACTAAATGATTAACATACATGAAAACGAAAGGAAACATACACGAGCAAATAATGAAATACTTAGTTTATTTAAAAATATTTGAATTTTGAATATAAGAGAGAGAAAGATTTGAAAGCAGGGATTATTTTTTTCGCTTTTAATTTGAAGATTGAAAATATATTTCTTAAATTAAGGTGAATTGATAATTAGTTATAGCATTAAATTAGTAATTATAATTATTTTTTTTATTTTTTTTAAATGGCTATATATGTAATTTTATTTTTTTTTTGTATTATTAAAAAAGTACTATTATTTATGTAATTAGATTTTAGGGAAAAGGACACTCTATGATCCTTTTAAAAAATAATAGCCCAATTATAACCCAAGTTTGGCATTTGGACAAATAATGTCCAATCGGCTAAACAAATTCCATTTTATGGCCATTTCCTAATCTTTCCCAATTTGGGTCATTTTGATCCCCGTAGTCCATATACAATCCATATACGATACTGATACAGTCTATATATAATATTGATACAATATTCAATTTGGGCAATTTGACCCGTTTAAAAATATTTCAATTTTTTTTTACTATAAATTTTTAAATTGATCAAATATTCTGCTTTTTTTTAATTGTTTAGAAATAATAATTAAATTATATAAAAACGATATAATTATTAAATAGAATATGAATCTATATAAAATATATGTATAGAAATTGTATAGTTCTATCAAATATGTATATGTACAATATATAGAAAGTATATACAAATTATATAATTGTTGTATAAAATGTGTAAAAAAAAGTACAATTATTATATAAATTATGTATCAAAACTATATAATTTCCGTATAGAATATCTATGTATAAGATTTGTATAAAATCTTTATAAAAGTTGTGTAAAAACGGTATAGAACCAGTTAGTAAATTAAAATGGCTAGAAAGTGAAATTTAAATTCCATGACCATATTTAAGGAAATAGTTTAATTTGAAGTGCCGTTTCTGTCCTTTCCCCTAAATTTTAAGTACAACCTTTTCATGTAATTTACCTAAATAAAAGGAAAAAGTAAGCCCAATAGGTAGATGGAAAAGACATTTTAGGCCCAACAGATAGGTGAGAAGGACATCTTTGGCCTAATAAGTAGACGGGAAGAATATTTTAGACTCAATAAGTAGACGAAAAATATTTTTACACCATTTTATATAGTTGAAGGGCATTTTAAGCCCTTTTCAGTATTATTTATTAGCCTTATTGCCCTATCATATATGATATATATTAATATTATGTAAGCAATATGATAATGACGTAGAATTGTTTACTTTAGAGCATCCTCTGTTAAATGTTGAAGTGCATTATCCTCAAGTGTTGTAGATAGAGGATATGAAGTGATCTCTGTATTATTCATCTTCAAGTCGATGCTTATCGTTGTATATGGAAATTGGAGGATATTCTTCTCGAATTATGTATTTTTTTTATCAACGCAATTAAGTACATAGTATAAGAATGCGTCCTCTAATTTTCATATCACATTTGCGTCGCATTCACTCTACATAATATTTAAGGACACAATCCTGAAACACAAAGCTCTCTTTATCATCTCGCGCCAGATGCAATATCTTTTTTTCTTTCTTTGTACTTCTTTTGAGTTTGGAGCTGAAAGGGATGATTTTTCAATTCTGGAAGTCAAAAGGGACATTTTTTTCTTTTTTTTCTTAATGTGACAAAACAGACAGTTCACCCAAAAATGGGCGAACTACAACCTAGCATTGTTAACTCCGTCGTCTAACTGTTGAGTTTTGTCTTGATTTTCTTACCAAATTTAATTTTTATTTTTTTTAGAAGGAAAATAAAAGTTATACTATAATTACTTTTACTTTTTCTGAAAGGAAAATATAATTTTTTTTTCATATTTGGCTAACCTCTTTCTTAGAGAAGTGGTTTTGCACCTCTATAAATAGAAAATCCCCTTCTCATACCATAACACAGTAGCATCCATAATGAAGTCATTTACGAGTCTTGTTTAGGAGGAGATTTTCTCCCAACAATTTATATTTTCTCTAATATTAGTTTTCATGTGTAGGCCAATTGGTCAAACAATATCAATAGTATGTCTTTATAGTACACTTTTATTTGTCATTTGAATTATCACCGTCTTGATTTGTAAACTTTAAGCTTCCACATGACGCCCACTCGATTTCAAACTCAATAAGTGGTATCAGAGACTATGGTTCAATGGTCCGATGATTCAAATTGAAGACATGCTAAGATGAAAGTTGCAATCAATTTGATGATAATGAAGATCTTTGTCTAGCTACATGTGGAGAAGGAGTTTAGAGCACATTTTCAACATTCCTGCTGCTGCATCTTTAAAAATAAAAATAAGATATTTTTTAAACCATTTTTAACTCATAATATTTTAAACTTTATTTTTAATCTTGGAAAGCAGCAATAATGAAGATTAGGTGAAGAACCAAAATTATGCATATGACACGAAGAAGGCGGATCAAGTCAAGAAAATCAAACCAAAAAGAAAGGATTTGTTAGGGTTTTTGCCCTGATTTTCTTACAAAATCTAAGTTTTAGTTTTCTTAGAAGGAAAATAAAAGTTATACCATAATTACTTTTACTATTCCTGAAAGGAAAATATAATTTTTTTTTTCATATTTGGCTAATTTCTTTTTTGGAGGAGTAATTTTGGACCTCTATAAATAGAAAACCCCACTTCTTATAACATAACACAGTAGCATCCACAAAGTAGTCATTGCGAGTTAGGAGGAGATTTTCTCCCAACAATTTATGTTTTTTCTAATATTAGTTTTCATGTGTAGGCCAATAAGTCAAATAATATCAATAATATGTCTTTATAGTACACTTTTATTTGTCATTTCAATTATCATCGTCTTGGTTTGCAAACTTTAAACTTTCACATGACGTCCACTCGATTTTGAACCCAACACAAACGTGTGCTGCAAGTGGAAAAATATTAATGAGGTTTGCCGAGAAACTGGTGAACCAATTTTGATAAATTTATTTTTATAGTTGCCTATTTGTGGGCAAACTACTTTTATTTGGCAAACTATCTTCCATTGAGAGATTCGACTGTTAATTGATCCCTCACACTGTTAATATTCCTGAGAGATTCTTATTTATTAAGTAATCGTTTTGTCACTTCAACTTTTTAGAAGTGGTATGATTTTTTTACTAATAAATATGTATTGTTGTTCACTTCATTTTGTCTCATTATTCGCGAGCAACATTCATTATTCACGAAATACTTTTTTTTAACAAACAGTTGTTCGTTTAAATTTCTTATAAGGTTAAAAATAATGAGAGACACCATAAGGTTAGTTTATTTTGAGGTGGAAAAGTTTTGTACGAAGGTGGTTCAGTTAGATATAGTCTTCCTACGAAAACTATTCAAGTATTTTCAATGGCACTCAAATATGATCGTCTTGTAAATCTTTTTTGGAGTAAAATTAAGGTACATTACTTCGAACTTTCTATTATTATCATTGGTTGATATCCCATATCAATCATGAGTAATAATTATATAATTTTTTAGGAGACTCGAATTTGAAATGATGACTCTTTATCAGCCTTTCTTCGTAGTCCTGAGATTTTTCGCAATCAAATACATTTAGCAACACTTGATATGTATGTCAAAACTCAAAGCGCTGTTCAAAATGAAGAATCATCTGATAATGAATTTGATATTCGAAATAGTACATGTTTTACTAGTTTCAGTGTTGGTTGACCAAACAATTTCATTCAACAACAAATAGTAGCAAGGTTTGATTGTTAACATGACGGTTTGCCTTCACTAAATTAACACAATGTACATTGGAGTTTCTCAAAATTGTGAGTTTGGAGAACCGAGTAATCAAGAATCGACTAATTTGTACCATCACACTCTAATTGAGTTAATGGATTGGTAAAGACATTATATATTTTTTCTATTCTTTAAGGGTCGTTATAATATGTTTGAATTGTAAAAATAATAATCCTGTTATTATCTAAGTGTAACACATTTACATACAATCCTACACTGACTCAATTCGCAGAAATTGTGAACAACAATGAGCTAGCTAATGATGTAATTGATCATGAGTCGGATATAGATAGTTTAGATGATGATGATCAAATGTTGGATAATGATGATAATTCAGATGAGGACAATATCACTATTCCCTCACACGATGGTAATTATCATCCTAACGCCATTCCTTATTTGGATCACATAGAAAAAGGCCCAAATAATTTTGCATGTTTTAGAGATAACGATTTTGTTTGGGCTGCACTATGAAATTTCAAAAATCCTAAATATCTCAAGTCAGATAAGATACTTGATCAATAATATGTTTATGTATTTAGTCTTGTAAATTTTAGCTATTATTGTTAGACAACATTTTATATATTTATATATAGGTATGATATTTCAAAACAAAAAGCAAAAAAAATATGCACTAAGACGATATTGCATCACAACGAAGAAAAAGTACATTTATGATCGATCCAAAGCAAAAAATTAAAAGGTGACTTGCAAGTGAATGAAATAGGTTGCAAATGGATGATTTGTTTTAGAGAGCTTTCAAGTGGTTTGTGAATGGCCGGAAAAATATTTGAGAAGCACACTTGTTTAACATTTGATTATAGAGGATCATTGTAATTTTAGAAGCAACATGATTACTACTTTGTTGATTCCATTGATTATGATTGAGACGCACTTTAGTATTAAAGCGGTGCAGAAAGTTATGAAATTAAAGTTTAATTATACTCCGAATTACAGGAAATCCCAAAAAGCACGTTGAAAAGCTTTTGTAATGTGGTATGGTGATTTTAAAGGTTCTTTCAAGTCATTTCCTCGTTAAATGGCTACGTTACAATATTCTAACCCGGATACTATTGTTGAGTGGGAGTATGAGTCAATTACAATGCAAAGTGAGCAAATTTTTAAATTTATCTTTTGAGTTTTTAAATCAAGCATTGATGAATTTAAAAGTTGTAGACATGTCATCTCAATAAATGACACTCATATCAGTAGTAAAATATGATACAAAATTTCTTATCACTATTGGAATGAATGCGAATGTCAATATTTTTCACTTGTGTATGCTGTTGTTGCAAGCGAGAGCTTTAAGTTATAAACATGGTTTCTTACGTTATTGTAGAGGTACGTTTTGTGTGGTCCACAAGGTATTAGACTTATTTACGATGACCATTCAGGTATACTACAATGTATCCAACGACATGCGTGTTTACAACCATCCTCCACATATCATAGATTTTGTGTTCGACGTCAGAAAATAATTTTTGACAAAAAATTCTTGAAGAGCGACCTTGAAAACTTAATGTGGTTGGTGGCTATATAACATCAGAAGAATAAATTAAAGCAGCTTATGAGACAATTAAATTAATATCACCTGCTGCACATGTATGGCTAAATGATCATCCTCTTGAAAAATGAATATTGTAGGTTTTTTTTTGGGGTGGGGTGGGGGGAGCTCTGACAACTAATGTATTTGAATCATATAATGATTTATTGAAGAAAGCTCGCGGGTTGCCTGTTATTGTCATGGTTAGACTGGCCTTTAATTTGAATCATGTAATAATTTATTGAAGAAAGCTCGCGGTTGCCTGTTATTGTCATGGTTAGACTGACCTTTAATTTGAATCATATAATGATTTATTGAAGAAAGCTTGTGGTTAGATTGACCTTTAATTTGAATCATATAATGATTTATTTAAGAAAGCTCATGGATTGCGTGTTACTGTCATGGTTAGACTGACCTTTAAAAATCTCATTGATCGATTTCGTGATAAAAGTAATCTTGCAGAATTGTTAATTGATGAAAATAAACATTGGTTGCTCAATGTTGAAATAAAATTTCTAGAATATTGAGAACGGGTTAAGATGCACACAGATAAGATGCAGTATAATATTGCCAATGACATTTTTGAGGTTTTAACAATTACACATAATGATAAAGGTGAAAATGTGCACATAGTCACTGTCGAAGGAGAAAAATATTTTTGTGAAAAATGAAGAAATTACCATATGCCATGTTCACATGTTATAAAAATTTGTGATATTCGTGACGTCGATCCAAATTCTTTTGTTGCTAAGTATTACTGTTCAAAGTATTACAAGCAAACTTACTCGGATATATTTTCTTTCGTGGGTGGAAGACATCTTAGCCGCCTTTTTCATTCAATTTAATTAAAAATACTCAATATTTGAGTACTTCTGGATCTAATCATACTAAACGTCATAAAAATGATAAACATTATTTCAAATCCCATGGCACAAAGATGTGATATGTGTAGGAAAATCGGTCATAAGAGGGCCCGTTGTCTCCGTCGGCCTCAGGAGTTTTTTTTTTCTAATATTGATCTTGTATAATCATATTATTTTTATTTTTTTACTAAATAAATATATTTTTGCAGTATGATTGATTCATCTTAAGAGAATATTGTTTGATAGTCTTACAAGCATTTTTATTTGCAGCTTATCGTCTGCTAAACTATTTAAAGTACACATAGTCTTATAGTACTTTTCATGAAATTTTTAAATATCTAAATTTTAATTTTAAAAAATTAATTAATATGATCTAATTTAGCTTTGAAACATAGTCAAATTGACTCAGGGGATCAATTAAAAAGAAATAGGAGTAAGCAATTAATGTACATTTTTGCACATTTACATTCACGTAAGAATCGTAATCGTAAGATTCTAAAGTTAAATTTTCTTACTCTTTGCAGTATAAGATTCTAAATTGAATTTTTTTATGACATAAAGCTTATCAATGACAAGTAACAATAGTAATAGTAAGATTCTAAAGTTAAAAAGAAAGAGAAAAGGGTCAAAAATACCTCTCTACTTTAAAAAATTTGATCAACTTTATCCTCAATTATACTTTGAGGTCATATATACCTTGCCGTTATGAAAGTTTGCATATATACCCTTCAACTAACGAAATGACCTAAATCATTCTAAATGACCTATTTTTGAAAAAGAAATTCATACCCGACCGATCCGTCAAAAGACACCCAAATAAATACACACTATACGCGATTTTCTCACACATCTGACTTCAAAATTAAGGCTTTCCTCCCTCATCTCTATGGGTTTAATTTTTCCAACAAAATTACTCATCTTTCACTATTCATCCTCATTGAAGTATAGTTATGGTCGGTTGTTAATCTTTACTAATCCTTTTAGGAATAGAAAATGTTCCAAAATTGTTACTCTTCCCCAAGAAAGTATTGTTGCGTTATCATTGTCATTCTGATTTGGTTAATTAATAGTTAAAAATCTTATTTCAAATACTTCATCTAATCCCCAAAGAAGGTTTTTCAGATATCTTCTTATAGAGATGACACTTTGAAGCCTTGAAAATCTTCGATAGAATGGACAGACTTCATTGAAGAAGAGCAAAATTGGACTAAACAAGTTGCAAGCACACCTGTTTAGCTTGATGAAAGCAGTCGGAGTTTAGAGTTTTCCTTTGTAAATTAAGCCACAGGCAGGTAGATGGAATTAGAGTCTTCCTCATTATCAAGGGTTTATAGTGCTGAATTTTGTTTTGTTTATAGTACTTTTTCATCGTTGTTGATAAATTTATTTTTCCTTATTTAGGTATATTATTTTTGTTTATGATAAAATAGGACTCGAGGTCTCCTATATATAATTTTAAAATCTCTGGTGGGAGTTCTTGTATCATAGAGGTTGCTAATTTGTGTAATTTGTGATGATACCTTGTACAATCTAACTATAGTGAAGAAGAAGTTTTCTCTGATAAAAATATTTTCATGTTGTAATGATTGATTTTTTTCTCTTTTATTTTCCATGTTACGTATTTCTTTGAAGAAACTTAGGAATTTACACTTTTTATGGGAATTTACTTTTGAATTTTTGATTGCGTTCAGTTCTTTTAGACCAGAATTACTTTGTGCTAAGTGGAAGCCTGCAATAAATATCATTTCTAAGCTGCAATATTCTTTCTTGTTGCTATCATTGTTTTGTAGGAAACGTAATTCCAAAATTTAGATGCTCAGGTTGTGTTGAGAAAAATATTTTTTTCAATTTTTTCAAAACAAAGTTATGGGCTATTACAAGTCTTAATATTATTATATTCTGTCTTTGTTCGATCTCGAAAGTGTTTTGAAGTGATTAAGTTTCCACATGTATTTTGAGTGGGATAAGGTAATCATAAAACCTTGATAGGATGATCGATTTATCGGGCTTCTCATATTGTTTGTTGACCATAATTTATTAATTTAATTATATAATAGAAAATATATTTCGAATACTTAATTTAAGAATGTGAAACTCTTTTAATGTTAATGCATACGGTATGTTTGAATTCTTGTCTTAATTTCTTAGATTATGACTATCAAAATAGGCACATGCTTAACCAAATCAGTCTTCAAGATAATCAGAACAATGTTGATAGTGATACAAAATCAATGACCAAAAACTAGAAAAAAAAATAATCACATATGTTTGAGGGACATGTGACCATAAAATTTGGACAAAATCAGTGTCATATGTGACCATTAAATCTGTGCAAATATAATTTCTAAATATGACCAATACAGAGCCCCCTAAAACAATCCTAATGCACAAAAACAGTGAGCACATATGGTACTTAATGTCACCAAAAGAAGTGGGTGAAATATGATCATTTCAAGACCCAAAATTTGAACCGAAATAATGTCAAATATGATCAATATAGAGCCTTAAATGCAGTCCTAATACACTCAAAATAGTTATATTATATGGACTATAATGTCACAATATACTAGTTACTACACTATTTGAAGACATGTTCCTTTCTCATCCAAAAAAGTGAAAAAATACGGTCCACAAAAAAAAACACAAGCTGAGCAAAGCAAAGTAAAACACACAAGCTATAGCAATAAACAAGCATTAAAATATCTAAAAACTGAACCACAATTTTTTTCATTACATTAGGGATGTCATTTTATAATCCAAAAAAGTTGCAACAAAAATTCAAGTTTAACAATTTTCACAAAAAGATAAAACATCCATTGTCACCATTAAATATTGAACATTCCCTTATCTTAATACAAAACATGTCAATACCAAATGTTCACCGTTGTGCCTTGCCATTACCTTTTTTGTCTTAAGTTTATCTACTCTTAATTACTCTAACTGTCTCCCAATAATAGATGCATTACCGTTCCATGAGAGTTTTTCTGGTGCATATAAGTCACTTGGTTTAGTTGAACCTATACCATTATGAAGAAAATTGATTTGTTTGATTCGGTTGGTTTTGGTTGTTTCTGTCTTTGTAAGATTCTAGATTTGAACTCTAAAATACCTCGTGGCTTCCAAGGTACATCTTCTTCAACTTCAGGACCACGATACTCAAACTCAGAATAACTTGAAGATGGACTGACCAAAGAACTTGCCAAAAGGGGACTGATGTTGAGTTGATGCACTATCTTGACTAGCCCGTGGGGCTGTCAAGTGCAAGTCCTCAACTATTGTATCATTTGGGAATCTGGAAGGATTTGGTTGGACATCTTCTTTATTAATTACAGTTCTTTGCCTCTTCATTGATATTTTCCCTTCATTGATTGTTTTTCTTTCATTTGTTTCTTATTCTTGAATTGGTTGGGCTTAGAATTGACTTCACCACCCATTTTGTCAAACTAATAAAATAACAACTTAAGCACAAATCTATAACACTTGAAAAAAATAAATTAAAAATGACTAATTAAAATAGAAAGTTACCTTTTGACTACCCCTGACATTGTGTCCTAAAATTCCACATATTGAACAAGTCATTACTTTACCTCTCCTTGATGTAACCCACTCAGTTTGCCTCTTAAGTGCTTTATCTTTATCTCTCTTTCTTTTGGTTGCAGGTCTGCCAACTAGGGTTACCAAAGGAGGTGGTTCCATTGCTTTTGCTGGATCAATTTTTTAGAATTTTGGGCCAGACACTAGTTGTAGCTTTGAATGATAAGTCAGGAGATATGCCTTGTTTGTGTACCACCAGTGAATGTCTTCCCTAGGATCACGCTCCTTGTAAAGAAGTGCCTTGATTGCATAAGGACATGAAATTTCAGTAAGTTCTCATATCCTACAATCTTGCCTCTTATTTGGAAAATTGATAATGTGTTTGTCATTTTCCTCACTAATATCATATCCATAATCACCATTGAAAATTAATTCACATACATTGACAATCTTCAAGTATTCATTGTACATCTCAATAGCTTTTGGACTTCATTTAGTATCCCAATTCATTTTCATGTTTCACAAACTTCTTCATTACCTTTATTCTGACAGCGTCAAGCATCCCAATGATGGATTTCTGTCTTGCTTTCAATATCCATGAGTTGAATGACTCGGCCAAGTTATTTTCCACCTTTTGATTCTTGCAAACTGTGTCTAAAAATACTCTACACCAAGTTTCTATTGAAAATGCAACCGGTCATCTTTAGCTTCTTCTCACAATTTAGCCAATTTCTTCAAATAATCATCCAACTCCTCTCTGTAGGTGCTCCATGCACACCACCACACCACCTTAGATATTTGTTTAGATCTTTTTTTTTATTTCTTTTCCAATTGGCCTCTATACGTCTCATACAATATCTATGCATAGGTAGAACAATTTTGATTGCTTCAATCAGTCCATGGTTATTAGTCAAAAAATAAGATGATAAATAAATAGACATAAGAACAATTAACTAACAAGATGCACCGTGCAATAAAAATAGTCAACCGAATCAATTAGCTTATCGTAAAATAGTAAACTAAATTTTAGCTTATCATGAACTGAATCTTTTGCTTATAATGAAGTAAATCATTTCACCTATTAGAAATAATGAACTGATTTTGTTCAGTTCTCAGAAAATAAAAATTAAATTAGTTCACTTATTAAAAAATAATGAACTAAATCAGTTCACTTCTCAAAAAATATTGATAGTTATGTCAATGTTAAAGAAAATAATAAAGTTATAGAATAGTGATAGTTCACCTTTTGCATATCTGAGATTAATGTGATCCCTTCTTCAATGTTGAGGCTTAGAGACAGCTGAAGTAATTCTACAAATCAAAGCTAAGTAACTTTGCATTCTTTATTTGCGATGGCCCAAGCAATAGGATAAATGTGGTTCATTGAGTCTTGACCAACAACACATAAAAGTTGGCCTTTGACTTTATCTTTCAAAAAATTTTCATCTAATCCAATGAAATGTATCGAATCAGATTTAAACCCCTTCTTCAGTGCATCAAAACAAATATGCATTCTCAGAAACTACTTTTTTTCTTCAACTAATAAAACCTTAAGGCTAACATTACTCTCTATATTACTCTCCAACAGAACAATTTCATATCCAACAAGCTTTTTATAGTCATCACAAAAACTGTCTTTCATTTTTTTCAAAATGATTAATTTAGATTTTTTACACTTTTCAGAAGAAGCATTAATGTTGAATGTAGTTTTGAGATCAAGTCTCATGTCTTTGATCTTATATTTGGGGTTAGTTTGCAATTTTTTCTTGATGAAATAAGCAAGTGTAGTTGCTGAAACTTTATAGCTACCACATGAATCATTATATTTATGTTTTCCTATTAATGTTTTCACACTAACACCAGGACAATTCTTCTTACCAGAAATTAGGCAGACAAAATTGCACATTTTTTGACAAACAACCATAAACTTTTTTGAGTCACTTTTTTAACAGTTAAGTTATAGTCATTTGCTAATGCATGCAAGCTAATGAATCTTCTAACTTCAGCTATATCGTTGAAAGTCATGAACTTATGAAACTTTATGTATTCAGAAAACTTTTCATTGATTACCTTTTTTTCTTTTTTTTGCAAGAACCTCTAACTCCTCAGAATCATAATCAGAATAATTAGAGGCATTCCCACAATCATTATCGATTTTATCAAAGTTACAATCACTACCTTCACTATCTGCTTCATCAACCTCTATCATATGTTCTTTCAGCCTAACTATGTTTTCAATATCAACAAGTAATTCACTATCTCCAACAATAAATAAGTTTATAATATCAAATTTATCATTCACATAAGACAGTAATATTCTAATTCCCTGATGACCTATTATTTCATAGCATTCTCCATACGAAAAAGACGCAATCAATTGTTGAACACTAAAAAATTTCAATGTACCATTGTATTTATTCACAATATCTATAAACGATAAGACATCAGAATCATACTCTTCTTATTTGTGCACCAACTTTCTTGAATATAGTATTTTACGCTCTCTTCTCCATTCACCGCCATGATAAAATATCAAGTCAATAAGAACCATTTTAGATAATCTGAAATCAGTAAATATGACAGGCATATAAAAATTTCAAAATAAGGTAACAAATAAACAAAGAAGTAATTAAAGCATTTAAGTGGTACAAAAAAAAAAGAAGAAAGATTTCCTAAACTAAAACAATGAATGAACAGGAAAAGATGCAATAATTAGACACCAAAAAACAACATTTTCATTAGACCTAATACCACAGATGATTTTCAAATAAGAATTGAGAATTTTTTTTTTTTGAAAAGCCAAGAGATTATGATTAAACAATAAGTTTTCTTGAAGAAAAACAAACAAAAAAAAAAATGAGTTGAGACCATATTTCAATTCAATAAAGTTCCATTTCTGTATAATTTTTAGGATACAAGAATATACTATTGGGGACCACATTTCAATTTCTCTTATTATCCTGATGACAATTGTAATCAATTCTTTTTTCTTTAAGAAAAGAAAAGAAATCTATAAATTGAATTTACACTTCAATAAATGAAGGTAAACCTAATGCCACAAATCAATTCATCCCCAATATCCCAAATCAGTCAAAGATAGCTGCTTTCGCCAAAGATCATGCTCGAAAGGCTAATTGAAAACCTTGGATCGGATCGAATAAAGCTAAAGAAGAAAACGAGGACAATGCGTAACATTTTCTAAAAACCCTAAAATAGCTCATCTATACTCTGAACTTAGAACATCTTAGTAACCATAAATATCCTAAAATTTTGCTTATATATACCATCAAAAACAAAATGTACAACTAATAATAGAAGTATCAACACATAATTATCAGATTTATCATGAAATAAAAATCCTAATTCATAAATAAACTAGCTTAAATCTAAAACCCAAGATCCTAACGATTACAGAGAACTAAGTAAAGGAGTCAAACATTTTATTAGAGTTAGGAAATCTTTAGCTTATCAAAAACTACTTTGGAAGTTTAACTCAAAACCCTAGTTTGTAAGGAGTTAGACACGGAAGAAGAGAAATATGTTTAAATCGAAGGGTATTTATACCTTTAAAGAGATACTCTCAACAGATTTGAAAATCCTAGATGCAAAATATGTTAATAGCGTGGAAGAGGGTATATTCTATTAGCAGAAGAACTCTCTTCTCTCTTAATCGAATCTCTTTTTAGCCCTGACTTGAAAGTCAGATATGTGAGAAAACCGCTAGTCCTAATTCAGAAGTCAGATATGTGAGAAAACAACATGCAATGTCTATTTGTTTGGGTCCCTTTAGATGAATCGGGTCGAATATGGATTTATTTTTTAAAAATTGGTCATTTAGTGTGATTTGGACAATTTCATTAGTTGAAGGATACATATGCAAACTTTCATAACGGCGTGGGTATATATGACCCCAAAGCATAATTGGGAGTAAAGCTGACCAATTTTTCAAAGTAGAGGGATATTTTTGAACCTTTTTACTAAAAAAAAAGACGCTGAAAAGATAATATGAATAGTAACATACATGTGAACTTTCTATGACAATTTTTTGTCCTTACGAGAGATAACATTTATGAAGTTTTTTTGAAATTGAATATTTTTTCATGATGTTTATTAAATTAGTAGATTACTTCTTTTGAAGTTTCTCTCTTTTATAGCATGTGCTTCAACACTCCGTAGTAAAGAGGCTAGCTTTTACGTATAGTTCTACACTCATATTACGTTCAGTCAAGTAGCTGTAGAGAAAATTCTGCAGGTTATCCATATAAAAAAAAAATTATAAGAATATCAAGTTTGGTATGAGCGATAAGATATAATAGTTTTGAGATAAAATACATAATTACAAAAGAAGTAAAAGGAGTGAGTAATTAATGTACACTTTTTCATATTCACATTCACGTAAGAATAGTAATCATAAGATTCTAAAGTTAAATTTTCTTACTCTTTGCAGTATAAGATTTTAAAGTGAATTTTTATGACATAAAACTTATCAATGAAAAGTAAGAATGGTAATAGTAAGATTCTAAAGTTTAAAAAAAACGTTGGAAAGATAATATGAATATTAACATACATGTGAACTTTCTATGACAATTTGTTGTCCTTACGTGAGAGGACTTTTGTGAAGTTTTTTTTGAAATTCAACATTTTCTCATGATTTTTAATAGATTAGTAGATTACCTTTTTGAAGTTCCTCTCTTTTTTTAGCATGTGCTTCAACTAGCTTTTACATATAGACCTACACTCATATTACGTTCGGTCAACTAGTTGTATAGAAAATTCTGGGGTTATCTACATAAAAAACATAATAAAATATCAAGTTTGGTATGAGTTATAACATATAATAGTTTTGAGATAAATACAGAATTAAAAAAGAAGTAGAAGGAGTAAGTAATTAATGTACACTTTTACAGATTCACATTCACATAAGAATAGTAATCGTAAGATTCTAAAGTTAAATTTTCTTTCTCTTTGCAGTGTAAGATTCTAAAGTGATTTTTATATGACATAAAACTTATCAATGACAAGTAAGAATAGTAATAATAAGATTCTAAAGTTTTAAAAAAAATATCGGGAATATAATATGAATAGTAATATACATGTGAACTTTCTATAACAATTTTATGTCCTTACGTGAGAGAGCTTTTATGATTTTTTTTTTAATTCAACATTTTTTCATGATGTTTAATAAATTAGTAGTTTGCTTTTTTGAAGCTCCTTTTTTTTAGCATGTGCTTCATCACTATGTAATAAAAGTGACTAGCTTTTACATATAGTCCTACATTTATATTACGTTCAGTTAAAAAGCTGTAGAAAAAATTCTACGAGTTATCTATATAAAAAAGGAAAAATGCGTTGTTTCCACCCTGAATTATACACGAAATTGCTGAGATACACCTAAAATTTAGGAGGGTTTTACTACTCCCTGGACTAATTAAAACCATATTTTTGAGAACCTTAGTGCCTACGTGGCACATACGTGAATCAACACACTGAAGGTCCCCATAGGCACACGTATGTGCCACGTAGATACTAAGATTGCCAAAAATATAATTTTAATTAGTCCAGGAGGTAATAGGACCCTCCTAAAATTCGGATGTGCCTCAATAATTTCATGAATAGTTCAGGGTGGAAATAGAGCATTTTCTATATAAAAAATATAATAAAAGTATCAAATTTGATATGAGCTATAAGATATAATAGTTTTAAGATAAAATACAAAATTAAAAAAGAAGTAGAAGGAGTAAGTAATTAATGTACACTTTTACAGATTCACATTCACGTAAGAATAGTAATTGAATCTAAGTAATTAATGTACACTTTTACAGATTCACATTCACGTAAGAATAGTAATTGTAAGATTCTAAAGTTGAATTTTCTTACTCTTTGAAGTATAAGATTCTATAGTAAATTTTTTATGACATAAAGCTTATCAATGACAAGTAAGAACAGTAATGGTAAGATTCTAAAGTTAAACAAAAAAGACGTTCGGAAGATAATATGAATATTATATTTTCTCTAGTAAGATAAAGTGCTCTGTTTTTACCCTGAACTATACACGAAATTGCTGAGACACACCCAAACTTTAGGAGGATCCTATTACCCCCTAACTAATTAAAATCATATTTTTTACAACCTTAGTGCCTACGTAGCACATACGTGACACATCAATGAATCAACACACTAAAGGTCCACGTAGGCACACTTATATGCCACGTAGACACTAAGGTTGCAAAAAATATGGTTTTAATTAGTCCAAGAGGTAATTGAACCCTCCTAAAGTTTAGATGTGTCTCAACAATTTTGTGTATAGTTTAGGAGGAAAACAGTGAATTTTCTCTAATAACATACATGTGAACTTTCTATACAATTTCTTGTCCTTACGTGAGGGAACTTTTATGAAGTTTTTTTTTGAAATTTAACATTTTTTCATGATGTTTAATAAATTAGTAGGTTACTTTTTTGAAGTTCCTCTCTTTGTTAGCATGTGCTTCATCACTCCTTGAAAAAAGAGACCAACTTTTACATATAACGTGACACTCATATTACGTTTAGTCAAGTAGCTGTAGAGAAAATTCTATGGATTATCTATATAACATATATAATAAAAAATCAAATTTGGTATGAGTTATAAGATATAATAGTTTTGAGATAAAATATAAAATTATTTTATCATACGTTTGATGGAGGATATTTTCTTAAGAACTTTTTTATTATAAAAGGTAACATATATATTACAAAAGTTTATTAATCTAATCATCTATATGCCCTCCATGACCTCCTTGTCGCCAATCTTGTGATGAGCTGCTCGCCTCATGATCAAATGTATTACGTGCAACACTTTTGAAGATATTTCAACATAGTTAATTGTTATGTGCACTAAATTCAAGTGGTTGAGATGATGTAGTAACCATATTCATAAATGGATAATAAGGACTTTGATTATCGTAGTTAGCCTCTTCTTATTTTTTATCTAAACCAGCTTCATCCTTATCACGTAGGTTAGCACCAACTCGATGTATTCTAACTCTAGTAGCTCGATGTCGAGGTCGTATTGACACTATTGGTGGATCTCCATATTATTTCGATAAAGTATAGTTCAGATCTAAAGTCAACCTAGATTCTTAAGCAACTGCATTTAAAGCACCCATAGAATAATCAACAATCTCAACTCATTGTTGTGGAATCTTGCTGAATATTGTGAGCCTGGTGATGTGAATGATGTAGTGCACGAGCCTATAGCATGATTTTAAAAAAAATGTATAAAAATTAATGTGTAAAATATATACGTTAAAATTTTAACCAACATACCATTTCTTCGTTTCTTCTACCAACATGTTTATAATCTCTTTAACACATTATGTTTTAGATTACCTATTAAAGTACGCGAGTAAAATATGTACTATTTAAATATGTAATATTGACAGTCGTTACATTATCATGCTGTACTTCATAAATAACTGGAGTCTGTTGAATATGATCTAGACAATTGTTTCAAGCAATAGCAGCATCTCGAAGCTAAAGTTGCCTCTCTGGTCTCGCTGCAAATCATTTATCTAATGTAAAATGATCCATTTGGAAAATGATAGTTGACTCAGGAATAATTTGTATCATATCAAATTGTCTCAAAATACGATCAATCATGTGTCACTCTCGATACATCCCACAAATGAGTGAAACTTTTGTCCTCCAAATATTTAATCTACATCAACACCATTCGAAAAGTCCAAAAATAGTTTGTATAATAATAACTGAGCATTGGTAAGACCATCAAAACATCCCTACATATGACAAGGACTTTACGTGCCTGACTATCCCACTCCTCTAGGTGTTTTTATTTCTACACAAGTATCGTATATAGCATATCTAACGAAATGTAACATGGTTGCGCAAGAATAATCCGTTCCCAAGCCTAAACCTTAACCAACATATATAACATAAAATTATACTCCCTCCGTTTAAAAAAGAATGATCTACTTTTCTTTTTAGTCTGTTTAAAAAAGAATGACCCCTTTTCCTTTTTGGCAATACTTTAATTTCAACTTTCCACATGACATGTTTAGGACCATAAGATTAAAGAGTATTTTGGTACATTTGACACAACTTTAATTTAAGCCACTAGATTCAAAACTCTTTTTTATTTTCTTAAACTTTGTGTCAAGTCAAAGTAGGTCATTCTTTTTGAAACGGAGGGAGTAACTAAAACTTCAAAAAAAAAGTGCTTGTATATTTTAAAATAATACATACTTATAAGAGTGGAACAAATCCGCATAAATCATGAGTCATTGTCATCAAAGCCTGACATAAGCAATTGTATAAATATCCTAAAACGGTCGCTCCCCAAGCCTGTTTGTCCACTGTATCAAGATCACACAAATCAAGTAATAATCTAAGCTTACCTTGTTACCTAAATTATCGAAAAAAATACAACCATCATACTACCACAATAGGTACAATCTTACTCTTTGTTGCATGACATCCTCTTTGATCTCATCTGTGATCGGATTCAAATTATTTAGATTATTCATATAGTTAGCTAATTCTTTCTCGCATAACATGCTGCCTTTAAGATAATTTCGTCAACCACCCAACCAATTGTATTTTCTAATAAATTCATTTACCGAATGCTGCTATATAATCTAGCATCTTCCTGAAGTAGGGATGTTCCATCAACATTCATGCCGAACAATACCTCTACGTCCTGTAATGTGATGGTAAATCCACCAATACGCACGCGAAATATGTGTTTCTGAATGCCACCATCGAACAAGTACAGTAATAAGTTCTGGATCACACTTGATGTTTTCCACCTCTAGCACCCCTCTAAATCCGCAAGAATCAAAGTAATTAAAAATGCGGGGATATAAAACATGCTCCTTGATATGATTCCAGAATTCATTATCAGCTCAATGAATCTTTAAACGTCTTGCCTGTCCATTTAATTAGCCAACCCAAGCGGCCTGAGAACGATGATCTGCTTGAAGTACTAACACATCATATACTTTTGATCCCGAATATACATCTCCAAATAAAGAATTCATATCCGAAAACAACAAACAGATGGTAAATTCTCAAAAAATATGAAAAAATGGTTAAAAGTTACACAATTATATACTAAGAATTGGCGAACTCTAATATTTTTTTTAAAAAAATTGGAGTTCGCCCATAAATGAACGAGCCTAAATGGAGTTCACAGGGACAAATTCATTTTTTTAAAAACAAATATGAAGTTCTTCCATAAATGGACAAATTCTAATAGTGCAGTACATAGTCTCTTACAAAAATAATACGTACGCCACTGGTTTCATATTAGCTTCCATAACATGTCTACTCTAATGTTTTACAAAAATTCAAGATTAAATCTTCTCAATTTTTAAACATATAGGTCTGTACGATTATTTTTTTCTTTACTAACTTATATTCTATGAAAATTTTTGAGCCACCAAATTGAAATGTAAAATTTATTGAGATTAATAGAACGGCGGAAATTTTTGTTCCATTGAATTAAATTTAAAAATTTCTACCATCATTTCGCAATAAACTTTGTTCTAAAGGAATGAGAATTTTAAATTTAAGTTAAATATAAATAAAACTTGACTCAAATTCATTAGTAAAATAAAAAATTAACTCAAATTTTTTAATAGAGTAGATGAACAAGAGAAGAATATTTAAAATCAAGTCAACAAATTAATTGAGATTGAAGATATGATGTATTGACTTATAGAAGAAGTTTAAAAACAGTAGTTTGCAATTCTTACGAGATTGACGTTATGAAGTGCGCAATATATAGACTTTTTATTTAGAATGGGAATAGGCTTGAATGGTTGTTGCTTTGTTCTTATCCAAAAAATATTAGATATCTCTTTGTTTTAAAAAGAATGATTTACTTTCCTTTTTAATCAGTTTCAATAGAATTAATCGTTTTTCTTTTTTTGGTAGTGCTTTAATTTTAAAATTTCATGTTGCATATTTAAGACCACAAGATGAATGAACATGTTGATACATTTAACACAACTTTATTTTAGGACCACAAGATTCAAAAGTCTTTTTTATTTTCTTAAATTTCGTGTCAAGTTAAATTAGGGGCATAATACATAAATGATCTCTTTAACTTGGGTTTAACTTTCATCTATGCCCTCTTACTTTGGGTGTGCACAAGTAGACACTTTAACTTATATAAAATTGAATAAGAAGACACATGTGTCCTATGTGTGTATTATGACACATAGGATGCATATGTCTATTTATTCAATTTTATATAAGTTTAAGTGTCTACGTGTGCACATTCAAAGTCGGAGGTCATAGATGTAAATTAAGACCAAGTTAAAGGAAATGTTTATATATTATGTCTAAATTAGGTCTTTTTTTTAAACGGAGGAAATATTAAAGAAAATAAGATAAATTATATTCTAAGAAAATATTTATATTAGAAAAATATAGATAAATTGAATTCTAAGAATTTTTTAATGTAATTGAATTTTTTTTGTATTGTTAAACATCGGCATCTCTAATTTTGAATTATGAGTTTAAAAATATAGAAACAAAATATAGTTTACAAAAGATAAAATTTGTAATAAAAATGTAGCAAATAATTACTTAGATGAACTAAAATGAACAACAACTACTACAAAAGAACTGATTTTATTTGAATTAAAATTGAAAAACGTATTACATGACATATTCAAATTACTAAAATTATAAAAATATACTACATAAATATTAATTGTATTGAAAGACTATATGATAACTAATTCACGATAAAATAATTCTAAATCAAAGAGTAAATCAGAAAAGCACATAAAAACTTTCAATATTTTCTTTTTCTCTCTTCTTCATTCCATTTCTTTTTCAAAATATGATTCTTCTGCTTGGTTCATTAAGCATATCCTTCAAATGATTTTATTTTTTTTCGAATTTTTTTAGCACCGTCTTAAAAAAATCTCTATCTTCTATGACTTTTTTGAGATTGAATAGCGTGTCAAACTTCATAGTGTTCTATAAAATCGCGGTATCACCATCGAATGTGAGTCTCTTAAATCATAACAAAATGATGTTCGATTTATTTGTTGACATACTTTCTATCCGCCAAAAATAATCATATCCACTAGTTTCCTAAAACAACAAAATAAGAAAAAAAAGTTAATATACACATATTTTAATTGAAAACTTAAAAATTTTACCTTCGAATGCACGCAACTCTAAAACTTACGATCGAATTTTCTTGGAGTCTTTGATGTTTT
>NC_061120.1:177046473-177104221 GCF_002878395.1 Capsicum annuum | reverse complement strand
CAACTCTAAAACTTACGATCGAATTTTCTTGGAGTCTTTGATGTTTTCATTTTACAATATTGATTGCATTTACATACATCCAGTTCAATTGAATATAAAGACATTTCAAATTATTGAGACATAATTATCAACCCTCAAAGCCTAAAAGAGATAATATTAGTAGAACGGAAAAGGGCCTAAAATGCCCTTCAACTATGTGAAATGGTGCAAAAATATCCTCCGTCTACCTATTGGACCTAAAATGCCCTATATGTCTACCTATTGGACCTAAAATACCCTTTTCGTATACCTATTGGGGTTATTTTGCCTTTTTATTTAAGAAAAAAAAATTATATAATACCACAACTTATCTTTATTAAACTACATAAAATTCCTATCATTTTTATTAATATTAACCAAATAAATAATGCACAATATCAATTTTTCGTCGTTCTAAATTGATCTGATAAATAAAAAGAAAAACAACATAAATAGCCATTTTAAAAGATTATTACATATACTTAGCCGTATTAGTTGGTTGTCAGATATAGCATATAAAATATTTACTTTTATAACAGATTTTAATATATAGATAAATAATTATATATTAAATTCCCATATTTCATATTCATTGCCTATTTTTATGGAAGCCTTTGTTCATTCATTTTTTATATACTATACCAAAATTTTATGTTTTATATACTTTAACAAGAAAAGTACTTCCTACATAATGAGATATAACATGAATATTTATCTCATAAATTATATAAAAAATATAATAATAATCTGACTTTGACATAAATTGTATCTATACAATAAAAATACATGGTATATCTGTACTTCTAACATAATGATCTTTATTCCATAAATATTTATCCATAAAATATTATGGTTAACCCATTACATTAGAATTAAAAATACACGATAATGAACTAATACTAGATGATGAACATACATGAAAATAAAATAAAACATACACGAGCAAATAATGGAATACTTAGTTTACTTTAAAAAAATGAATTTTGAATATAAGAGAGAGAAAGATTTAAAAGCAAGGATTATCTTTTCCACTTTCAATTTGAAGATTTCAAATTTATCTCTTAAATTAAGGTGAATTGATAATTAGTTATAACATTAAATTAGGAACTATAATTATCTTTTCAATTTTTTTAAATGGATATATATGTAAAAAAAAATAAACTTTTATTTTTGTAATATTGAATAAATATCATTATTTATGTAATTAAGTTTTAAAGATGACCATTCCATGTAATTTGTCTAAATAAAAGGGCAAAATAGGCCCAATAAGTAGACGAAAAGGACATTTTAGGCCCAATAGATAGACGAAGGACATTTTTGCATCATTTTACATAGTTAAAGAGCATTTTAGGCCTTTTTCCATTAGTAGAATAATATAATAGATGAATGAGATAAAATAAAGTGAACAACACATTTATTAGAGAAAAAATTATACCACTTCTAAAAAGTTGAAGTGACAAAACGTTTACTGAATAAATGAGAATCTCTCAAAAATATTAACAGTGTAAGGAATCAATTATTAGTAGAATTTATCAGTGGAAGAATCATAGTTCGCCCAAATAAAAGTAGTTTGCCCACAGATGGGCAAACTATAAAAGTAAATTTATCAAAATGTGGTCCGTTCGTTTTTAAGCAAATCCCATTAATTTTATTTTTCACTTGTAGCAAACGTTTGACGACAGAGTTAACAATGCTAGATTGTGATTCACTCATTTTTGGGTGAACTATCTGTTTTGTTACATAAAAAAAGGACCGTACATTTTGACTCCTACTCTTAAAAAACTCTCCCTTTCAGCTCCGGACTCCTTTCTTTCTTTGGGCATATCATAGTAAAAAAAAGGAAGTGAGAGCACTCATTCAAGCAGCTGAAACTACAATAGCTACCATCACATCACTTACATGACACTAATATTACTAAATATGATGCAAAATGGAACAATAAGATTGATAGGTAATGACAATTGAAAATGTGGACGACTTTAACAAACATATCAATGTTTTCATTCAAAATTTTGAAGGGACAATGAAAAATGCCAAAGGGGCAAAGACAGGTAAGACATCCCGCCTTAGCTTTAACCATTTAACAGCGTGAGTTAAATAGTTAAAGATAACGCGGGATCACTGTCACGCCTTGTAAGGCGACAACAGTGACCCGTCTTACTTCTTCCATTAACCGACAAAGTATAAAACGTTTAAGGGGGTAAATGTAACGAGATATAGAAAATACTTCATCTTTGTTGTGAATATACATGAAATCATGTATTTTGTGAATATATACAGAGTACTATTTTGTTGTGAATATACATGACGTGATGAATCACATACATAAATTTCGTTATTTAGTTTTCGCATCGATTTGATCCTTCTTTCGGATACAACATCTTATATGCTCCTTAAAGCTAAATCAAAATTCTTAAAAATAAGAAAGATTTTTAAAAAATTTACAAAATTAAATTAAATGTGTGTATAATACATTACAATGATATTTGAACATTGTAATCTTAAATATATCAAGTAGTAAAGTATTGAAATTAGAAATATCTAATAAATAAAAATATGTATATTTTTTTTTTGTGTGTATGTGGGGGGATGGGGGAGGGGGAAGATAAGACATATAAATTAAAATAGAAAAGATATATACTTAAAAAATATCTAGTGAAAACATGAGAATGACTTATAGAGATTTTCAAGATCTAGATAGTTATCATGCAACTATCATGTATATTCACAATAATGACGGAATATTTTCTATATCTTGTTATATTTATTCACCCTTAGATGTTTTAAACTTTGTCAACTTTGCCAGTTGATGGAAGAAGCAAGGCGGGCCGGGCCACTATTGCCGTCTTACAAGCCTTCCTTGCCGTTGTCCCTTTGGCATTTTCCCTTTTTCCATTGCCCCTTCAGAATTTTTAATTAAAAAAGTTAGCCCTTTAGATTCCGGACTCTTAATAAAAATACATTCAACTCAAAATTGTCTAATTCGAAACTCATTTACACTAAACACATTGAAGAAGGTCAATTATGCTAAGACCAAGAAACTCTCCTCAGTACTATAAAACACTACACAATCTGGAAAAAAAATTCAATTTACAGTGCATAGTTCATCACTCATCAATGCACACCTTATCAATATTTTTAGAACCATCAAGACATCTCATAATCAAATTATTGTCATAACCAGCATCCCGATGAATTTAAACCGGTCATTAACACATTCTCCTCCAAACCAATAAACAGTTTGACACCATTCAACTCTAACTCATAATTCATCATCATTCTTGCGATATCCCCTCAAGTAATGAGTTAATT
The DNA here is from genome assembly GCF_002878395.1 of Capsicum annuum. Lineage (NCBI taxonomy): Eukaryota > Viridiplantae > Streptophyta > Magnoliopsida > Solanales > Solanaceae > Capsicum > Capsicum annuum. Next base: position 177,100,891 of record NC_061120.1, on the reverse strand, counting down.
GGTTCTGTACAATTTTTTCAGTTGAAGAATATCTTCAGAACATGTGTTCCTAAGCATATCCAATTGTTTTGGTGATGGATTTTTCTTCAAATCTTTCTATTATGTCAACATTTACGTGAACACTAGACTTTGTGATATTTTCAGGCTTATGTACATATGCATCTCAGAATCGTGTGTATAAACAATACAGTATTTCAAAGTCTGATATGATAACTAGGAAAATAAGATTAACAACCTGCTTTATTCAGTTAGCGCTTAGTCAATATATATAAACTTGAATCATATCACAAAACCTTAGAGAGCACATTAAAAAAGGATATCCACGTCAATTGGGGGCTAGAAATTAGTAAAACGACCTGAGCTAGATCTTCTCCTTCTCCTGCCACGCTGTTGCATGCGCCAGAATAAGAGCATTAGACCTAATAATATTGGCAAAAGTTCGTAAGAATAATGACTGAATAAGAGAAACTGTGTTAATAGATCAAATAGTACAAAATTTGCACTTACCAATTATGGCAACAATTGCCGGCACAAACCAGTGACTAGCAAGAGGCATGTCAATCTGCAGTTATGGAAAACGAAATTGGCTATTAGTATATATCTTTAAAGAAGTTTCACAAACAAATGACTACTAAAAGTTTCTTACATCATCATTGTAAAATGAACTCCAGTACTTGTTCTCAAAAGAGTCACCATTCTTTTGTGCTGAATTAGATATTAACATACCCAAGTCATTGACAAGATAGGCGGGTAATCTGCGGTTCTTTTCCCTGGCCGGTAAATTGTAACCCTTTGTTCCCCATACTTCAAATCTTGAGTCACGCTCGCAGATCAACTCCTTTCCAACAACACTAGAGTACATAGAAAAATTTACATCTGTTCTGCGGGATGGTAACTTGTTATTGTCAACATATAATGGCGTATTTTGTCTAACTGAATGTGAGAAAAGTACAGGATCTTTTTCATTTCTGCTAGTAAAATCTAATATTTTCTTCAAAAGCCAATAACAATCGGCAACCATATGGCTACTGTCCAAACAGTTAGAGTCCCCATACACTGCAATTCGACCCCCACCAACCTCCAAAAGACCAAGAATAGGTGAATCGATCTGCATTCATCAAATATATTGTTAGTTAGATAGACAGTGACAAGAATTCTATTATCACTTGCAAAAGGTTCTTCATTGGAAAAATTATATTTTTCTTCCAGCGTACTTTGTGCAATTGAAAGCAAGCAACATCAAATACTTATTTGTATATGATAATGAATGCTGAAAAACAATTCCACATCTAATGGAAGGCATGCTCCTGTCCAATGTAGCAGTATATGTGTAGACACGCTTACAAAGAGATATCTCACTTCGGACAGCAGATGGTTCCATCTAACTCTTACTAACAAATCTTGTGGCTTTTTTGAACATAAATAAGAAGGATAGGCCAAGGAACTTTTTTCTTTTATGAACAGCGTTCTCAGCTCACCTTGGACATGCCCGGTAATACGACATTCTGAGCGTCTGTGCTCTGCGATCTATCTAGGAATGGAAAGCTGTGCAAGTATCCACCCCTCGGGAACTTCAAAATGTCAGTCCCAGATGCATACAGATTCTGTTTACTGGAGAGGACAAAATCACCATTTAGAATTTTATCACCAAATGCAATTCCAAAGGTTGCCAAAAGATCATTCAAAGCAGGTATATTGGCACCTCCAGTAACTGGTGTCCACCAGCTATGTGTATTACCATCAAAGTACCTCATCTTTACCATTGCATCCACATTATACCAGTCAGCAAATACAGCCACACCAAGGCCTGAATTAGTGACGTCATCCCTTAGCTTCTTTATCTCTTCGGGAAAGTACTCATCCTCGAGATCGACAAGGAGAAGCGTCCCATACTGATTTGCATCAAAACATGTGAGAGGGGAGCCAAGAGTTTCAATATAGTATCCAGCATCTCTTAGCATGTCAAACAGTGAATGAAAATTTGTATGCAGGTGATCCCCATGCCAGTCAAGTAAATTATTCCTAACATCAAAGGAATCTATTGGAATATAACCTGGTGGATACTTGATACTGTGAAATTGATCCCATAATATCCGTACAGATCTTGGTGGTGTAGGAATCACTTGCAGTTTCAGGTGCAGGAAACAGGTATTACTTCGCCGACTCTTTTCGCCTACAGCTGGTGGGCTGTAGATTTTGACAGTTATGTTGCCTTCAATTTCTCCTGAAAACTGAGCTCCTTCTTCCTTGATTTGCATGTGGAGTGCTAGATAACCACTCCAAGGCCAAATGACTCCTGAGTAAGTAAAACGGATGCTAAGAAGGTTACCTTCATGATTGGAAGGATGCCATGTAGGTGGGCTCTCAACATAACCAATTACACCCATTCCATTTAAAATAGTAGCATTAAATATAACTGGCATTGCACCCGCATAAAGTGGTTGACGGCAAAATGGCCAAGAGTAAGGGCAATCAGTGTAATCAAGAACACTGGGAAAGATGCTCCCTCGAGGTTTATAGCTCTTCAAAATTTCATATGACTCCAACCTGTCATTGACATTAAAGATTAACAAAAGAATAACTAATGCACTGTATATCATTGAACAGCAAGAATGAACAATCTCACAAGTTAACCCTGCCAGCACCCTGCTCATATAAGTTGGGACCGGAAAGCTTTGTTGCCCCCTCAACCAGCGCTTGTTTGATGCTGGCTGGATTTAGAATGCCCTTTCGCTTGTTCTCAGGTACGATGCTAACAAGGAGGCATACAATGCCAGCAACCACAGGACTGGCCACACTAGTGCCAGATAATCTTTTACAACCTGTGCTGATTTTGGATCCCATAATCTCATATCCATAAGCAACAAGGTCTGGCTTCACACGGCCATAACTGCCAAGGCACAGTCCATGAGTTACAAGTCTATTGTTATCAGTCATCAGATAACCGTAACCATTGAACTGTTATTAGAAAAGCAAGCAAAAACAACAACTACGACCTCAGTCCAAAACAAGTTGGGGTCGGCTATATGAATCCTCACTAACCATGTGTGAGATTAACTCATCTCAGGACAATATTGCACAAAATAAAACAAAAAGTACTAGAAGTTCTCCTTATTCTCTACTAGCATATAAATCTCTGACAAGGCTAAGAGACTCCTTGAAAGCATAGGACACCTAAAGTAAACATACTTACTTGAAAAGCAAAAACCTAAAAATGGAAAGGAAAAAAAGCAACTAACCATACTTTTGAATTTCTTCTTTTCATGACAAAATCATCAACCCAAAAAAAAGGCAAGAAAAAGAAGCAAAGACCATAATTGTGACTTTCTTCTATTTCATGTTTCTTTAGAAGCTGAGTGTACTGCAAAAGAGGCATTCAATAGCTGTTATGCTCATATTCATCCACAACGTTTTTGTCATTTTCATTCATTTTCCACTCAGCAGAAGTTCACTCAAAACATCACAACTATCGATAAAACAAAGCTCATAAAATACTGGTCTGTTTCAGAAGAGCTTATTTTTAAGGTCATCTTCTTTTAACAAGGCTGTTACATCTAAACAACTCAATGACTCCCTAGGTGATCATATACATAAAATAAGACTTTAATACAGAGAAGGAGAGGGCAGAAAAGTAGAGGTAGTCTGTACAAAGATTATACTTCACAGAAAAGAATATACATAAGCGAAAAAAATAAAAAAAGCATACCCGTGAGGAATCTCCCAGGTACTCATTCCACGTGAAGAAAATGAGGCTACATGATCGCTATAATCAATAGCACCAACACCAATAACATCACTTTGATCTGCAGGATTGTTTAGAGTACCATAAAGTGGTCCATCATTTCCGATAGCGGAAACCATGATAATGTTGTTTGCAGTAAGCTCCCAAACCTAGTGAAAAATATTGATTACATCCATCAATATAAAGCAGCTACGAAGATAGACTCTATAGGTTAAGGTCTTAGAATAAAGAGTAAAACAGAATATCTGCACTGCAAGTTAAGAACCATAAGAAGAGTGAAGTTGAGGTGGGGCCAGACGAGAGTGTCATACCTAAATGTATACCATTTAGGTATCTAGGCTCAATTTTCTAGGACAAAAGTTTGATAAAAGATGTATCACATCAAATTTAACCAAGATGGCTAAAATTGAGGAGTGCTACAACATTTTATGCGATAAGAGGATACCCATAAATCCAAGTCTATAGAATGGTTATAATAAGACTAGCCAGCAATGCTATGTCTGAGAAAATGTTGGGCTTCATATTGAAAAGATGAGCGTGATTGAAATGCAGACATTAAGATAAATGTACGATAATACAAGATTACACAAAATCATAGAAATGATTGCATCTGGCAGGAGGTGTAAGTAACACATTTAAAGGATAAAATAAGAGATAACATTGACATCTTGTCATGTCCTAAATATTCCTCCAAACACCCTGATCCTTAGATGAGAAACCATGATAATTTGAGGTGTTAAAAGAGGCTAGTGTATCCACAATCTTTTCTCTTGGAATTCATACAAAGTTAGTGTTGAAGATATCAATCATGAAGTTGTAGAGAGAAGATTATTGCAAGTAGAAAGAACAAGTAGAAAGAATCTCAATTTCATATATGAACCAAGCTGTACAATGTGCTCCATTTATAGACAGCTGAGTGTGGACAGCTCAGCATAACAACCACTAACTAACTTAGCTACCACTAACTCTTTATAACTAACTATTAACTAATTACAACATAATTAGTTATTGTGGTCTCCAAAACCCTTTTCTTCTACACTCCCCCTCAAGCTGATGGATGAAAGCAAGTTCTTCAATCTCAGCTTGGTCACTTTTAGTTAACAGTTCCTTGGTCCTGATGTGTTGTGTCTGTTTCGGCCCTTCCTGAATCTTTCCTCTTACAAAATGACAATCTATGTCGATATGCTTGGTTCTCTCGTGGAATATGGGATTAGCAGCTATTTGGATGGCAGCTTTGCTGTCACAAAACATCTGAACAGGCAATGTAATAGTGACTCCTAGCTCCTTGTATAATCCAATAAGCTAAGTGACTTCAGCAACTGTTGTTGCCATGCTTCTAAATTCTGCTTCAGCAGAGCTCCCGGATACTGTATTTTGGTTCTTTGACTTCCAAGAAATCAAAGCTTCTCCAAACTTCACTAGATAACCAGTGACAGACTTTCTTGATTCCACACAAGAACCCCAATCAGAGTCACAGCATGCAGTCAGCTTCTTGTTCCCAGGCATAAAGAGTCCTAGTCCTGGATTTCCTTTGATGTATTTTACCACTCTCATAGCAGCTTCTAGATGGCTTTGTTTGGGTGCATGCATGTATTGACTGAGTGCTTGAACTGTGAAAGCCAAATCAGGTCTTGTCATAGTCAAATAGAGCAATCTGCTTAAGATTCTTTGATAACCACCTTTATCTACCAGCTGTGGATCATTCCCATCAGAGACCTTCACTGTTTTGTCAAACTCCACTGAGGTTGACTTGTGATTGAACTCCATTGGTGTAGAAGCAGGTTTACTACCAGACACACCTAGTTAAGACACCAGCTCCAGCGCATACTTCCTTTGACACATGTGTATACCTCTCTCAGACTTGGAAAACTCAATTCCAAGGAAGAAATTAAGTTCTCCAAGATCTTTCATTTTGAACTTTTCTTGAAGGTTCATTCTAGTTTGCTGAATCAGCTTTAGGGAGCTTCCTGTCACAAGTAAGTCATCTACATATACAAGTATATCACAAGTTCATGATAAACTTATTGTGTGAATAAAGAATAGTCATAATGAGACTGAGAAAAACCCATGCTAATCAAGGCTTCAGTTAGCTTCAAGTTCCATTGCCTGGGAGACTGTTTTAGGCCATATAAGGACTTATGGAGTCTGCAAGCCTTCTTCGAGTCTCCCCTGGTTTGCAAAGCCCTCAGGAATAACCATATATACCTCCTCATCCAAATCACCCTGAAGAAAGGCATTGTGAACAACCATTTGGAAGATATACCAGTGGGAGGAAGCAGCAAAAGCAACAACAGCTCTGACAGTGACCACCATTTTGGCCACTGGTGAGAAAGTTTCAGTATAATCTAGCCCCTCTAGTTGAGAATAGCCCTTGGCTACAAGCCTAACCTTATACCTTTCAACCTCACCATTGGACTTGTACTTCACCTTGAACACCCATTTACATCCAATAGGAACATGACCTAGTGGAACATCTACTATAGACCAAGTCTTGTTCTCCTAAAGAGCATCAATTTCTGAATGCATAGCAGCAACCCACTGAGGGTCCTTGCCAGCCTCAGCAAATGATGTGGGCTCAACAATAGCAGAAAAGGAAGCAAGTGAAGCTCTGTAAGCAGGAGCAAGATGGTCATAACACACATAATTTGTCACAAGGATAAAGACAAGGCTTCTTGGATGAGATATAGTCATTTAACCACACAGGTGGTCTGGTAGCTCTGTGAGATCTTCTCAACTCAACAGGGGGAGGCTGAGGTGGTGAGGATGAAGTGGAAGAAGCAGGTGATGGAACATGATTCATGGGAGAAGATAAAGGAGTATTAACTGGAGTAGAGCAAGCAGAATCATCACTGTGCAAAGGAAGCACAGGGAAAAGAGGTAAGAGAGGTTCCTTGTGATGCTGAAAAGGAAATATATGTTCCCTAAACTGAACATCTCTGCTAACCAGGAAGATCTTAGAGCTAAAATCATATATAGTATGTATCCCTTCTGAGATGAGGAATAACCAAGCAGAACAGTAGGTATGGCTCTTGGACTAAACTTTTCACTTCCTTTGACAACAGTTGCAAAGCCAAGGCACCCAAAAACTCTAATATGAAGCAGAGAGGGAGCTTTGTATGCAACTTCTCAAAGGGAGATTTACCATGAAGAAGAACAGATGGTAATCTGTTGAGAATGTACACTGCAGTAGTAACACATTCACCCCAAAATTTTAAAGGAACAAAGCCTTGGAATCTCAGAGCTCTTGCCATACCCAGAATATACCTGTGTCTCCTCTCAACTACTCCATTTTGTTGAGAAGTATACACACAAGTACTTTGATGCAGAATACCTAAATCTAACAGTAAGGTAGAGACATGAGTATTAAGAAACTCAGTACCATTGTCAGTTCTGAGACATTTAACTGAACATGCAAACGGATTTCTGACCATTAGTAGAAAATCTTTTAAGGTATAACACCACCTCAGACTTAGAATGCATCAAGAATATCCAAGTAAACCTGGTATGGTCATCTACTACATCAACATGAACAAGAGCAAAAGCAGTAGGAGCATAGGAGTGACTTAAAGAAAAGGAAGTCTTGTTTGTTTTGCAATAGGACAAACAGTACATACATGTTCCTTAAGCTGAGAAGAGTTCAAGCCACTAACATTCTTAAGAACTTTCAAAGGTGCATGCCCTAGTCATCTATGCCATAGTAAGGTAAAATCAGCACTAACAGCATTATTACTAAGTTTAGTGACATTTTGTATACTACAATCAGCTAATGCTGCAGATTGCTGCTTTGAGACTTCACAAGTGTCTCTTTTCTTTTGGTAATGTTTTGTTTTGTCCCTGTAGTATGTATAATCCATCCTCCTCTTTACCAATCCCTATCACTTTCCCAGTGAAGAGCTCCTGAAATATACAAAAATCAGGATAGAAGCCAACCATAAATTTGAGCTCTTTAGTGATCTTTGAGACTGAGAGAAGATTATATTTGAACTCAGGTATATGTAACACATATTTCACTGTCAAGCTATTGAACATTGAAGCATTTCCTGAAGTTTTAAAGCAAACTTGCTCTCCAGTAGGTTGATGTACTTTATTATTAGGCAGACTAGATATGTCTTTTGACTTTGTTAGCATATGCTTATTCTGAACCATGTGGTTTGTAGCACCTGCGTCCACAATCCAATTATAATCACTTAAGCAAGTCATAACAGCAGTGACAATACCTGCACCAGCAAAAGTGCCATCAGTTGAACCAACCTGAGCAGCATTGGCCACATGTTCTGGTGCTTTACCTTTATCCAACATTTGTGCAACTTGAGAGTATAGTTCAGCTGTAAATGTTGGTAATGCTACTGGATACTGGGCAGTAGGAATCTGATAATGACACCCTTGAGTAAAGTATGGTCCATGAGGCAAGTTTCCATAGAACATACCAGGGTGAGAATGTTGAGGATAAGAAAATGGAAGAGAACCCTGAGAAGTGTTATAGCTGTGACGTGATTGAGATGAGAGTGTTGAGGTCTGACCATCTCCAATATGAAATAACTACTTTCAGTCACATTGTTAGCTTGCATTCCTCCTTTCTTCTTGAACTTATAATCTGGTGGATAGCCATGAAGCTTATAACACACATCTTGTGTGTGACCTTTAAGATGACAATAGTCAACATTTTAGCATTGATCTATCAGAAAAATTCTTTGACCTTTCTCTCCTAGGCATCATTCTGTTGCTCAGCAATGCAGTAGATCCACCTGAAATACTGCTAGTTTCCATATTATGATTTATTCTCTGACTTTCCACATTCAAAATCATAGCATATGCTTGATTAACAGTAGGTAGAGGCACAAGCATTAAGATCTGACTTTTAGCCTGAGCATAAGTTTCATTTAAGCCCATCAAAAACTGCCACAGTTTTTGTTGTTGAAAGTGTTCTGCATACTGCTTGGATTCAGCACAAGCACATGTAGGAGGAGGCATTAGAGCCTCAAACTCATCTCTTAACTCCTTCAGCCTCAAGAAGTACGCAGAAACTAAACTTGCACCTTGAGTTAAGGTAGTTATCTCTTTATGCAGATAAAACACCCTAGATGCTCACTTTATCAAATCTCTCTTGATATCACATCACACAGTATGAGCATTGGATCCATAGATGACAGTACTAACTAGATCCTTAGTAACTGTGTTCATAATCCATGCAAGGACTATAGCATCACATCTGTCCCAAATCTCATGCAAATTGGAGTCCAAACTCTCCTTTTTACAAGTTCCAAGTATAAAACCTAACTTTTTCTTGCCTCTTAGCACTAATTTCATAGACTTACTCCATAAAGCATAATTCTCAGATCCTATAAGCTGAACAGAGGTAAGGACCAAACCTTGAGTATCAGAAGGATAAATGTATAGCGGATGGTTGTGATTGATCTGATCCTCCACCTGAGTTGTTGCATGTTAAGTCGATCCTCTGACTGAGCTACTAACAGCCTCAGTAGTGATGATTTCGTGCAATTACAGTGAATTCTGAGTAATTTGCTTGAAATTCAACCTTGCACAACCACGAGATTCAACTGAAAATTCTTCGATGTGCTCTGAATCGAAGAATCTGTGTTGAACAATAGCTCGAAGAGTCACTGGAACACTAGTTCTTCTATTGCTTCTTCTCCGGAGCTTCACTGATTGATACGAAGATCTTCTAGAATCTTGGCTCTAATACCATGTTGAAGATATCAATCATGAAGTTGTAGAGAGAAGATTATTGCAAGTAGAAAGAATCTCAATTTCATATATGAACCAAGCTGTACAATGTGCTCCATTTATAGACAGCTGAGTGTTGACAGCTCAGCATAACAGCCACTAACTAACTAAGCTACCACTAACTCTTTACAACTAACTATTAACTAATTGCGACATAATTAGTTATTGTGGTCCCCACAACCCTTTTCTTCTACAGTTAGCAATAGAACACAGAAGCAAAAGATCTATATGGATGACACTAACTAGTAAAAATTAAGTTGTAGTCATGCTGGTGCACTTGTATTAGGTCTGTTAGAATATGAGTAGGAATAGGAATAGCATATAGAATCCTATTAGGAAAAGGATTGTAACGTAGTATCCTATTAGGAAAAGGATTGGAATGTAGTGTCTATAAATAGGGCCTCAATGTAATAATGTAGTTACAACAATTCAATAATATTTTCTCTTATATTTTCTCACATGGTATCAAAGCTTCCACGATCTTGGTAAAGAATCAAAGAGTTTCTACTGCCGGCGGGCGGCTATAATCCATATATGCCGCCCGTCTGGCCAATGATTATGTTACCAAAAGTTGGGTCACTGACTCACTGTGTATCTTTCTAGTGACTATTTTCTCATATCTTTGCGTAGCACCATGCATCTGTCCGGTGACTACTTTTTCATATCTATTTTTCTTAGCATCGTACTTCTTTTCGGTGACTATTTTCTCATATCTGATTTGCGTAGCACCGTGCATCTTTCCGGACTACTGTCTCATATCTGAGTTGCATATCACCATGCATCTTTCTGGTGACTCCTCAGATTTAATTTACATAGTTCCGTACGTCTTTCCGGTGACTCCTCAGATCTTTTTCAGTAGGATCGTGCCATCATTCCGACCCTTCCCATATAATTTCTCTTTTTTAGTAGGATCGTGCCGTCATTCCGGCCCTACTCATATAATTTCTATTTCTCAATAGGGTCGTGCCATCATTCCGACCCTACAAATATTTCTATTTTTCAGTAGGGTCGTGTCATCATTCCGACCCTACCCATATACTTTTTTTTTTCCTCAGATTGTAGTCACTTTTCAGCCATCAAATCTAATAATCCGGCGTGTGAGCATGTTTCGGCTAAGTTTCCGGTGACTTTCATGTTCAAGATCTACTCGTCTCTTGATTTCGACATGACCCATATATTTTATACCAGTTTTCGGCAATTTTCCAGCGACACATCGACTTTACGACAATATTTACTACTTTTCGGATCATTTTTTCAGTTTGTTCCGTTTCAATTGAGGTCTTCCAGACGTCCAAAGCAGTCCTTATCAGTTTTCTTGCAGATATCTTCACCAAGTCCCTCACCGATTCTCATATTAGTTACATCCATAACAAGCTTGGTACATATGTCTTCTATGCACCAGCTTGAGGGGGAGTGTTAGAATATGAGTAGGAATAGGAATAGCATATAGAATCCTATTAGGAAAAGGATTGTAACATAGTATCCTATTAGGAAAAGGATTGTAACGTAGTATCCTATTAGGAAAAGGATTGGAATGTAGTGTCTATAAATAGGGCCTCAATATAATAATGTAGTTACAACAATTCAATAATATTTTCTCTTATATTTTCTCACAAGGTCCTAACATTTACTAGGAGTCTCTTTTAATATGTGTAGAAATTTGCATTTCAGTGGAAAAAGAACCTCTAGAATTATAGATGTCCATAGTATTGAATATTGCACAACTCCAAATCGGGCAGAATGGATGGTGCGGAATCATATAGCCAACCTAACTAGCTAAGAATTGAGGCGTATTTATTGTTTTTGCTGTTGTACATTTCATCAATATAAAGGTGAAAACTTCTGCTTATGTTGTTTCAGGTCCTGCCAGACATAATGCTAATTCTGTGAAATAACAGGCTTAATATCGAAGGATTGCTTCTACGAAAAACAGTACTAAATTAATATATAATCCTTGTGAATAAGATCTCCATGACATGGTTCAGTCTGCAAAATTAGTAGATCTCTTGAAACATATGCAGCAACAAGCTCAAGAAGCTAATTAAAATCCATGCACTAAATAAGGAGATATAATATTAGCATGCTGACAATTAAAATCCATGCAGATGATAATTTATGTTGAGTAATGTAACAGCAAAAAATCATTTCAATGCCTATGCTGTAGACGAAATGCACCCAGTACCATACCACATAAAAACAATAAAAATAAACTAATAGATGAGTGACCTGATGACCTCACCTTTTCCACAAAAGGAAGATCCAAATAATCAGGTCCACCTATGCTCAAATTCAGCACATCCATGTTGGTTGCAATTGCGTAATTAAATGCATCAAGAAACCAGGATGTGTAAGAGACCTGCAATAAACTGAACAAACATTTCTCATAAACTTGCTAAATTGATTACCACAAGATTGATCTTTTTGTGTATGTAGACTCTTTTCCATATCTAAATTCTTTGCACTTATCTTGTTGCATTCGTTAAATTCCTATTACTGTGCTACCTCAAACTAATACAGCTTTAGTTTTTATATGATGAGAAATAATTCATCAAAAGTAACCGGAGAGTACAGTAAGCTGAACGAGATGTCCTCAATTGACAAAGCCAGATGATATAAACCAAATAAAGTACCAGAATTAGATGCAAGTTCCATAGACGTCTAGTCAGGCTAAATCAAACTCTAACTAATAAACCGTCAATCAGAAAGTTCGTAAAGGTTTTGATTTTTTTCATGCTTAGAATTTTTTTTATATAAAAGAAATCCCTGTATGGCCCAATTCCAAGTGGCGCATAAGTTCGAAACTCAGAGGAATATGGGCCTGCCTGCCCATCTACCCTCTTCGTACGTGCTAACTTGAGTACCGTACTTTTTACCTGCAACATAGTTCAAATCCGTGACACGAACTAACACACACTCACTTGTTGCATCCGTACCATTGGACCAAAGCCTCAGTGGCTCACGTTCAGAGTTTTATCATTTATAGCTTGAATTTAGCTGACAGTTCATCACCACCACATTAATTCCAGCGAGAATTGAACAAGATTTGGAAATTACGTTAGCTGACCCAACCTTAGAGAAAGCAGTTGTTCATTTGTATTTCTTCTAAACTAAGTCTGAGCAACAGAATTTCAGGGCAGTGTGCATGTGAGTGTACGTGTAAACCTAGATACAGCCCCATATTATAACACTAAGTAATAAGTACTTCATAGTCCATATAATCTTGATTGTTCTTCATTGCTGATATGATCTATAGTTACTCACAATGATTGCCGAGAACCAATGATGTGCAGCTTAATTGGCAAAATTAAGGTCCAAGAACAATAAGGTATAGGCTCTAAATCTCCATGAAAGAAAAATAATATCTACTACCTCCCTTAAGTATATCTGCTTTCGAATTAGGTACAGTGTTACTTTTTATAATATTTCAATTTCAAACTGTGTATACCTCCCCGACAATAGGTAATACAAATTATGTGCTTCCTTTTAAAAAACAGAAGGCCAACTACTTAGATAGCACCTTAAACTTAGCACGATTTGTGAGTTAGACACTCCAACATAACTAGCAACTAGATAGACACCTCAACCAGACAAAAATGACTCTCAAACACACGGGTCATTTCAACCCCCACAAAAAACACAGGTCAGTAAAACCAAGCATGTGAAGATTACATATAGGAACGCGTCAAAATATGAACGAGAAAAGACATGTGTCGTTAGAGTAACACACATCCCAAAAAAAGAACACTTCCCCCTCCCAACCCCACTCCACCATTTGGTCTTCTTCTTAACCCCAAAGGAAAACCAAAGAGATGCTCAATCATTCATCAAACAAAAACTCTCATTCGAAAGCGAAAAGCAACAAAACATTGGTACACTATTCAAAACCATCATACATGACTCACGATATACTAGCAAGTTTCCAATGAGGAAGGATCTCCTAGTCCCAAGTTAATTTGCAAGTTCTGAGAGATAGTGGCACAGAGCACGTCTTCTCTGTGTGTGATAGAAGAAAACCGAGCCCAAGAGAGACAATAAAACCATGGGGTCGAACTTCTTTCTACAATACTCCACCAAAATTTTTATGCACAAGATTCAATATCCCAAAGTGAAAAATGGAGAGAAAATATTCTGGGTTGACCCAAACAAAAGAACATGGACTGCATAGAATTACCAGACATATTCCTGGGTTTCCTATAACAACAACAACAACATTACCCAGTGTAATCCCACAAGTGGGGTTTAGGAAGAGTAGGATGTACGCAAAATAGAGAGGTTATCTCCGATAGACCCTCTGCTAAAAAGAATTTTTTTTGAAGAAGGGTTGCAAGAAAATATGACAGCAAAATACAAAGAAAATGAAGCAACATATAGTGATACATATTGAAGAATAAGAAACTATGCGCTTACTAGCTAATGCTACTATAAGGATAAGAGGAGTGGAGGCTATCCCCTGTCTCTCCCACATAAAGTGCGACAACACTCGGCAACCTACTAACCTTCTACGCTAATCCTCAATCTCCATACCTTCCTATCTATCTAGGGCCATGTCGTAAGCTAAAGTTGTGACATGTCATATCTAATCACCTCCCCCCAGTTCTTCTGCCTTCCCTAAAACATAAAGGACAATTTCCCTGCCTCTCCACTCCCCTGAAAAATGGTTTCATTTCTGACCATTCAAATCATAATAAGACGGCAGAAGAAACATTATCTGGTCAACAAACCTAGCGACTAATATGTACCCCACCACATCTCAGGAAAGAGAATGAGATAAATAAGCCTATCTACGTGCATATTTTTCCTAGACTTTACAGAAAAACTATGATAAGTTAGAGCTTACAAAAAAAAGGTTCAAAATCAAAACTTGTTAGAAAGACTAGGCAGTTTAAAGTACTGCTTCTTCCACTGCAATGCCACAAGATTGTTTGGAGCTGAAAATGATTATTTCATTAAACATGACGACTACAAGAATGCACCATATTACGTTCACCACTCTTGTGGTGGATGTGACACGGTCTACTAGAGGAAACTATAAGGGCCCGGGAAAATCTTAACACATAAGGTATTTACTTTGCTTCTAACAGCTTAACATCAAAGGACTCACTTTTAATAACAGGAATCATCATTAGCACTAAGCAAGTATCAAACTTCTATAATACATCAGTACAATAAATCAGAGTCACTACTCTATGGCACGAGAATGTTGCAGATCTTCAAGTTTCCGCTTACTTAAACATTTTAAGAAAGAAAAGCCCCATCATGCCCCTGAAAGAAAAGGAATTGTCATACTAGATTATAAGCAATCCATTACCTGTTCATCTGTAAATACACGAAAAACATAGATCTCTGTGTCTGGAGCAAAACCGAGGCATTCTTCATCCTGACCAGCAATGACACCAGCTACAAATGTCCCATGTCCTACATTGTCATTCAATGTATCTTCATTGGTCCAGTTTGTGCGTTCCTGCAAATTAATCAGGTATCATGCACATTGTCTTGTTATTTATGAGGTAAAGATGGTGGAAAATTAATCAGGTATCACACCCATTGTCTGATATTAATGGGGTAAAGATGGTGGAAAATTAATCAGGTATCATGCCATTGTCTGTTATTAATGAAGTAAAGATGGTAACAAGATATATGCATTGAGACATGTAAATGTAAATGTAATTGAAAATTTCAAGCTCCAAACCACAGTGGATTTAACTAAAGCATTTCTTTGATACAAAATTTATTAAAAAGAGAAAAGATACCTTGATATTACGAAAATGCAGGTGACCTGCCCGAATACCTGTATCAAAAATTGCCATTTTTACTTTAGCACCAGTAATCCCTTTTGACCAGAGTGCATGTGCTCCAAGGAGGGATGTAACTTGAGATTTCTGCAAATAATCACACAGGATAGACAAAAACAAGTTTATTAAGAAAAATTTAGGGAAAAACAACAATATGTTCAATATAGAAAATGAAAAAATAAATAGAGCAGCAACATGAGACTTATTCACTCAAAACTTTTCAAAGAGGAAGTCGACTTTGTTTTTGTCCTTGAGTGCCACCAGCAAAAAGCAATCAGTTAGAAGTTATGGATTTGAAAGCTCATTCAGGAAACTTCATAAGAAGAAAACAGAAATAGGGAAGAGTCAAACCACATAACACAATTCTTCTCCCTCCAATGACCCCAAAACAGCAAAATAATCTGATTCTGCTTATCCGCTTCCATAACCAAACCTCATGTGTAAAAGTTTTTGATACCAAGTAGGACAACTACAATTCATTAAACAAGCAAAGGAATGGCCACACCAACATATAGTCCATGATGTGTCTCTTACAAAGCTTTTGTTTTATAATGAAATGCCTACTTGTATGTAAAATCTTTGTTTCTGCTGAACGCTCTTTGGAAGAGCCAAACAAGAGCAAAGATAGACTAAAAAAACACTATTATGGTTGAGGAAGCAAACATATATACCAAAGAAAAACGACAAACTTTACCTTTTCCTTATAACAAAACCTGCACATCTAATTGCATGACCCATCCAAATGATAATTTCCACCACAAAATTCTATAACAAACAATATGCACAAAAAGCGCTAGCGACTATCCTCCAAGACAACCTTCAAACACTTGTCCAAGTAGATTTTCCGACAGTGATCAGTGAAATGGAACTTATGTGCAATACTCAAGTGTCTCTTCATATTCCGTTGAATTTAGTGTGTCATGAAAGAACTAAGCAAATAAAAATGAATCCAAATGATAATTTCCACCACAAAATTCTACATCAAACAATATGCACAAAAAGCGCTAGCGACTATCCTCCAAGACAACCTTCAAACACTTGTCCAACTAGATTTTCCGATAGTGATCAGTGAGATGGAACTTATGTGCAATACTCAAGTGTCTCTTCATATTCCGTTGAATTTAGTGTGTCATGAAAGAACTAAGCAAATAAAAATGAATTGTCACTTTATCAGGGATACGATAAGATATATCTAAGAAGATATTCTCACGAAGTTCGTTTACTCGACTGCCCAGATTGTAGATATATTTACAAGTTCTTCACTAGTATGGTATTAGTTGCATATGTGACAAGCTCACTGGATATATGCACAGGCTAGAAGGGAAGTGTCAGATAGTCAAGTACAGATACCTAAAGAAAATAGTTGTACTTCTTGTACTGGTCCCGCTTTGGGAAAAAACAGCTAGGCATTGTAAATCGAGCCCATAAAAGTAATCAGTCCTAAAACATTAGTATTCACGCATTCTCTAATCTTTCTCTTGTTTTTTCTCACTTCAGAATCTCAAATCACGGCGAATTACTAGAAGTATAGACACTCGATAAGATCAAAATAGGAAAAGGCCAAAGACAAAAGGTAACTGAAAGAGATTCATTTCCTTTGAACACAATGCAAGACAGCCGTATCATCGACAAAGATAGAAGGTAACTGAAAGAGATTAATTTCCTGAACACATACAATGCAACACAGTTGACCGTATCATATGTCATGATCGCAAAAATAAAGGCTGCATTCTTTCCACTGACATATATTTCAGAAAATCATACATAACAAAAAACAAAAATTAGAGGACTTGCCTGCATCAATATATGTCTGTTCCAACTTATCTTCAATTTACTAGTGTTGGCCTCTGCATAGCTTTGACCTTCACTGAAGGACATAGCAGTAAAAATCTTCCCTGGTCTCTTCTTCCCATTGGCAAAAGCCCCAATCTTCTCACTCTTTTCTTCAAGAACTATCCTTTGATAGCTCAAATCCAATGAAACGTCTTTTACAAGATTCAATTCCATGAACTTTTCTAGCAAGAATTGTTTCACTGACTCGTCGATTGCCACCAAACCAAAGTCAGTAGGAAATCTCACAGCTGGATTTTTCCTCTCAATCCATTGCCATCCCTTAAGTTTCAAGTTATCTTGAAGATAATTCCAGTGATCTTCTGCTTCTTTATAATGATAGAATCGTACAATGTAGTTTCTGCTATCACATTGTTTCTTCATGTGATGCTGGCAGTCATCGGAGCTACTAGAAATAAATGGCTCAGACTCTACTGATTCGGGCATAGTTAGTGTTTGGCATTGAGGGTACTTCAGGAGTTGAAGGAATAAAGATGAGTCGAAACTTATAAGTGTATACGCCAGAAGGAAGGGGATAAGAGAGAGGGTTAAAAATGATTTTTGCGGATTTCGAGGCATGTTTCAAGAATGAAATCTCTCTCATCAGAACAATGAGGAGTAAACAGAGGTTTTAGCCTCTATTTGCGCATAATCAAAATCCTGTTCTCTCGTTTGCCCTTGTACTTGAATGATAAAAAATTGCTTGCCTCTTCAAAAGAAAGTCCACCTGCTCCAGCTAATGCATGTCTTCAGCTAACAGTAAAATCACACGCCTCAGCATTAGTTTGAGAGAAATTCAACAGGACAAAGAGGCTAAATTCTGTACCAAGTGATTCAATGAACAACATCAACAACAACAGACAACATGCCCATGTAATCCCACAAAAAGGGTCTGGGGAGGGTAGAGTGTGCGCAGACCTTACCCCTACATTGGAGGTAGAGAGGCTGTCTTCGATTGACCCTCAGCTCAAGGAAAAAAAAAAACAGTTCAAAGCAGTACAGAAAAAGAAATAATGGAAATGAAGAAGTCACGACAAAATACTATAGAAAACATGATAGATCATCCAGAACCGTAATCACAACAACATAATACGATAATCAAGTACAATAAACAAAAGATTGTAACCAAACTCAAAGTACAAGAAACAACAAGAGTTATATTGCAACTAATAGTATCGAAGGATAAGCGAGACAATGCTTAACTACCTAACTAACCTTTTACCTTACTCCGTGTCCTCCCCAAAGAGTATCTCATGACTTATTTTAAGGGTATCTTACAAAAAACAAGATATGATGAAGAAAAGCTTAAACTTCGAATAATTAAACAAGATATATATTCGTAAATTTAGGCCTTTGGCAGAAATGTCTCAATTATTCCAATTTTCTCCCAAAATGTTGAAAAGAAAAAACAAAGAATACACAGTAACTAAAGTACCATTCAGAATCCGGATAACATACTTTTGAAAATTTAAAAATTAAAACCAGAACAGTCATATGCTTTTCACAAAATTTTGGACTTGAAGATCAATAATACCACACCGCTTTTCACTACTCCATCATTAATGAGTTCTGGACAAATACGACGCCATTGTTATTGCAAACAAAAACAGAAAGATCATAGAGATACCGACGGGTTTGTTAATAGTTATGAATTATGAGTGTCATTTGAATTGACAAGTGCAAAATTTGTAAGGCTTGTTTTAAAAGGAAAAACAACAGGGTACAAACTGATCAACCAAAAGATCACAACAAAACTTAGTGACAAAATTTGTAGTGAGTACAGAAATGGAAACAATTTGGTGAATTAAATGTACAGAAAGTCTGATGGTAGGAAAAAGCAGAGAGAATGAGGGAGGAATCGGAAAATGGAGTACGTAACGGAGGCCTTATAGTATATGACTACTATCTAGATTCTGTCAACAAAAGTGGTCAAATAACCAGGATTATGGAGTAAAAGTGACTTTTTTTTATTTATTACACAAAAGTTAAAATTATAATTAAAATTTATAATAATTCCATCAAAAAAAATAATAATATGAAAATCTTAATTAGTTCTTGATTTTAATTTAAAATAATATAATATATTAATATTTTTTATATGTGTCCAACCCGATTTTCTTTATGGATTATATAACGGAAAAATATCAATTTGTCAAAAGATTAGGCAACCTAGTGAAGACTATTTTCATAAAAGAAATTTAATTGATATTTTTATGAAATAAAATTATATTTATATATTCTTAAAATTCTAAGTTGAGACATGTGTGGTAAATTATTTTTTTCCTGTTACCAAAAAAAATAAATTATTTTTTTCCTCTAAAATTATGACATTAAGTTGATAAAATTATTTTTCTCCTTCTAAAATTATGACATGTAATTGATAAAATTATTTTTTTTCATACATTTTTTTCTCGCCACTTGGGCCTTTTCATTCGGTATATCATAATAATATGATAAACTACTTTATTTATTGAGTTTGTCTTTATATTTTTAATTGTTTGACTAATCGATTAATTCTCTTAAAAAATTTTATTATAATATTTAGTTTCTGATAAATTACACATTGTTTAATTAATTCAATTGATAAATATAAAAATTAAATATCCTATAATTTCTTTATCTATTAAAGTACTTATATTTTATAACTTTTATTAACACAATTGTTTGCCAATACTTATCCAATGACACAATTAAAAAGATTTTACTTTAAAACTTTCCTTACCATGTTGATTTATCTTCAAAGAACTAAAATAATTTTTTTAAAGAGATAATATCATACATGTATATCTATTTTATGTGTTTTGAAGAATTTATCTTATTTATCACTCTTTTTCAATGCACCTTTTTGTCATATGAATGCAATATTATGAAATATTTTATAAAAATATCAACCATTTTTTTTTAATGAAAATAGTTTTTAGGTAGTCTAATCTATTAAGAAATTGATATTTTTTTTATTAAATAATTCATAAGAAAAATTGGGTTGTGCACATATAAAAAGGATCAAGATATGAGTAATGTATTATATATTCACTTAAATTAAAATTAAGAACTAATTAAGGTTGCCACATCATTTTTTTGATGGAATTATTGTAAAATCAAGTCATAGTGATTTTTGTGATGGTCGGAGCAAAGTTAAATGACTTTTGTGTAGTGAATGAAAGAAAATTGACTTTTGCATAATAGATACAAAGTTAAGTGACCATGGATGAAATTTACTCCAAGATTATGTATGATAACTGCTACTTTTTTTTTTAGTTTGTCAAAAGTACTTATATCTATTTATACTAGATGTTCGTGTCCGTGCAAGGCACGAGTATTTTGGCAACATTAATGTGCAAAAGAAATTCAACTTTGGGAAAGATTATTTCCTACTTATTGTAATTGTTTAGTATTGTAATAAAAGAAAAGAAATGTAGAACAATTGAACCGATGTTTACATAATATATACATTTAGTTTGGAACAAAATTGAGCTTGATAGACTGGTCCAAACAATACAAAAGTGATTATATAAGTGGATAAAAATCCAGTTAGATTGTTGCAACTATTGTTAGCGGGATGTCTTTCGTTTGAACATTCTTGAAAAAATACATGATGCACGTCTCATTTGAATGATTCAAATATATAAGTTGAGGAGACATACATTGATTCTGAAATATTTATTGCACCATAAAATTACCGAAATATCATTGGTAGTCATTTAATATGGAACAAAAAAATATTTATAAAAAAATTACTACCATGTATAATTCAATTACAAATTAAAGGTCTAAATAAAAATATTATTAAAATAATACATGAGGATAAAACTAATAAATATAAGGAAAAAGCAATATGTATGTGTAACCATTTTAGTGCACCATAAAAATGAGGACAAAACTAATAAATATAAGGAAAAAGCAATATGTATGTGTAACCATTTTATTGCACAATAAAATTACCGAAAATCCCTTGGGGTATAAAAAACAAGTAATTTGACCTTTATAATTAAATCATACATGGTAGTATTTTTTTTATAAATATCTTTTTGTTCCTTATTAAATGACTACAAAGGGTATTTTGATAATTTTATGATGCAATAAAATGATTACACATGCATATTGCTTTTTCCTTATATTTATTAGTTTTGTCCTCATGTATTATTTTAATAATATTTTTATTTAGACCTTTGTATTGACCTATACATGGTAGTAACTTTTTATAAATATTTTTTTGTTCCTTATTAAATGACTACCAAGGGTATATTTATAATTTCATGGTGCAATAAATATTTCGGAATCGATGTATGTCCATATACATGTGTGACCATTTTATTTACTGCTATATATATAAGTGAAGGTTAGGGTGACTAAAATTATCGAAATACCCTTGATAGTCACCCCAACTTTCACCTATATATAGTAGTAAAAGCAATATGCATGTGCAATCATTTTATTGCACCATAAAAATAAGGACAAAACTAATAAATATAAGGGAAAAACCATAAACCTTCATTTATATAGAATAGGAAAACAATAATAATAATAATAATAATAGTAGTAGTAGTAGTAGTAGTAGTAATAATAATAATAATAATAATAATAATAGGAACTAATATATAAGTAAAAAAAGTTTGGTAGTACCACACAAGACAAATTAGTAGTACACCAAACCTTCACTTATATATAACTAGTGGGCCTGGGCCCATGCTATGCACGGGAGAAAATATGATGACAGATAAAACAGTTATGTTTCAAAATATGTGGTACATAGAGTTATGCTTCATAGTATGTGGAACAAAGATTACATTATTATGTTGTTAGCTTGTGAAAGTATTACATATAACCATTTGTTGGTAGTTGAAAGTTATTGGGACAAGAGTATGGTACATTGTTGGTTGGTTGTAGAAACAACATTTTCTTGAAGACAACGGTGGAGAATTAAGGCCATCTTTTGCAAACTGAACTTCTTAAACGTCTTTTTCTTTGGGTGTTATGTTGCAACATCACTTTTAACATTTGCTTATTTCATTACAAAAAATCAAAGCATGTTAATACACCTTATACTGAAAACATGCAAAACCATATTAAATAAATAATAATTTGGACAATTCCATTATTCATCTACGTGATGAAGTAAGACAGATGGACCAAATTAAGAATCTTGATTAAAAAATTTTCCTGAGCAGCAAGCAGAAAAAGAGAGAGTAGAGCTCAACTAAATGGAACAAATTTTAGAACAATTACATAATGGACTATTTGGAGAAAATGTCTAAACTGAATAGTTAACCATGATATTCCAATATAGACTTGACATCACCAAGGTTGCAAGATAAACATCACCAAAATGGACCAAAGATCCACTTTTTTTCTTAAGTTGTTTACATAATATATGAAGGTGAAAATACATGGATTTTTCCTCTTTAAACTACTGATTTTTCTGACATATTGCAGCACCATTCTCCTTCATTTTCTCATCTAAAAAAGATCCAAAAAAGGAACAAAAGGGGAAAAGACAAACAAATACCATTATAAAATCAAGTAAACGTTACGACATACACAAGGTAAAAGAATAATAGGAACATAATTAAAATTACACGAAAAGACAGAGAAGAAAAAGAAGTGAAATTTTACAAATCATATTATTGTGATAATATTTAGTCTTCCTTTGTGAAGCTTACTGTACAAACCACTACTCAGCTAAACGTTAGGACATACCAAACACCAGTCTAGTAAATGTAATCTTCCTCTTCCTCTGCTGAATGAAACTCACTTCATTGCTAACTACATAAGTGGTCAGAAAGAAGAAACCAAGACATTAGCTAGGAAAAATCATATGAAGCCTGTTTTAAAGCCCTCCAAAGAGACACTACTCGTAGAATATCCCCATAATCAAGTTATTTCATCCAGAACAATGGTACCTTATCAAGGACCTCCTAACCAATCTCAACCCAACAGAGCTATTGTTCCTTATCAACCCATCCCTAACCATACAACAGAACTTTTATTTCTAGACCTAGGATTCCCTTCATACAAAACATAACCAATGAAGCCATCGAAGAAAAGAATCTATGGTAGAGATACGATGAAGCTTATTTTTCTGATCACCAATGCAAACCTAAGACGTATTTGGCACTGCTTGCACTTAAAACCACAGTGAAATGAGATTACCAAATAAATCATCAATCCAACAATTAAAAATCAACATTAAACCATCATTAGCACAATTTCTTAAAAAATAAAAAAATCAAACCATCATTAGCACAGTTCCTAGATTAGTTTAGATAAGTTTAAAATAGTTAATTCAATTAGCATCACTTTGAAGAAGTCGTAAGGTTAACCATCCTTAAGACGTTAGTTAAATAACTAAGATAAGGCACAAGAGGTGGCATGGAATAAAAGAGAAACATATGCAACAAGAACTTTTACCTTGATGGTCAATGTTGACAACTATCCTTAGAGGTGCATAAAAGCATGTATTGTAAAGTAAAATAATAATATCATTTTGCAGAAAAATCTTATGGGTGATTTTGCTTTATTTACTTTAGTTTTATACAGTTGAAATTATAAAAGAGGCAATTATTATAAATTTCAAAAGATTATTGTTTTGAATTTTGGTAAAGTCAATGTATTAGTAATATTAATGGTGTAAACTGAGAAGAGCTACAGAAATAATTTTTTTATTTACATTTACCAATGCTTTTGGTTTCCAAAATCACAGATTTTTACTTAGTTAGTAAGAGGGTCCCCACTTGTGAAAACAAATAATGAAATAAGGGGAAAAGGTCATAATTTGTTACATGAATTTAGTAGTTTGAAAGATTTTTTTACCAAAATATTCTGAGTCTTCAAATGCCTGATGTAAGCTAGTTCTTCCCTCTAAATATCTGAATATGCTTGAAAGAGAAGATAGTTCAGTAATTTATATTCTTTGATTACGGAATAACGATGAACTAAAGAAGAAAATGTGTTAGAGTGTATATTAAGGAGATGACTGACCTATTGGGCCTTTGGGTAGATAATAGAGGGTAAGTTGATAGTTCTTTTCTCCAAAAATCTTCACAGTGGTGCAAACAAGGAAGAACAATATTTCACAAAATTCACAAACTCCTTTGTTCCACAAAATTCAAAAGTAATTGCAAAAGAAAAGTTGGCAAACCTGCAAATATATTTAACAAGAATGAAAGTGAGTGTAATATAAGTAGTGAGAAAATAGTATAGTAATTATATTGAAGATATTATAAATATTGAGAGAGAGAATATGAAAGCAATTTGTTGGCAACATTTTATTTTGTTATCATTGGAGTTGATGGCTCCATTTTTTATTTCATCTTGAGCATGTTCTGGCATTCACTTTGTTGTTAGGCTTGTTCAACAGAAGAAGTAGAATTTTTTTTTTGCTTCTTGCTTCCTTCTTTGATATGAAATATGGATGGTGCAGGAAGAGAGGGCATGTTGTTTTCTTTTTCAGTACAGGCTAAAATGTAGACTTTCTCAGAGATTGTATGATCAGTTCTGGAAGCTACTTTTTTCACTTGAATTCTGAATAGATTCTGATTCTGTCTGATTTCAGCATGTTGCATTGATTGGGACTCGTTCTGTGAAAAAAAATATTTAGTTTTTATGTTTGTTGAATAATTATGCTGATGTGTATATTTGATGGTTAAATTTTTAACTTCAGTTGAAGCAAGCTCCTAAATCTATTCTACTGTAAGAGATAATAATTTTTCTCCTTCTTTTCTACTAATAGTTTCAATTATCAAGCCAGTGCCATCTTTCAAATTTACATCGAATCGGCACCTGAAGTAGCATGCATTAATACTTTAATTAATAAAGAGAAATATGTTATTGATATTGTGGGTGTATGTGTGTATAATATTAGTACCTAAGTATCTGGGAGTCAATATATTTCTCTCATGACAATTCATACATTGAAATTTTCTCTTCTCTGTATTTCTTACTCTTACTTTCTGGGGACACTTTGGGCAGCCTAAGACATAATAATATTTGAGGCTAGTTGGTAGAATTATTTGTGCCTATATTATGAAAGCACGACCTTGTGGAGAAAGTGTTATTCACCATGAGAAGGATAAATTTTATCATAAGTCATGAATTAGGTGATTAGAGATGGTACGACATCTTGCTGTGATTGAATGGCAGCAATTGACACTATCTCTTCGCCTACTGGAGCAAAATCCAGAGATCCAGATTGGGATGTGCTTCTCGTAGCAAAAGAGTTGAGCATTTTAACATTTTCTGTAATCCTATTTCAGTTGGTGTTTGATGGATTTTAGCATATCAATAATAATGAACAAACTAGTACAAAGTAGAGTAAAGTATGTTGATACCATGAGTGCAGTTGAAGGCATTCTAAATATGGTGGATTAATTTGTATCGTTGTGTTAAATTTTGTGATCAATGATATGCCTACAATAATTATAATAACAACAGTGATATTATAGAAGAAAGCAAAAGGTGATATAAGTAAATTAATTATGGTATGTTCGTTAGTTTACCATTGTACTTGGATACTCCAATACGCCCGATACAGATAATTGGATGTTGTTGAAACTGTGCGAGGAGCTTTTTACCTTCTTCTTCAATGAGAGTTTTTCCCTATAATGTGAATGTGTAAGCTTGTTTGCTGAGTATATTGTAGTAATTAATATGTTGTATAAATTTTTTTTGTAAAGTAAGAAAAATGGTGCTAACCTTGGCAAATATGCTTATTTGGTATCAATAACAAGGAGTTCCTGCAATTTTTTTTGAATGCTGGTAACATATTTTGGAGCAAAACAGTTGAGAACTACTGCTAACACATCTGTTGGGAAAAAGCTATATGTTAGTTTTTATTGAAGTAGATATTTAATGATAGAAAGAATGAAATGAGCATACTGTATTCTTCTTTCTGAAGTTGTTCTTTTGAAGCTCGGGAGGCTTGATTGTTGATATCTTGAAATGATGTGACATTGACCATTCGAGGTGGTTGTAACTCTATTTCATCTGAATCACTTTATCAATTGGATCCACTATGATCTTTTTATCAATAATTCAGTCGAATGTATGCACTGGTATTTCATATCTCAGAGTTGGTTATTATACGCGTGCACCCGTTATCAAATATGTGTGAAATATATCTTGATAAAGGGGGATATCATCACTATAAATAATTGTTTTTACCTGATTTTCCTGAAGATAATTTTTTTCAATAGTAGTAATATAAGAGGTAGAAGTAAGGAATGTAACTAGATGATTTGATTTTAAAAAATAAGAAGTTACCTGTTCATCTTGAAAGATCATGTTCAAATACTTTATCTTTTGTTTTATACCTTCTTCTGATCTACCCATGTCTACAACTTGGACCTTGCATACCCAATTAGGTGTTTGAGGGGTGATTGCATGTATATTTAGTCTTTCTGTCATCTTTTCTATAGCCTGCAAAATAGCAAAAGTACATACTTTATTCGGATATCTCTAAAGGAAGGGAAAACCAAGCATTACATTCGAAACATAGTGTAGAGCAAGATAAGTCTCCAATTATTAAATATTGAAGTAAAAGAGAGACAAAGGTAAGCTTCTGTTATTGGAAGGCTTCTTCATTAATATAATTAATTTATGTAACCAATATGATAATTATATACTGATAACTTAATATATACCTACACTTCAAAAGACTTGTCTCTAAAGTTTCAGTAAAGGTTTCATTTGTGGTCTTTATCTGTTGGTGACATAATAAATTCTACATGATATGAAATGAAGCCATGCCAATTGATTAAGTTGCAAATTTGAAGCTAATTTAATTGATGAGCTAAACTAGTAGTTTAATTAGAATGGGTTTT
Organism: Capsicum annuum; assembly: GCF_002878395.1. Classification (NCBI taxonomy): domain Eukaryota; kingdom Viridiplantae; phylum Streptophyta; class Magnoliopsida; order Solanales; family Solanaceae; genus Capsicum; species Capsicum annuum. The sequence goes on along the minus strand of NC_061120.1, from coordinate 177,073,964 downwards.
TGTAGAAGTTCAATAATAACAGTTACTTGATCAACTGAAAATAGTTGAAAACAAATTAGTATAACTTTTGAGTGGAGAACTAATTTGGAAAGGGGGAAGAAGCCATGACTTCAAACCAGTTAGAAACTACAAAAGGAGAAAAAATTGGTAAACTTAAGCCTATAGGGGGCGAGAGGTGTACGATTTGTTGTGTTTTGTATTTTTTTGTGTTATGTAAGAAGAGAACGAAACAATAATACCTAATTTTTGCCGATTTGTATTCTTAATAGTGATCAGATAAGTAAATGTTATGATCAACAGTAACTTAATATTTCTTAATTGTCAAAAAGACAGACATAGTTTGAACCTTTTCCCCTTTTCTAGTGTTGGCTTGCAATAATTGATGGCTAACAACCTTTTTTGAATTCCAGGAATAGTGTTTTCACTAACTTAGACTCATGTAAAGTAAAAGTTTTAGTGAACCTAAATAGTTATGAAATAGTGCAAAGCCTTACAAGTCTTTTTATCCTTCATTTTTGCAGAACAAATAGTTAGAAACCATATATTTATAGCACAAACAACAATATTTCAACACCAATGTTATTACAAACATGTGTGTGCTAAGATGAGTGTGATTTTACATCTTTTTTATTCTTCATCTTTGCAAAACAAACAGTTAGAAACCACATATTTATAGTAGAAACAACAAAATTTGAACACCAATGTTACTTCAAATATGTATGTGGTGAGATGAGTATAATATGACATAATTTATGTTAAATTGCAAAAGAGATTAAAGCACAAAAAAGTGTGAGGCTTACCAAAGTCGAGATGTTTGATCATGCAAAAGAACAACAATCACTATGGTATAAACTGATAACTGGGGAAAAATAAGAAAATTGGATCAATAGTGACCTAACATTTGATAATAGAATAAACATTGTTCCTACATGTAGTTAAGCGTCAAATAGATATTGAGTTTCCCACTATCTTGGACAATTTAAAAACAGGGGTGCCAAATTCCAGTTTCGCATTTGTAAGAGCAAAGTAAGAGTTGGTTGATGAATTGCAATTAGTAAAAATCAAAATGTATGAAATTTACATGGAATTAGTGAGAATTATTTTTAACAAAATGCCTTGTTAGTGATTTCCTATATACTATATTGTAAGTGGAATAATCATTAGGATCATCTGCTGTTGCTGGTCGTATTATCATTTTTACACAGTTTGAGATTTTGTCTCTTGATAAAGCAACATAAAGTTAACCATGTGAAAATACAGGTTCACGTAAATAAATTTCAACAAAATCTAGTGTTTTACCTTGGGCTTTATTTATAGTCATAGCAAAACATAATCGAATGGAAAATTGTGTTCTCTTGAATAGAATTGGTAATTTTTCATCTTGTGGTGATAATAAGGGTATGCAGAGAATGAAAACATGCTTGCCTTTGAAATCTCCACTTGCAATTTTAGCACTAATAATATGAGTTTTGAAATCAATACAAATTAAGCGAGTGCTATTACATAAACCTTCTGAAGGATTTAAATTTTGTAGTAATATAACTGGACAGTTTTGCTTTAGAACTAACTTATAAGGAGGCAGTCCTGTAGGATTTAAAGTATGTAAGAAATCTTCAAACTCTCTTTGATCTTTTGGCTCTACAATTTCATCTATACCAACGAATGTCATAGCAGTACCAATGAATTAATCAATGAACATTTCATTAATTTCATTTACAAAATCATTTTTAGTTGTTAAGATGACACGTGATGTTACATTAGATGTGTTCATCATGATCATGTTTAAGTCAGGGTAGATAGTTTTGAATAAATTGTTTAATGATTCCTTCTCATTTATAAAAAGAACAAGAAAGGATTTTGGAATCTCAATTTTGTTATGCTAATTAACTTGTTCTTTTCCATCCCCAATTCTAAGTAAATATTCACAAACTGTAGGATCTTCTCGTGTCCGCATAGTTTCTGTTAGCTGAAATTTTTCTAGATAATTCCAGATATCTGAGTTTAGTAAACCATTACGAATGAAATCTTCTTTTATTCCACTTTTTACAACTGATAATGTTTGTCTAAAATCACCTCCAAAAATAATAACTTTTCCGTCAAAAGGTATATTTACACTCATAAGATCTCTCAGTAATAAATCAAAAGTCTTAACAAGTTTTTTTGTTGCCATTGATACTTTGTCCTACACTATTAACTTGGTATCTTGAATTAAAGCAGCAAGTGAACTTTGTTTACTTATATTACAGTTGTAGTTTGCACTTATGTTGATAGAAAGTTTGAAGCGTGAGTGAGAAGTTCGTCCTCCTTGGAGAACAGAAGTTGCAACCCTAGAAGTTGTTGTAGCTAAAGCAATAAGTCCTTTGGATCTTACAGTAGCTAGTAAAGCTCGATATAAAAAAGTTTTTCCAGTTCCTCTTGGTCTATCAATATAAAAAGCTCCTGATTCATTTGAGAATATTTTATTAAGAATGACATTGTAAGCAACATGTTGTTCTTTGTTTAGTTTCCTATATAGGAGTAAATCTTCTTTAGTTATAACTATGTTTCTTTCTAAATAGATGTCTCTAGACTCTTGCGCTATTCTGTAAGAAAATGTGGAAGGTGTAAAATTTTCTGATATGAGTTTGAATTCATTTATGTTTCGTCCCATTGAATGTAATATGGTATTTATGTGGTTCATAACCATATAACGAATGTTAGTTATTTGTATATTTATTGTAACTGTAAAATCTTCAGACATTGGTTCTTCAAATTTTTGACATAAAATTTTTGGATTAGCAGGATTGCAATATACTAATAGTGTGGCAAATAAACGACGTAAGCTACATGGTATTTGGTAAGTAGTAGCTTCTGATAAGCATTCAATTAAGTTATTATCGAAAGCTAACAATCCTCTTTTTTCTGCGGACTCTCTAAATGTTGTGCAACATATGCCATTTATAGTTCTAAGTTCTTTATATGATTTAGGACTTTGTATATTCATTAGTAATAACCGTAGATAGTATCTTTCTCCTTTAGTTGGATGACAGATGACAATACGTCTAATGGCATAACCTCATTTTCGCGTGTCCACATTTTATCACTTATTGACTAGACAAAGTGTTGTGGAAATTCTTTTTATAGTAAATTAAGTTTCATGGCGTGTTTATTTGTTTGATTGATTCTGAAAAAAATTGTTAGTATTGTTCTTTTATTTCCTGAATTGTTCAAAATTGAACTTAATTTTGCAGTTGTTTTGAAAGAAATAAATTGTTGGTTTTGAAGATGTAATTGAAGCTGATAAACATTTGGATTCATTTCACTAATAGGAAAGGCAAACATACGCCACATAACTTCTGGTGGTGATACCCATCTACCTGTACGATACTCTTTTATTTCGTCTATTTCTATATTAGTTTCATTACTTTGTAGATTAAAACTTATTTTATCATGACCTTTGCAAATGTATTTGTAGATATATTTAATGACTTTAATATCTACACATATTTAAACATTTATGTGGCAGTTAAATTTAGTCAATAAATATGGATTGTATGGTATGACCTATGAATTGTTCAGATATTGAGATCTAACTTTTACAAATTTTTCGCCTTTAGATGTTTCATTTGCGTAATTTTTAGGGTATTTAAATTTACAAGTTCCTTTTGTTTCCATGCATGAATTATTAGGGTTTAAACTTCCGCAAGGACCATGCATCATATGTTTAATCACCAAAGAGTGTAAATATTCATTTGTGTCAATTTCATGTATTTCAGCACAAACAATTTTTTCATAAACCTCTGGTGTTAATAGCTTATAATCATCCTCAAGTATAATAAGGAAATGAGCATGTGGAAGACCTCTTTTTTTGGAATTCTATAGTATACATATAAGTAGCAACTTTTTCAAATATTTTTGTTTTAACAATATCTGACTTTAATTCTTCCACTTTTGCTTTAAATACTCGACTTATTAAATCGAATCTATGTTGTATTTCATTAGTTGTTAGTAATAGATGTTCTATTTCAGGCCATGAAGGATTACATGTCATTGCTAAGAAGATATCTGATTTTCCAAAATATTGTACTAATGCAATGGCTTCCATATATCTATGTCGCATATCTCGTGGACCCCCTATAAAGGTAGCAGGCAAGAATGTAGTTCGGCCAATATTTGAAACTTCTCTTTCTCCTAGTCTTTGTAGATCAATAATTCCCATTAATATTTCAGTTCAAAATAAATCTTGATTAAGTAAAAAAAATCCAATCTTTGTATTTCGAGTTTTATGTATTGATCTATCAAATATTGTTGTAATAATCTTCTAGAATGTAAAATGTCATTTTCTTCATTATCTCTAATTTGTTATTTATAACAATAATATTCACGACAAGAAATAATATTTTTTTGTCATTCTTTTTGTAAAATTCCTTCTTCAATATTAAGGTATCCATCAATGAAAGACATGTTTGTGATAAGCGAAAGTTGTTCATGTTTGCAGAAAGAACGATTTGAAGAAGAGTTATTTGGTTGCAAAATTTTTTGTATACCACAGTGCCATCCATTTTCACCATATGAAAATAATAAAGGGTATTGTAGGGAGTCGTAGCAACCATAGTAATAGTGAACCAATTGGTCATTGTTACTACGTGTGTGAACACGAATATGAGGTGTGGAAATAGGACTATTCAATTCTTCGTCAGTTCATATAGCTGCTACTTGTGATACATTGGGTAAGTTGTATATTCGTTGATCCAAGGTAGAATCACATTTAAGTGCAATATAGAAATTAGACAAATCTGAAATATGTGTTAAAGATTTCAGAAATTGAGAGTATGAATTAATTCGTAGAATATCCACCAAGTTTTCAATAACAAATTTTCTAGCTTTTCTAAGAAAGCCCTTTTATTTACTCTCTCATTCTCATTGTCATGGAAATAAATTTGTAAATTTTTGGCTCTATTATCTGTAGTAGTAAGGCTAGGTAAAAAATGATACATTTGTCCTTGTACCTTAAATGTGTAAACACCTTTAGTCATATTTGTCAACTCCTTATCATACTTTACGCCAAGTGAAGTAAAGGCAAACATGTTATTGTATGTTCTAATGTAAGTACGAAAATGTTTAGATTGTTCAGATTAGCCATAATAAAGATGCTTTAATGCAGGAGGTAGTTGGTGTGAAACCAATTTTATGGAACCATTGTTACAACAGAAGGTTGGAGTTTCGTATTGAAATATTTTAGCTGCACAAAATTTACAGTTTGAAACATTTTTTAAAATAGTAGGAGAGCAAGGTAATTAGTGTATATTCCAATAACCCATTTGTGTTGCTTTGCGTCCTGCAATATTTTAGATTCAGATTCATGAAAGTTAAACATAAATGGTGGTGATAAATAAAAGTGAAATTTGATTTAACCAACCATTTGTAGAAGCAGAAGGTTCATCCCTAATATATAGAGTAGGTTGAGAAAGAATCATGTTGTGAGGCTCTGAAGAAGGAAATGATGAATTAGAAGCGCAAGTAGTAGTATTTTCTGTTATAGGTTATTTTTTTGCAACATGTTGTACTCTTAGTGGTTCAAGAAGTGCTTTTTTTTGTTCAGATGACATTTCTCTGTAAGCAACACGACGTCGAAGATTTCTCTCCATTTGGATATTAGTTGTCTTTCTTTTTATTTGAGATATTTGATTTCACAATGATTTTGTTGTATATTTTTTAGCTGTTTTTTTTTCTTTTAATTCCTACAAACAAAACATGTGGTTACACAATAGGATTAAAAATCAAATAGAACAAATTTAGGTTATGTAATTGGAAACATAAGATCATAGTGTGCATTGAATACGAAAAACCATAATAAGAATCCATCTCATTTGAATGTGGTATCTAAAATATTACCTCCTAAGTGAGACTCTGTACAACAACAAAAGTAGAGAATTTGCGTACAAAAGTTACAACTGCAAAGAAAGAAAAACAAATAAGATTTGAAGATTATTAACATTCTTTATTCAAAAGTTGTTCCTATGACCAAACGTATAAAAGCTTCTACGACCTTCTATAAAGACTTGAATTCATCTTAGTTATTACTATTCAAATATCCATAAATGAAATTATGAGGATTTTACATATAGTACTGCATATTAACATTCTTTATTCAAGAACTATTTCTATAACCAAACGAATAAGGGCTTGTACGACCTATTATAAAGACTTGAATTCATCTTAGTTATTAGTATCCAAATACACATAAATGAAATTATTAAGATTTTACATATAGTAATACATGTAGTAATAGTTACATTAAATCCTAAGTCATATGCAAGAATTACAGAGTACGTAACTGAAGACCTTAGAGATAATAAGAATCTGTAACATAAATGATACTTACATCTGGTAATGGAAACATTACCTTATAAGTGAAAGACTGTACAACAGCATAAATAAAAAGTTCGCCTATGAAAGCGCAAAGAAAGGAAAGCTAATAAGAGTTAAAGAATACCAACATTCTTTATTAAAAAGTCCCTTCTTATCTACAGAATTATTTAGCAAACAGATAAACCAAAAGAGTAGACATTTTAGCTTCGCTTCTGATATTTTTTATTGCATTTGCAATGTTAGATTTCCTCGACCCCACACATTTATCAACTTTCAACCTTTATGTTTGGTTTTTGTTTAGTTATTCTGTATATATGTATTTGTAATATTTTAAGATAATAATATCACATAAAAGCTATTTTAAGAAAATAATAATATCACATAAAAATTGTATGCTTGGATTATTTTTTAACCTACAGTTGAAAGTTAGTTAGCTTGTCCTTTTTCGTGTTGGTTTTTTCTTTCGATCACATTATAATGGGCTTTAAAGACAAACAAATTGAAATCGAGGGAGTATTAGATACAAAGTTTTCAGTTCACTTCAAATTATTTAAAGAAGAAAGAGAACATGAACAGAAATAATTTTCATAATAGATGATAGTTTTGTAAGTTTACCAAATGAGAAAGAGCAAGAGAATATTGCAGATGGTCTATCTAGTATGGCTGCAGTTTGTAATCGTTTGAGAGAAAAATGCACAAGTAATCATTTATGGGAGAAACATATGAAGCGAAAATGGGGTGCATTGATTGGTTCAGCTGCCTATAAAGAATGGCAATGCTAGCTAGCTACATTACCTCAACAAATAAAGCTTCCCTGTTGGAGAATTCAAGAAAAAAGAGCGATTTTTCGAAGGAAATTTTTGAAGATTAGGCAATTTTTATGGAATAGATCAAAAGGAAATGAAGATAACGGTAGGGTTGGAGATGCTTCAGCAATGAGCTCAATAATGGATTGGTACATATCCCTTGATACTACCAAGTTTTGGTTCCCGGCTCAGGTTTTTAACCGCGAGGTATATACAAACGAAAGGATCACAGAGAAGTAGGCAATGAGGAAGGTGGTTTTTATGAAGGAATAAGAAAGCTTTATAGTGACAAAGAGAATTTATTGTGGAAGAGCAGCTGGCGTAGCAGCAGTTTGAAATAGGCACGCAAAGAAGAGCTCTTTACTCTTTCTCCCTTTTTGATTTTCAGTGTAGATAGAAAGCAGTTTAAAGATGGAGCACAATTAGGCTTCAGGATTTTTGCTCTGGCGTGTTCAGAGGCTGGAGGTTTTGGAAATGTGCATGTAAGACTCCAGAGGCTAATAGATCCTCCCGAATGGGAAAACTCTTGGTAAAAATTGCTTCCCCTTTGATAGACCTTACGCGACATAAATTTAGATTAATCAGCCTAGTGAGTCTTACAAGTATTTAACGGCCTTTACTTTTTCACCATGGCCATGTAAGATTTGCATCCATGGATAGAAAACTTCTAATCGGAACAACGTACAAAAAGATGGATCATTTTGTAAGTCATATTTTGCCTCTTTCCATATCGAATATAGGTTTAAGCAAAACTTGCAAAATTGTAGCAAACCTCTTCAAGCAATGGGATACTCACAATTTAACCAATTTTTTACTCTGTAGTATAAGTAACTTTCTCAAAGGACTAAATGTGTACATGTTGTACTTAAGATTGAGATTAACATAAAAATATCATTATTTTGCTAACAACAATTAAGAAGATATGACCATGGCCAATCTGTGTAACTGCAGGAAATATATGTTGCTATCTTAATCTTAATAACACGAAGACTCGATGATGTAAAATTAAGCTCATTACCAGAAAATTAAAGAGGCAGACAACTAAGTAAAATCACAAAATCTGCAATTTACAATTCAAATTTAGATTTGTCTCGTCTAATGCCATAGACCAGCACTGTTGATCATCGCAGTCCACAATAGAACTGTCTTAGTTGGCTCCTTGCTGTGGAGACTAATAACCTCAAGGACTGGAAATTAGAGCCTAGTGGCTACAAAGACTATGTAGCTATTACATGTTGGGAAAACAATATCATTGTGACTGCGTTTATGTCCAATGAAGCTATTGAGTACGCCAAAAGCCTCAAATGGCAGTTTTGTCACTAGTGATCATGCCAGTGTTTATTATAGGGGGACTCAAGAAAATTTCAGACAAGTAAGGATTACCAATGTCAAATAGTGGATCGGAAAAGATTAGAGATAAATATAAGTACAAGAAGTTAAAGACTAACCTCAACAGCTGGGGTTTCAAACTTCTTCAACTCTATAGAATATAAAGACTCGTCAATCGTTATCGACTTGAATTTCTAGAGAATCAAGTAGAACTTGTTGGGATACGAAATTGAAAGAGCTATGCCTTCTTTTTATCTTGTAATATCGTGGCTCTTTCTCTTCAAACTAAATGTAGCCCATGCTTTTAAACAATGCAGCAAATATTAAACAACCTTTTTTTGGCTACTATGGATTCTAAATCGGGATGCGAAATTGAAAGAACTATACCTTCTTTTATCTTAGAAATGCCTTCTCATCAACTCTCTATTAAACAAATACCATTTATAAAAGGTTTTTTTTAACATTCCTCAAACAAAGTTTTGCCTCCTCATCAACTGTCTATCTTTCGAATTCACCTCGCCGAGTTGATACCCAGTGGACTGTGTATCTTTTGGATCCATCACTGAGGTCAACGCCTTATGGACGGTCTATCTTTCAAGTCTACCTCACCGAGCTTAACGAATTGGGTAAAAACAAATGAAATTTTATGGGTTTAGGTATTGAAAATGGTATCTGTCTGCTCATAATTTTCAACTTTAACATACCAAAACATCAAATAAGCAGTAAAACAGAGCTAAAATTGACAAAACAACAATCTTCATAACATTTGGATCACTGATTAATGATTTGCAAATATAAGTTCACTAAAAGCTAAGAATATCACAACACTAACATAAAAACTTGAGATATAAATTCACCAATAGAAATCAATATCACAAGAGTAACATAAATTTCAGACGTGAATTCACTAATAGAAATAAAAAATAAAGAATTTACCAGAAGTTAAGGGCGTCAAAATCAAGCAAAATCCCCAATTTTTTGGAGCTATTTTCTTTGTTTTGTTAAGAAAAGAGGAAGTAAATTTTTGGAAAGTTATTAAAGGCAGAGGAAGAAAACACTTGGAAATAATACTTACCATATATATTTTGTATATGTATTGTTGATGATTGTTGGAAGTGTTATATTTAGCAAAAGACCTTCATTGTAAGATATATTTATCCAAAGACCCTTTTCATGTAAGGACAAAATAGTAGTACACCAAGTTTTCATGTAGATACTAGACTAGATGTCCGTGCCGTGTAAGACACGGGCATTTTGGCAACACTAATGTGCAAAAAATATTCAATGTTGGGAAAGATTATTTCTTACTTGTTTTAATTATTTAGTATAGGATTAAAAGAGAAGAAATACAGTACAATGAACCCAGAGGCGGACCCACGTGGCACCTAAAGGGTGCACGTGCACCCAGTAACTTCGTAAAATATTATATATGTATAGAGATATAGATATAGGTATAGATACCCTAATATAACGTTAATATATTAAATAGTGCACCCGTAATAACAAAACTTGTTTGGGTGCACTGGTCCGAGACTCAAAGTTGAGCATCCTTTGGAACCCAACATCGCGGGTTTGATTCCTGGCAGGGGCTCCAATCCCTAAGCTGCCAAGCTCAAACAATATTGGTGTTCCCCGCCCCCCCCCCCAAATTCCTAGAATATTTTTTCCAATCCCAAAAGTCCCTTCAAACAAATTTTTCTTTCTTTCAAGTTCCATTCCTACATTACCTTTATTCTTCATAATTTTGTGGCTATTGACGATAACATCGTAAATTCTTTACTATTAATTATTTTTTTCTTTACTCATGAATCGTCTATTTTATTTTTGCATTACTAGATAAAAATTAGATGCTCACGGATATTAACATGCTTTTTAGTTGAAATGAAAATAGATAAAATAAGGTATTTTTTTTAATTTGTCAATTTAAATTATTAATATTTTTTCAAAACTCTAATTGCAACCTATGGAAGGAGGGGTGTGATTTTCCTATTAGTAATGTTATGTTTACTTATATTTTTGATGAAAATTTTATTTTGTAGGAATTTGTTATTGATTCTTGTGAATTGAAATAGGTAGCTATTATTCTCCTCAATCAAGTTCTAGTTTTAAAGACAATTCTTCCCGTGTTATAAAGAATTTGATGTGAATTCAGTTAAATCCGATCCTGAAGAAAGAAAATCAATTCATGAATATGGCTCTATGATACGAGATCAAGTGAGAAGACACTATATTCAAAAAGGGCCTTGTCAACCGGATCTAGGTTTTAAGTGATTTTTTAGTTTGTTACATTTAGAAAGAAGGATATATTTGTAGATATAAGCAACAATGCAATCATTGACCATTTCTAGAATATGAAAATGCGTCGATGTCTAATATGAAAGGATGGTCTATTTTTGTTATATTAGCACTAAGTTAGTGATGTTTGATCATTTTGAAATTTATACCTTGCTAATAATTTTTTGCAAATTTTAAATTTAAAAGAATTGTATGTCAAATTAGGTAGTTGATAATTGACATGACTTGATTAAAGATAATGATGCACCCGCTATCTTCAAATCCTGGGTTCGCCTCTGAATGAACCGATGTTAACATAATATATACATTCAGTGTGGAAAAAAGTTGAGCTTGCTAGACTGCTCCAACCAATACAAAAGTGATTATATAAGCAGATAAAAATCTATCTAGATTGTTGCAACTACAGTTGGTGGCACGTCTTTCGTTTGAACATTCCTGGAAAAGTACATGATGCACGTCTCATTAGAAAGTTTCAAATATATAAGTTGAGACATACGTTGATTTTGAAATATTTATTGCAACATAAAATTATCGAAATACCCTTGGTAGTCATCTAATAAGGAACAAAAAGATATTTATAAAAAAATATTGTCATGTATAATTCAATTACAAAGGTCTAAATAAAAATATTATTAAAATAATACATGAGAACAAAATTAATAAATAAAAAAAATAATATGCATGTGTAACCATTTTATTGCACCATAAAAATAAGGACAAAACTAATAAATATAAGGAAAAAGCAATATGCGTGTGTAACCATTTTATTACACCATAAAATTACTAAAATACCCTTGGAATATAAAAATCAAGTAATTTAATAAGAAACAAAAAGATATTTATAAAAAATTACTACCATGTATAATTCAATTACAAAGATCTAAATTAAAATATTATTAAAATAATATATGAGGACAAAACTAATAAATATAAGAAAAAAAAAATATGCATGCGTAACCATTTTATTGCACCATAAAAATGAAGAGAAAACTAATAAGTATAAAGAAAAAACAATATGCATATATAATCATTTTATTATATTGTAAAATTATTGAAATACCCTTGGTAGTCATTCAATAAGAAATAAAAAGATATTTATACAAAAATAGTACCATATATAATTCAATTACAAAGGTCTAAATAAAAATATTATTAAAACAATACATGAGGATAAAACTAATAAATATAAGGAAAAAATAATATGCATATGTAACCATTTAATAGTAGTAAAGTAGTAGTAGTAATAAAAAAAAAACTAATTATAATAATAGTAGTAATAGTAATAGTAAAAAAATGAATATAATAGTAATAATAGTAGTAGTAGTAATAGTAAGTACCCACAAAGACTAATAATAATAATAATAATAATAATAATAATAATAATAATAATAATAATAAATGAGGAAAAATTAATAAATATAAGAAAAAAGCAATATGTGTGTGTAACTATTGTATTGCATCATAAAATTATCAAAATAACCTTGGTAGTTATTTAATAAGGAACAAAATAATATTTATAAAAAAATAGTACCATGTATAATTCAATTACAAAAGTCTAAATAAAAATATTATTAAAATAATACACGAGGACAAAACTAATAAATATAAGGAAAAAGCAATATGCATGTGTAACCATTTAATAGTAATAAAGTAATTATAGTAATAATAATAATAATAATAGTAATAGTAATAGTAAAAAAACCAAAAAGATATTTATTAAAAAAATAGTACCATGTATAATTCAATTACAAAGGTCTAAATAAAAAGATTATTTAAATAATACATGAGGACAAAACTAATAAATATAAGGAAAAAGTAATATGCATATGTAACCATTTATTAGTAATAAAGTAATAATAGTAATAATAATACTAATAATAATAATTATATTAGTAGTAGTAGTAATAGTAAAAAAGTGAATAATAATAATAATAATAATAGTCGTAGTAGTAATAGTAATAGTAAGTACCCACAAAAAGACTAATAATAATAATAATAGTAGTAGTAGTAGTAGTAATAGTAACAGTAAAAAAAAAAGAATAATAATACAACAACAACAAGAACATACCTAATATATTTCCACCAAAAAGGAATAATAATAATAATAGTGGTATAAGTAATAGCAAAAAAAACTGAATAATAATAATAATAATAGTAATAACAAGTAGACACAAAAAGACAAATTAGTAGTATACCAACCTTTACTTATATATAAGAGTACTAGTGTGTCCGGGGCGAAAATACTATATAAAAGCATTTGTTATTAGAAAAAGTGTTGTTGGTTGGTTGTAGAAACACCATTTCCTTGAAGGCAAGAGTGGAGAATGAAGATTGGCTTCTGTTATTTGATCATGCCATGAGATGTTTGCTTCTGCTTTAACCTGATAAAAAATGATAGTTCCATAAATTAGAGATTGGGCTGGACTTATAGACAACATAAAATGACATCCGATGCTTTGAAGGAAGCAGCTAGCTAGTGATGTAGAATATAGAGCAATTTTTCTGTTATTATGATGAATTCAATTAATATGGAAGTGCTCAATGCCAAGTATTTTAACGAAATTTGTTACAACATATCTGACCCTTATACTAACTTGTGAATTCATTTTGAAAGAGAGTTAAGTTACCATAGAGATAGTATCAAAACCACTACTAATAGAGGAGATACTTTTTACCAGTATGCTTTTATTAGATACGTATCAACTGTATAAATGATTTTTCTTTTACTTAAAAATGATTCTGCTATGTATTAAACTGTAGGCCACTATTAGAAATTTGTGAGTGCTTGTCACGCCGTGTTATGGAGCATCATAAAGTAATGGGTAATGAAGCACAAAAATACTACATTTAAGGCGACATACATACACATATTAAACAATATTTACAATAATCATAGGTGCGGCATCCAGTGAAATTGCTTCAGACCATTGTTATAGTAGTAATTACAATACAACCCAAAAAGATTATAGTCCTTGCATTTTCAGCTACCACACAATCATATTCCAAATGTACAGCAGTGGTATGGGAGAGCTAAGAATCTAGCCATGGTTTTGCATTCCAAAAAATAGTTACGGTATGCCTAATGTGAAGAGGTAAATTTTAGTAGCCTGAGGAAAATGAATACCAAATTGTAATAATTTTTTGGGCGAAAGCTATACTGTAATCATCGATGGAAATAATAATAATAAGGAAATGTTGAATACCAACCAAAACAGGAAATAGAAGGCAAAGCGATAGAACTTCAACGACTCGGAAATACATGATTAAACTTTCTTTTCATAATTGAGCTGGAAAGATTGTTAACATCCTAACTTTTTGATTTCAAGTTTCCACCTTTTCTTCCACATGGTACGTTTGAGATCAGAGACCTGTCTTTAGTTTTACCGTGTCAAATCAAAATAAAAAAAATAAATTGAACAATTCCTTAAACTCCTTGTAAAGGCAAAACCAAAACTATGCAAAGTAAAACACTTTGTTGAACTCCATACCAAATTAAAACCAAACAAACAAATTGAAGCCATTTGTTAATACTTCGTGACAAGTTAAAACCTAAGAAACAAACAAAAATGGAGGAAGTAAATCAAATTGATCATATTTCAAATGTACAGTGGTGGGATGGGAGAGTCAAGAGTCCAGCCATGGTTTTGCATTCCAAAAACTAGTTAGGACATGGTTAAGGTGAAGAGGTAAATATTAGTATCGTGGGGAAAATGACAGAGTTAACACTGAAGGTTCAAATAAATTGTCCGACTATAACATAAGTTGGCTAAAGAGGAAATGCCAAATAAATAAGTGATGTTATATGTGTAAAGCGAAAGGCAAAGCGATAGAACTTCAAGACTCCGGAATACATGATTAAACTTTCTTTTCGGAAAGATTGTTAAAAGCCTTAAATGCATATACTGTCTGTTAAGATTCTTCCCTTACATAAGTAATGTTTGGATGTAGCCACCCAAAGTTCGTGCACATCTTGCTAAGTACAGATATTACCAGTGGATAACTAATGCAGATGAACATTGGCACAAAGCATAACAGATACAGAAAGAATAGTCAAACAATAGATACAGAGAACAACCACGATGATGCTAAATTTCTGCAGATGTAACAGATTTTATGAAAGAATTGGTTTCCAAGAAAATTAGTAGCTATAATGCTACAATAGATATCTTAACCTCAACTCCAACTGAGTTTCATGCACAACTGATGCAACTTAACAATCATG
The DNA here is from genome assembly GCF_002878395.1 of Capsicum annuum. Classification (NCBI taxonomy): domain Eukaryota; kingdom Viridiplantae; phylum Streptophyta; class Magnoliopsida; order Solanales; family Solanaceae; genus Capsicum; species Capsicum annuum. The sequence goes on along the minus strand of NC_061120.1, from coordinate 177,058,961 downwards.
ATTTTAAAGTAAAATCGGCTTGATTAATGAATATGTATATACCAAAGTTGATACCTTACAGCCCCAAGAAGACACAAAACAGCCCCCAAAAACGTCACAAAACACACCACAAACCGAGAGCCCAAGGAACCAAGTCTCGGCTAAGAATAACAACACAAGAATGAAAAGAAAATCTGAGAATGCTTCAACAATGGAGAGATAATAACGTGTATAACCACACCAAAACAGCAACAGCACTACATTAATGTGATGAACAATAAGCTTACAATAACACCAACCAACTATTACAAGAAGACAAGACACAACTACTACAAGATGAAAACAAAAGTAAAGGGATAGATAGTTAGACAAAGGTGGTGTAAATCCTAGTAACCAAAGAGTACATAAAACTCTAAGACCCCTAACACCTCCACACATGATCACCTAACTCTTACGATGACACAAGAGAGGATTCCACCACTCAAGCGCCAAGGTTTCTCAAAAACAAGCAATTACAAGAGATTCCACCCTTGAATTACTATCCTAGTTACAAGTTTCGGTTTGCCTCAAGTAGAGAGAGGACTTTGGTATTTCAAATGTCAAGACTTACAACAATAATCAACTAAGTCATGAAAAACCCTAATACTAAACGATATATAGTCTCCTTATTACATAAAGGATGAAATGACCAAAAGACCCTTAATGAAAAGGGGGCGCCCCTCTAGTGTAATAAATGAGCAAATAGGGCGGCTTTGGTGTGTCTTTGATCCTTCTCACGTCTAAATATTGAAATCCCTAGGATGATACTTTGCTGCACTTGTACACACGTTGATCTTCATAGTCGCACTTGTATCATCCTCTCCATCTTGAGAGGAATTTGCCCTCAAATTCAAGCAATCATCACCGGCAAGATCTCCTCTTTTCATCATCTCTTCATTGCTCTTCCTAAGGTTAGGATGTTCAACCAAGGGTCCCATGATATCATCAAGCATGATCCTTGGATTTATATGTTCTATAACCTGCACATAAGAAGATTTGATACTAGGCAAAGTGCTAGTATCTCGGTTAGTAATCAACAAAGAGTCCTTGTGGGCAAATCCCACAATCCCAACTCTCGGCTTCTCTCCTTCTTCATCCTCCTCACTCTCGGCTTATTCTTCCATACCCTCACTAAGCATGACTTTCCTTGCCATATACATAGGCACTCCTTCACACGGCCAAACACCTTCTTCATCCCCCTTCTTTGGCTCCTCGGGTTCTACCTTCTCTCCATCTTGAGATTGATCATCAATCTCCTTCGGTTCAAGTCCCACCTCCTCCCTAAGAAAGTACAATTTTCCCTTCCTTAGGATCACATTTCTCCTATTTGGACACTCGTTAGCCTTGTGTCCCCAACCTTGGCATTTAAAACATTGAAAGCCCTTAGAACTAGAAGAGAAGTGCAGTTTACCTTCATTTCTCGGAGGGTACCTTTGGTGAGCCTTGTTTTCAACTTGTGCAGCCTTGTCTTCGGTTTTATCCACATTGGACGGGTTATTTTTTTCCTTGTGCCAACCCGAGGGAGATTTTCCTTTGAGCTTGACACTAGGTTTCTCCCGTAATTCCTTCTCAACTTCTAAGGCGACTTGAAAGATGACATCAATGGTGTCAAACTTGTGAAGTGTCAACCATGAGGCAATGTCCCTATTTAACCCCACCTTGAATCGAACGATGTCATGGCTCACTTGCTCCCTTCGGTGATCAAGTTTCAAAATGAGTTGTTGGAATTCATCATAGTAAGCCACGACGCTTTTGTTCCCTTGCCCCAAGTTATACAACTTAGCAAGAAGATCTTGATGGTACTTCTCGGGTAAGTACCTTTGTCTCATGAGGTACCTTAACCTAAACCAAGGAAGGGGATGCCCCTCAATCAAAACATTGTCAAATCGCTTCACATACTCCCACCATGTAGTAGCATAACCCTCAAAATGTACAATCGCACAACAACTTTTTTTCTCCTCAGTAAGGTCATTAACTTGGAAGATTCTCTCACAAGTGGACTCCCAAGCTAGAAATTCTTTTGGATCACTCTCACCTTTGAATGTTGGAAGCCCCACCTTGATGGTATTTAGACCTACATCACGATTTTGGTTCCTTTGTTGGTTCCAAAGACCAACTCTTCGTTCTCGGCCGTGAATTTCCCTTGGATCACCTTGCCTACCCCTCATCTCCTCCCTTCTCATGTAAACATCATCATATGGTCCATAACCAGCATGTTGTTCTCCTCTACCATACCCCTCAACATGGACGGGTCTATTTGGGTTAAGTGGAGCTTATAGCGGTGGGATTGGATTTGGATAGTGAGGTCTTTGGTCAAGTGGATTTTGGATGGGAGGGCTTAGGTTTGGTGGTGGTATTTGGGTTCCAAGTCCTTCTTGTTGGACTTGGTGAAGTGGAGGGTGGCTTGGTCTATCATGATCTTGGATTTGGGAGTAAGGGTTGGTTTGATTTGTCGCAATAGGTGGATATAGCATTTGGCTGGTTTGATTTGTCGCAATAGGTGGATATAGCATTTGGCTGGTTTGATTTGTCGCAATAGGTGGATGTAACATTTGGTGCATGGCCTCGAGAGTACTAGTTGGTGAAATATGTCGAGGGGTAGAAGGTCGACTTCTTTGGCTTTCTACTCTCTCCAATCTCCCACCCATTATTGACACTTCACCCTTCATTGATACCACATCCGAGTCTAGTTTTTCAATACCCACGGTCATCCTAGCCATGTCTCGAGACATAGCTTCAAGGCGAGCCAAAATGATTCTAGTAGCATTGTGTTCCCCCATGGGTTGCGAGTGTGAGGTCTCGGGTTCCATAGTACCAAAAGCAGTCCACAATGTCACACACAACACACCAACAAAGGTTCAAGTCTTTGAACCGCGAGCAACAACACCACACAAACGGCAACAAGAAAACCAAACAAGTTTACAAGACAAAAACACACTTTGTTGTTGAAGAGAATTTGTTCCAAGACTTTGATGTTCAATAATACATCTTTGAGGAAGATATTTCGGCTATGGTATAGGCTTACAAGACTTGAGACTCTCTTTTCAAGATTCAAAAGTTTTCCACCAACTTTCTACCAACTTGCACTCTTTTGGCAAGACAACTTTTGGGATAGTCTTGTCTCTTTCCTCTTTTGTTTAAGTTTGAAAAGTGCCTTACTCCTTTTTAGTAACTTGATTTTTGGAGGGCTTTTTTTTTTTTCTACTTTGGTGTTGTCTTAGATTATTTTCAAGACATACACAAAGTCTTATACTTCTTTCCTCTCTTCAAGATCAAACAACAACTTCTTCAACACAAGATGAACACCAACAACAACAAGAAGAAACCGTCCATTTAACATCACAACACAACCGAAATCTTGCTCAAGAACTTGGGTGGTAGACTCAATAAGTGTTGAGGAGAAAGGGAACCAACACTAGAAACAAACTAAGACAACAAAACACACTCAAATCAAGACACAAATCTCAGCCAAACACAATAACAACAACAACAAGAACACCCGGCCAAGAACAAGAACACTTCAACACCTTTATTTTTTTTACTAAGAGAGCCCAAGATTGGTAGTGTAGGAACATAACCAGCCTTGGCTTTGATACCAAATGATACCTTACAACCCCAAGAAGACACAAAAAAGCCCCCAAAAACGTCACAAAACACACCACAAACCGAGAGCCCAAGGAACCAAGTCTCGGCCAAGAATAACAACACAAGAATGAAAAGAAAATCTGAGAATGCTTCAACAATGGAGAGATAATAACGTGTATAACCACACCAAAACAGCAACAACACTACATTAATATGATGAACAATAAGCTTACAATAACACCAACCAACTATTACAAAAAGACAAGACACAACTACTACAAGATGAAAACAAAAGTAAAGGGATAGATAGTTAGACAAAGGTGGTGTAAATCCTAATAACCAAAGAGTACATAAAACTCTAAGACTCCTAACACCTTCACACACGATCACCTAACTCTTACGATGACACAAGAGAGGATTCCACCACTTAAGCGCCAAGGTTTCTCAAAAAACAAGCAATTACAAGAGATTCTACCCTTGAATTGCTATCCTAGTTACAAGTTTCGGTTTGCCTCAAGTAGAGAAAGGACTTTGGTGTTTCAAATGTCAAGACTTACAACAATAATCAACTAAGTCATGAAAATCCCTTATACTAAATTATATATAGTCTCCTTATTACATAAATGATGAAATGACCAAAAGACCCTTAATGAAAAGGGGGCGCCCCTCTAGTGTAATAAATGAGCAAATAGGGCGGCTTTGGTGTATCTTTGATCCTTCTCATGTCTAAACATTGAACTCCCTAGGATGATACTTTGCTGCACTTGTACACACGCTGATCTTCATAGTCGCACTTGTATCAAAAGTAATGTGGCGAAACTTAACTGGAAGCAGGACTTTTCGTTGCCGCTAAATCAGTAGCAATGTGATGGCTTCTAAAGCTGTTGAACATGCTTCATATTGAGTCAAAACATAGCAATTTGGAGCCCAAAAATAAATCCCATCCTTTCCTAGTACGCAAAAGTTACCAAAAAAGAGGACCATAGTTCCTGCGAGCATACCAAAATGAAGTTAAGTTCATAATCAGATATAAAGAATTATATTCTTTTCCGCACTATCTTCAGGTGTTTTTTCGAATAGCTATTATTGGAAATAGCTTCAGACAGGAATATTATACTGTCCTTTTTGTAGAATTATTTTTTTGCCCCAGGAAAACAGTGCAAGATGAGTTCTAATTGATAATCTAATAAAATTATCCGTGGTAGGAAAAAAAAGAGAAGTCATTGCGTTTCTCGTAAGTGTTGTTTAATGAGTTGGGTCATGTATGTGACAGTGGAGTTGTCTTACAGTTAGTCATGTGAAATACAGAATTAAATTTCTTTTCTGGTAAGAAAAGTCCCTGATTATGTGAGGAAAAGGTTGCACTAAAAATAGTCACCTAATTGATTCCTATTGTATTTTAAGAGTAATGCTGTAGTATTTTGAGCTTCCTGCTAGGTTGAGCTATACACAAATCAAGAAACGTACAGGTTAATGGGTAAGAAAGTTCCATCATCTTTGATACCTGAATTCTTTTGCCAGATAAATTGTCTGTATCTTTATTTTTCCTGTGTAAACTTATTCTTGGTTAATAACTGATTTCAGGAAAAGAGCCTGCTCCAGTAATCGCCAACCATAGAAGTGACATTGACCGGGGTGGTTGTCTACTTCAGATTAAATTTCTCCGTTTCCTGAAGCACTGAATTGTTGTTTTTTCTTGATGCATCAAAAATCCGTTTTTTCTAAAAGCATCGATTTCTTAAGTTAAGAAAATCTTGGCTATCAAATCTTTGATATGTCATTACTCACCACTCCAGTAACCCAGAATGTTAGTTCCTCCAGTTTAGTCTACATTGTTAGAATGAGAACTCAATTGTGTGTTTAGAATCGTCTTCTTTTTCTTTATGTAGAACTTATGCCTTCGGTGCTTTTTCTCATATAAAATAGTACTCCCTCCGTCCCAAATTATGTGTCATCATTTCCTTTTTAATCCGTTCCAAAATAAGTGTCGTCTTTCCTTATTTGACAACTTTTTAATGGCACAATTACCCTTTTACCCTTATTGGTCCCACTTAATTAAAAAAAAAGATATTAACACATTTTTTGATAAAGGATAATTTGGTAAACTTTACCACGTCTTCCCTTATTTCTTAAACTCCTTGCCCGATCAAATGGCGACACATAAAATGGGACGGAGGGAGTATCATTTTTATCCGGATAACTAAGACTAAGATCCTACCATTACTTAATTTTTTTATGTGACATTATGTAACCCGGGGGGAAAATTACCGCAGTGGACATTTACCTGCAACTTGTAATTGGCTCTACAAAATATCAGGTATTAATGTGTTTGAAGTGGGATGCGACGCTCGGCATATGGAGGGATATATAGACGTTGAAATAACCAAATAGGTATTCAATAACCTATTTTATTCGGTCACAATATTTCATGATTAACATTTCTGATTGGTGTAATTTATGTAGTCAATATACAGACAAAGTTGATAAAGTTTGCATGCAATCGAATGAAGTTTGTAGCGGAACAAATGCAAATTTTTTACTAAAGTTTCAAGTTCGCCAACCTCTTAGTTTTTTTTGCTAGCGTGACCATTCAAGTGCTAGTGCAGCACTTGAAGATTCAGATTTAACTATCGTTGGTTCCATTTTCTTCTCGCTTGTGGCAAGTGGCCTGACCTTCTTAGGAATTCTCTGGTCAATAGTCAGTGGCAGAACTTTTTCTGATTCACAACTGTTAGGCTTGTATGAGTAATATTAGCTCTTATCCAGGATTACTTCCACAGCTAAATGTTGAAGAATTTATTGGACAACATTTGATGGATATGGTTAAGACGAAAGAGTTGCAGCTGTAAACGGGAGCCAATTGTAAGAGATGAAGCATGTGTCAGGGATAAGGTTGAATCAAGAAAATTGAAGGTGGATATAAATAAATTCTGACCTGGACACATGTTGTGTCGAATATATCCTCTGCTGTCATATAGAGGATTTTTTTCACCAAGTACACCATGAATCAATGTTGTCGTCGAGCCAGTCTCATCCTTAAGATCAATTTGGAACATACACCGATAATCATGGTGAGTTAGTAATTGAAATGCCTGAGTATATGTTGTGCTTTGGAGAAGTACAATTTATGTGTATGTCAACAATATAATACCGAGGCACTAATGTTATCTTCTGCAAACACTTTGGACAATCAAATGACTTTCTGTCTTTTGTGAGTTTTTTTTGTAGCAACCTCGGCACTCTAGCACGTAGAACTTTTGGAACTCATCTGATATTGACATTGCCGCCTCAACATTGAAAATTCCAACCTATTAAGGAGCACAAAAGTCCGTATATGTTTAGTTTTGTCCTTGAGTATACTAATCAGGTGCAGATAACTCTGTAACTTACAAAACTTTATGAGGTCATTTCTGTCATAGAGGTTTGTTCATGAGAGTCAGAAGCAACAATGAGAAGAGTGGATGATGCGAAGAAGTTGCCTGATGCACGGCTTGAAAGCACAGTCGATATCCGAGCTGATAAGATGCTTTTGTTTGATTTGACCCTATCAATAGACCGAATAAGTTATCATTTGTACTCCCTAAGGGTAGGTTAGAGGTTGAGAAGAAATGTGAGAATTTCATACCAGCCGAGAAGTTCCAATCCCTGTGGATAAGAAGGATCAATGCGTATTATTGTGTTGAATTTGGTTTACAATGATAAACCTGCATGTGCAAAATGATTGCATAATATTGTGGTTTATATACATCTTTTTTGGAATATTTTAATATGGTTATACCCTGATAAGAAGAAATTCCTATGTTTCTTCCGAGGATGACGGGGTACTCTTCTTTTTCTATTTTAGTTTGCAGTTCAGACCCTTCAATTTCGCTGAAGTCACCCCATAAGGTGAGGAGAAACTGAGTGTTCCTGAAAGTAGAAAAATTAATTACCATTTTTTCGGAATCTATTATAAAAGCGCAAGTACTGTAAAGTAGAATTTTCACTATCTCATATAGAAGGTATACTTACTGATCGTTAGCTATGGTGATGTTTCGACACCTATTTTGAGTGCGACCTGCATATTTCTTAGGGTCACAATGGATAACAACTCTTAGAATATCTAGTAGTAAGAAATAGAATGATATATTTAGCATCTATCTGTGCAGGTATATAAATTTCAGTCGTACAATATTTGGCAAGAGTAATATACCATTTTCTGTAGAGGGAATGGGTGTCAGCTGAGCAACATTGGCTAAAGGCGTGAGATTCAGCTTAGTCGGCGGTGGCAAAGGCTTCTCAATCTCATCATTGGGGTTGATACGTTCAACTATTGTTTCCTTATCAAGTATCCAGTAAAATGTATGTATTGTCCGAGCATATGATTTTGGCGAATCCTTTACCCGTGCAGCTGAGATCAAGTAGGTGTTGAGGAGGACTAACTTGTCCGCATAATATGCGATGTCATCTTCATACACAGCAGCCCTAATTTGTTGGCCCTGTATATTTGGAATCTTCGGTAAAATGGAGGCAAACATATAATAACTATGCATACGATAGTATATAGCAGCACTATATAGGTGGGAGCATCTCTTCATCTTCTAAAAGGAGATTTTGGAATAGGATTTGCTTCTCAGGGCTTTTTTCTCTCTCGATTGATGTCGACAATCTGGACTTTACATATCCAATCAGGAGTGTCGGTTGTTATCAGATCGATCCTGGATCTTAGGGCCATATGTAGTGCAAAGGTAGCTGCACACCAATTTGGATAATAAGAGGAGAAGGAGCACTATTATATATGTAAGAGGGATGATGAAAGTGCAAAAATCAAAAGAATGAAACAAGCACCTATCACCATCTTTATGAACATAGGAAAAATCAAAACCATTGAGTTTAGCACAAGAACAAACTGAAAGCTCGAACCTTCCATAAGAAATCATATGCTAAAAAACTTTGTATACACAAGTACATAAAATGGCACAAACATTTTTCACTGTCAATTAATTTGGGGTAAACAATTATAATGAAACAACTGCATGCAGTTAAATTTCACAATAAATGTAAAATCACCAATAACCATCATGTCTACCTGTCACAAAATTCTATAAACAACCAAACAATAATTGGCGGACGGTAATTTCATAGTAAATGCAGAGTCAGGACTTCACAATTAAACATTAAAAGCAACAACCATAAGATATACATTAATGAACTAACCAAATCAATCAACCCCACATCCTAAAAAAAAGTAAATGAAGGAGGCAGTAAGCATTTGTTGTGACGTAGCTTCTTCAATACTACTACTTATTTTTTTAAAAAAATAAAGACGAGGGCCAATAGTTGCTTCCTTTTTTACAATTGTGTTATCTAGCCAGCCTGCACTGCACGCACCTCGACTGATTCCACCAGTATGTGCGACCTTCCAATATATGAACACAAGTACCCAATTACTCACAAGTTCAAAACTTTTTTGAACACATTGCTTGTCTAGTACAACCATCCATAAGAAATACTCACAAGTTCAATACTTTTTTGAGAACGTAGGTTGTCTAATACAATTAATCATATAAAAGAAATTAATAAACTCACTAAATCACTCAAAAAGTACTGCCTCATATCTTGAAAAACTAAATGAAGGAGGCAACAAACATTTCTTGTCAATGGAGCCTCTCCAATACTACTTTTTATAAAGTCAAGTTCAATATTTGCTACCTTTTTTTAAATAATCGTGCTATATGGACCAACTTGAACACATCTCGACTGACTTCATCAGATAGCTCAAAGTTTAATACTTTTTGAAAACATTGCTTGTCTAGCACAATCAGAAATGAAGGTTTTTTACAATGTGATGATGTTAAATTACTAAAGAAAAGTCATCTGAAACGGCTGACAATGGGCAAACCTTCCCAATTGCTTTACTCTTGCTATATCAAAATCCAAAAAAATAGAAAAACTATAACAACAACAACAACACATAATGTAATTCTACAACTCGAGAGTTAGCCTACAAATATCTAACAATCATACGAAAATAACATACTTTGACAAGGCCTACAGAAGTACAAATGCAGAAAATGAAAATACAGTTGGACGTAATTGTAGTGAAAACTCCTAACTAACTAATTGATAATGAATGAACTTGTATCAGTTTGCAAGTATGAGATAGACCTTCATCAGCTTTGCATATAATCTCAATTCTCTGTTTGGTTAATATGTACTTCCTCCGTCTAATTTTCATTCTACCCATCAGGTACGGCTGACAACAACAAGGTATAAAAAGTGGCCGCTGATATGCCTTAACAAAATGATAACAAGCAGCTACACTCAATTATCAATATGTTCGATGAAATCATAACCAAAAGCTTTTCACTCAATCAGCTATACACTAAACTTGTTCGATTATATGCCTCAACAAAATCTTACCAACAAGTTATACACTCCATGTGTTTGTCTATAGCCTCAACAAAATCCTCACACCAACCTTTATCCCCAGAAATGACTGTTCCAGATTGCAGTTATGTATGAGACGACACCAAAAACCGACAATCGTTGTTCTAGCACAATGATTATCTTTTTTTTTTTTTAAACCCACAAAAAATTTACTACAATTAGAGAGAAAGGAGTAAATTACAGGTTGTAATAATTACATATACAGGAATTATAAGGTGATTTTAATACATTTTTTTACACGAAAAGATTGTGGAGGTTGTTTCTTGGTCGGGATATATTGCGAGAGGAAAAACTGCAATTTTGAAAAAGTGAAGTAAAATTTGGGAGAGTAAAAAGGTTTAGTGTGTGGCTGAAAATGATAACAGGTGAAAGTGGGAAGAGCCAGTGAATTCTATAATAATTACATAACTACCCTTCGATATAATTACGTAATTGCCCTTCGTAGTCACTTAAACAGCCTTTCATATGAGACAAAATAGTATTACACCTTTCTTCATTTATATAAAGAAGTAAAATAAGGAGCATAGAAATATCTATATCTATATCTAGACAAAATTATATCTATATATAATTTTTTATCCTTCATTAAAGATTATGTAATAAGACAAAATTATTATATTATTATTTTCTTAGAATTATTATTTAATTAAAATTATGAAGAAAAAAAAATCAAACCTATTTAAAATCAAATTAGATTTATGAAATTAGTCATCCAAAATAATACACCTAATTTTTGCTAAAAGGAAAATTACGGAGAAAATAAATGATTGATTTTTCCAATGGAAAAGGTACGTGACTGTTATATAATTGTAAGGATGAAATTTTATTACTATTACTATATGTTATGTTATTATAACTAGTTAATTTTTCATAATTTTATTAGTTTGTTCTGTTTTTGACTTAAACTGTGTCTTACATACTTATTAAAGTTTTTAGTTTACTACATATGAAATAACTCAAAGTGACTTTTGATGGATTATGATTAGATAATCTGCAAGACAAGAATTGGGAAAAAAATAGGTTCCCAGAAATTATAAATAAATATAATTTTTAAATATGAATTGTACTCTCGATGTCATCACACTGTTGAATACTCATGGTCACATAGCATGTTGGTTCAGCTGCTCCACTATTGCCAAAGAATCATTCTACCTCTACCAAAAAAACAAAAGAATTCAGTTATTGGAAATAAATAGATGTGAAGAACATTGCAGTTTTAGAAATTCCTTATCAATTATGTGTCTGATGCATTACGTGAGTTGGTAAGGAAATAAAATATTAACCTTAATAAAAAATAAGAGCATTATTATAAATAATTTGATACTATAATTTTCTAGCTAAGAGACTATTGTTATGAATGTATTTACATTATAGTGAATGTGTATCAAGAATATAGATAAGATCTATCAAGATCTAGTTGATATCTATCAGGGTTTGAAGTATTTGTCTTTTAGTCAGAAATTAGGAGTAATTTACCCTATAAATAGAAGGGTTTGCTTCATTGTAAATCATACCCAAGGATCTCAACAGAATCTCTCAAGAGAAATAACAATTACTCTCTTCTCTCTCTACTCTTCTTCTATATTCTTTCTTGTTTCATAACATGTTATCTTCTTTATTCTTTATTATTTCATAACACGTTATCAGCACGAGACTCTGCCGTCTCAAATTTGAAAGCTAATCTCTGCCGTCTCAAATTTGAAGGCTAATGTATTATTTTATTTCTTTTCATATGACTAATAATCTTACAAAACTTGAGTTCGTTGCCTCGAGCAAGAATTACCTCTCATTGGTGTTGGGTGCTGAAATCCACTTAGATGCTATGAGTCTTGGAGATGCCTTAAAGAAAGAAAATACAACATCTAATCAAAATCATGTTGAGGCTATGATTTTCTTGCGTCATCATCTTGACGAAATTCTGAAAATTGAATACCTTACTACTAAGGATCCACTTGTTTTGTGTAATAGCCTAAAAGAAATATTTGACCACTTGAAAATGGTCATCCTCCCAAAAGCACGATATGAATGCATGCACCATGAAAATAAGATGTTAGGTTCAAGCCCCATCGATTTATGCCTAAGACGCCTTTATTTGGAAAAGATATCGAGTTTGAATCTAAATACACCATATTGATGATATTATGATGACTAAGGCAAAATAATGTATTTTTTTATGAAAAGTCAAGAAACTTGTCCATGAATATGCTCCATTCCATGAAGTGATTGTGGTAGCAATATATGACAAGTCTAAAAGATGACAAACTGGATCTATAGTAAGAGTTAGAAAATGGTTGTCATGGCGTGCATTTTGCAACAGTTATATCCGTAACATAAGGATATAACTCCCAATGAGACTTTTTAAATAAACTGTCGCAATATGGCTAGGCAATTAAACTTTTGTTTTGAAGGTGCAAACTTGTATGTGTAGTATTAATTTGATAACTATTTGGTGACTT